>NW_027530544.1:431883-638221 GCF_008692635.1 Crocuta crocuta | reverse complement strand
GAGAGGGGGAGCAGCGTGAGCAGGGGAGGGCCAGAGAGAGAGGGAGATACAGAATGTGAAGCAGGCTCCAGGTTCTGAGCTAGCTGTCAGCACAGAGCCTGCGCAGGACTCAAACCCATGAACTGTGAGATCATGACCTGAGCCAAAGTGGGAAGCTTAATGACAGAGCCACCCAGGTGCCCCTTTTCAGCCCTTTTCAAGTAGGATGTAGGTGTGACCTTGCAAACAAGAATGTATGAGTGCCCTTGGAAATTCTGCTCTGTTTCATTCCATTTTACCTTCCCTTGCCCCCTTTTTAGGAATAACTGCCCTCTTATCTCTCAGTGGGAAGTCAGCTCAGTTTGCTCACAGACCAATTTGAGTCTTGTATTTTTCTGAAAGAGAAGATGTAATTTGAAGGTATGGCAGAGTTTCATTTTTACCTGCTTGATAGGACATGGAAATCACTTGGTTGTAACTATATCTCATTCAGACAAGATTCTACAATAGCTTAAGCTTAATGCCGAGAATAAAGAGAAGATACAATTACAAAAGGGTGAGAAAACTGGAAAATCAGTATCCCTAAGATCCTCTGGCTCATACCATTTTCTACAGGATATATGTCCTATCAGTTGTCTGAAGCCGAGAAGGCTAGATGTCAGACACATGATACACAAGGAAATGGGCTAAACCTCACCTAAATTGAAGTCCCCAAAATTCCACCAGAGTAGTTACTAGCTGAGACTGTGACAGCAAAATCATAAAAATCCCTGCTTCTCACAGTCCTCTGTACTGTGCCTTATGTGTTCAGCTCAAATTCCGTGGCGAATAGGGATTTCTAAAGCTGCTTGAGCTGCCTTTTCAAGAAAATAGAGGTCTATCCCCATCTCGGCCCTTAGCACCCCACCTCCAGATTAGGACTTCATAGCCAGCAGTTATCCAGGTCAATAGAATAAGAAAAGAAGCCTTACAGACAAAAGTGTTATTAGAGTATAAACCCCAATCCTTAAATCAGCATAATGTTTTAAAAACTATTTGATTATTATGAAGAATATTGAACACTAAACATTTTTCAAATACAGTGATTATAACCAAAGAGTATATTCTTACAGTAAGCAGATTGCTGAATGGACAGGGACTTTAGAAAGTGGGGCTGCAAGTGTTCAGGAACCAGCCCTGCAGTGTTAGTAGCCAGGAAGCTGAAGTGGTAAAATTATACAGACTGCTGTGTTTGCCTGCAGTCTTTAAATGGAAACCTACCTGCATGACCTATTTTAGAACTAGAAAAAGCTGAATTTTAAAAAAGTCCTAAGTAACATCTAACCTCACTTTTATTTCTTTTATTTCTTCTTCTTTTAGATAGAGAGAGAAAGAGAGAATGCAAGGGGCAGGGGGAGAGAGATTGGCAATCTTAACCAGGCCCCACATTCAGCGCAGAGCCTGATGCAGGGCTTGATCTCACGAACTGTGAGGTCACTACTTGAGCCAAAATCAAGAGTCTGACACTCAACTGAATGAGCCACCCAGCTCCCCAAATCTCAGCTTTATTTCATAGGTGAGAAATTGAGATTTCAACTCTTCAGACTCCAACAGTTTGAAGGGAAATAGCTATTTTAGCAGATATTTTCCCTGAATATGTGTAGAAACTATAAAAAAAAAAAGCTGTATCTAGCTATTTAATGTGCATTTGGATTTTACATCCACAATGTTTGTGTAACTCTGGTCAAGTTACTGAACTACTGAAAGCCTGCAGTAAACAGGAATGATTATAGTACATATAAGGTTTTTGTGAAGATTAAGTGAAATGAAGATTTTTAAGGCACTTAATATAGTGGCTGAAACAAATGAGGGTTTAATGAATGTTAGCCACAGGGATGATGATACTCATGATTTAGACGCAAGTAGGATATTTTAGAGCTAACCTGAATGAAACAATTTAAGTTTCTCCTCCTCCTTCCCCTATAGCTAAGAAACTGCAGTTAATAGTCAGATGGACTATCAAGTTGGGATTCAGAATCTGCCTCTTACTAGTTGTGACTTTGGAGGAATTACTTCAATTCCCTTCATCCAGAAAACAGGTGAAATTCCTGATGAGCCCCTCATACCCCCACCCTCCCATCCCCATAAGGCCAGCTCCTTAACATCAAGCACAAGGTCTACAAAATGGTCATCACTCAGGAAATATTGGGTCCCTCCACACTGTCCCCACCTCTTTATTTTAAGACCAAACTTCTTAAAATTCTCTAAGATCAAACAGAAATCAAGCTTCTTCTCTCAGTTCCAGTATCTACCAAAGAAGTGCTTTTCAAACATTTTTTACAGCTCTCAGTAAGAAATAGAATTTATGTTGTGACATGTACACATATAGAAGATTTATAAAACAGAAACAAAAGCACACACTCAAATCCATTACTATGTTGGGTAAAAGAATAACAAAGTGATATCACATTTTAATAACATTTAAATTAGTATAAAATAGTCCCCAAATGAACATTAAATTGAAAAATCCAGTAAGTTGATTTTCTCAAGATCCGCTGCCAATTGCAATATGAACTTTGGAAAACCCTAGAGTATGTTCATTTTGATTCATCATCCTGTTCTCTTCTGTTTCTAAAGAAGAGTTAACCCAAGCCTCTAGTTAGCATCCAAGTTTCTACAGTTGTAAAGTGTGGGACATTAGTGAAATTAACTCTCAAGTCTGGTCAGTGTGGCCTAGGGACCTGATGAAGCTTCTCAGATCAGGGAGTCCTGGGAAGTTCCCCAGTCCCTGTGCTCTGAGCTGCTGAGAGGTCAGTTGTCAGTGTTTTTGTACTTTTCAAAGTTTTTTTCTTTAAAAAGAAATGTTTAGCACACAAGTGATACTTACCCCTTAAAACATTAAGATAATCTAAAGTAGGTAACTGTAGCCTTTTGCGTTATTGGCTAATAGTTCTGGTTACCTTCATTGAGTCTCTCAAACTTTTATTCCTGCCATGAAAGTTTAGTTTTCCACCCACATTCTAAGAGTGTGTCTTATTTGGGCTTTTGTGAATTTTTTAAAAAGATTATAGCTTCTTATTAACTTACAGATTCACACAGCTATCAACTTGTATTATCATTCTTTGGGAAATCAGCCAGCTGACTCTACACCACAAGATTCTTAACATATAGACCAGCAATTTTCTCTTGGTGGTGGGGGTAAAGCGTGGGATCACACTGAATACTGAATGACATCTCCATCTCCAATGTAGTGGATAGGAAAGTGGAGCTTCTCAGGCTGAGGAGAGTGTGGGTGGTGGTTGAGAACTTCCCACTCCGCTCCTTCCTTACCTTCATGGGACCCCTGAAGTACCTCCCCAGAATCCCAGGACTCTGCTGAACTCAAGTAGAACTCACTCCCAGGCCCTGTCTGTCTTCTCTCTGGGCCAGTTTTGCAGATAAGGAAATCTGTGTTCAGGAAAGTCACAAGTGTCAGGTTGACATAGTGGAGTTCGGTTGAGAGCTAGGACCAGAACCCTGGCATCCTTGTTTTTAGTACATTGCTCTTTCCCCTGTTTCATACCTTGGAGTAAATTTGTTTTGTCTAATTGAATACTAGCAGGCAGAAATAGAAATAGATTGTCTAAGTAAATGCTATTTATTAAACATGTTGCCCCAACAACAATGCAGTGGAATGAATGCTGAATAATTAATGTACTGTTGCCTGGGTTTCTTTCTGCCCAATACAATGTTTCATTATGTCCTTGGGGGAGAAATAAAATTTGTGTTTTAAGAATTGGGAAGACCCAGATCATGTTTCCCTTCATCTTTATTTCTGTATCTTTCAATCTGTAAATCTTAGGGTAAGGTGGGCTCAGAGGAAAGCAGTTTTGATACTTTCTTCATTTCCTGAGCCCTGTTCATCACCTTGTTCTGTTTCTTAATCCTAGGCTCTGCCCCTTCTTTTCTATTCCAGGTGATAAACCTCACACTAGCTTATTTTAAGCACCTTTAACCATCTTGCCTCTTTTCTGTCTAGTTCTAACCAGCCTCTACTCAGATGATAGGTTAACCTACCTGGGCTCATCTTTTCCACCTTCATTTTAATCCTCCAAGAATCTCTCTTAGAGCCCCATAGCTTATAGAGTGGATTAAAGCTCTTTGTTAGGATTTCAGGGCTCACTCATTCTGGCCTCACTACTTTGGGCAGCCTTCTCCCCACTGATACAGATTCCTGTACCTCTTGTACCTCCTCCCCCCGTAAAGATACACCCTTCTTTGTTTTTTTGTCTGCCACCCTACAAATTGTTAACTTTGTTTATTTCCTGTACTTTTAGAACACTTAAAATTTGTTCCAAGCTGTTTAGCCTGTCTTGTATGAATTTAGTTTTAGTCAGCAAATGTTTAATGCATACCATGTATAAGACAT
This sequence comes from Crocuta crocuta, assembly GCF_008692635.1. Taxonomy (NCBI): domain Eukaryota; kingdom Metazoa; phylum Chordata; class Mammalia; order Carnivora; family Hyaenidae; genus Crocuta; species Crocuta crocuta. Next base: position 633,855 of record NW_027530544.1, on the reverse strand, counting down.
GCTGGCAGACACTAGCTGTGTGGTCCTGAACCAGTTATTTCATCTCCTTGAGGATTTTTCTTATTTATGAAATTGAGATAAAGTAAGGCTTCTTAGCACCACCCTGAGCCTCATACTGTTGAGTAGCATATACTAGACTTTTGTTAAACACGTAATACATAGACCTAATTTCTTCCCCCACCCCAACCCTCTTTTCTCCTAATTCTCTGGATCCCTTTTTGTTCACGGTCTTGGCAACTCCCTCTTCCCCTTGATTCCTTTTATATTTGCACTGTTATCTAAGGAAATGTAACAAGTACTAATGGCAAATATACTTGGGGAGATAACTTGCTCAGACATAAACTCTGATAGGATTAAACCTGTGTACTTTTTGTTAACCTGATTAGTAGAGCATAGGTGGCTGATTACCTAAAAATCACTCAAGAATCAAGACTTTCCATCAGGTGCTGGCACTGGGCCACTGCCCCTTGCCTGGAAAGACCATGCTCCCCCATCCCCATCCCCCATTGCCACACCCCTCTAGTCAGGGCCCTTCATGTGTAAAGGAGGGGAAATGTCATTCAGTCCCCTGAAAACTAAGAACTAAGCTTTGTACCTCTATCCCTATGTTGTATGGATAATATATTCTAGAAGATGTAAAACATCTTGCCCAATCTGATATTACACAGGGAAGACAGACTGAATAAAGTAATGTACAGAGATATGCATATGTTTGGAACACAGCATTTGGTTTTAAAGATAATCTTTCATTGGTATGTTTTCCTTCGACTTTAATATAGGATGTAGCCCCCACTGGCACTGGAGCGTAGTCTTAGAAAGTACTTCATGGTAGGAACCAGAATCCTCTGCCACTTCCCTCCTTCCCACAAACTCCAATATCTCATCTGAAGTTACCTTTTCACCCTTAAATGACAGCTTTCTCTCCCTTTTTCCTCGAGGAGACTAACTGGGTTTGCCAGGGTACTTTAAGAGCTTTTAATGTCCGTTTACATTTGTATCATTTTAATCCTCTCAAAAATGCCTCTACACGCTGTTCTAGTTGACTTCAATCAAGGTTAGGCAAGATAAGTACTGATGAGACAAATAACAGCTAATGTTTGTTTCTTCAGTGGCTATTATGTCCTACCCTCTTTGCTAAATGCTAGACATTTATTATCTCATTTACTTCCCACTACAACATTATCAAGGAAGTATTATTATCACTCCACATAAAGAGGCAACTATAGTTTGGAAATCATTTGTTAGGCCTTTCAGCTGGTGGGAGAGTGGAGACAAAATCTGAACTCAGGAAGTCAGTCTCCAGAATTAAAGTTTTCAAAAGAAAATGATAGAGATATTTAGGAAATGAAAGGGATGCCACAGGATGAAGGAAATTTAGGGAATAGGAAAATATATATAAGTATTTGAGGGGCCCTGGGTGGCTCAGTCAATGGAGCGTCTGACTTCAGCTCAGGTCAAGATCTCACGGTTTGTGGGTTGGAGCCCCGCATTAGGCTCTGTGCTGACAGCTCAGAGCCTGGAACCTTCTTTAGATTCTGTGTCTCCCTCTCTCTCTGCCCTTCCCCTACTCACCCTCTATCTCTTTAGGTCTCTCAAAAATAAATAAACATTAAAAATTTAAAAAAAGAAAAAAAAATGTAAGAATTTGAAAACAATTTAAAGAGCAAAGATCCGGGATGCCTGGGTGGCTCAATTGGTTAGGTGTCCAACTTTGGCTCAGGTCATGATCTCACATTTCGTGGGTTCAAGCACTATGTCGGGCTCTGTGCTGACAGCTCAGAGCCTGGAGCCTGTTTTAGATTCTGTATCTCCCTCTCTCTCTGACCCTCCCCTGTTCATGCTGTCTCTCTCTATCAGAAATAAATAAAATAAAAATAAATAAAAATAAAAAAGAGCAAAGATCCAGGGCACCTAGGTAGTTCAGTTAGTTAAGCATTGGACTCTTGATTTCAGCTCAGGTCATGATCTCAGGGTTGTGAGATTGAGCCCCGCCTTGGGCTCCATGTTGGGCATGAAGTCTGCTTAGGATTCCCTCCCTCTCCGCCCCCCCCCCATCTCTCTCCCCCACTGCCCTGTCTCCCTCTCTAACTACCCCTGCCCTGTTCTCTCTCTCTCAAAAAGAAAGAAAGAAAGAAAGAAAGAAAGAAAGAAAGAAAGAAAGAAAGCAAAGTTCCAATAGAAACCTCTACTTTTTTGAGTTTGTTCCTATTTTCACCCCAGATTCTGCTGTTCTTAATCTCTTCTTGAAAACTTTACCTGCCTGGTAGTGTACGTAGTGTACACTACGAATGTAGTGTACATGATGAATATGGTTGGTTTTACTGAGAAGTCTGAGGCTACAGGACAAGAAGGATGGGAAGTTTTTGCCTTTGAGATAGGCTGCTCTCCTCCCAATCTGGAAAATCCTCCTACTTTTTGAGTTTAACACTTGACTTCCACTTGGAAAGTCAAGCTTGCCTGTTTGGGAAAGATCAGGTTTGCGTGCCAGCGGAAACAAATCCTGAGGCTGAGAGAGGACTTGATTTATTATAGTCTCTGACGCTTTGCCCACATATATGAGCAGGGCTAGTCTCACCCTCGAGGGGTTTCTGAGTATTAGAGGCAATGTATGTACATCACCTGGCACACAATAGATCCTAAGATCCACAGCAACAGCTGAGAAAAATGGAGAGAGGTTTGCTGTTGCTCAGTAACTTGTCCTGGGACTCTTCCCCACTCTTTTTGTGGAGGGTAAGAGGTGTAGGTCAGAGAGTGCAGACACTATGGGGCTGAAAGAACTCTGGAGAGAGTGCGAGTGAGCTCAATACAGTCAAAGTTGTGGGAACCTGATCTACTTCAATCAAGGCTTGAAATTCACATAAGGGATGAAATCTAAGAGAGATGAAAGGGTAGTACCCAGGCAGCAAAGCCAGTGCTGACGTTGGTAAAGGTGAGTCATGTCACCTCAGCTGTGTTTTGGCTATAATAAAGGCATTCATGGAAGGGAACTGAATGAGAATTTGGCAATGAAAGTGGTCACCCTTGTCCTCATTCTTCTCCCTCAGAGTGTAAGATTCAGCAATTTTCGAAGCTACCCCAGAACAACTTCTAGTTTCAAACAAATTCCTTTCTCTGACTCCCGGCAAACCTGCCCTCCCTCTAAATGTTCCATCTCTATACAAATAATGTTCACTAGAGTCCTTTGCATAAATTGCTATTTATATCAAATTACCATTCAGCAAAATAAAGAACATGCAGGTTATTAATCACAGTATCAGTGATTGCTGCTGATTATAGCCTGGCTCTACACTCCACAATTATTTGCAGGATACTGAGTACCGAACGTCTTCCTTTATTTAAAGAATAACCAGGCATAGTGGCAAGAGCACTGCTCAGGGGTGGAATCTTTACTCTGACCTTCTTAGAAAGTAGAGTGACTATAGACAAGCCACTCACCTTTTCCAATCTCAGATTTGTGGTGTATGAAATGGCACTGCTCATCTCCTCCCAGGGATCATATTTAGTGTGTAAAAGAAAATATTTTAAAGTACTGCATGGACATAGGATTTTGTTTAGGCCACAAGTAGGTGTTTTTATTTCCATTCCAGTCTATGTTTTTGCTGAGCAAAATAAGCTGGTGTTGACAGTGCCATCCTGTCATTGTCAAAAGCTTACTGGTAGCGACTTCTCTTCAGTTAAAGCTGTGTTGGGGAAAAGCTCCAAGGTCTGTGTCAAGTCAGTTCTGGAAAAAACCAAAGAGGGTGGTGAGGGTAGAGAAGCAAAAATAATAAAGCAGATTACAAAACAATTCATGTTAGGCTTGAGATGCTGGCAGCTGGCTCTTCCATTCTGATTGGACTAATTTCCAGGAATCTTGTAGCTGGTAAAAGACAGCAATTTCAAAATGATGATCTTTATAGCTAGATGAGGAAGTCACGAGTCTTACTCTTTTGCCCTATTACTCTACAAAAAAGTCTCCAGTGATTATCCATTAACTAGAAATAGATGCTTCAGTGTGATTTAGACTCTACCACCAGCACCACCTTATTTATTCCTCTGTTTCCCATAAAGCCAGAATACTAGCCAGTTAGGTGCCCTCCTCTCTCCGTAAATAACTGTCCCTTTCTGATAAGGGCTTTTGCTCACTCTTTTCTTCTGTCTTGAAGCCATGAGTTTCTCTGCCTCCTCTCTATTTTTCATGTGTGATCTTAATCCTACCTGAGTCTTAAGGTCCAGCTTATATATTTCTTCCATGAAGTCTTCCCCATATACAGGTCTCCCCTGCAGAACCTCTTTCTAGCAGGTTTGTTATAGGCACATCCTCATTTCAGCCCAGCCCTGGAGACAGTTTAGATCACTTCTGGGGGCAAGGGACTGCCCTGAGCAGCACTCTGCTCTTTCTGTGGACGTGAGAAAAGTGGGTGCATGTGCCCATCATAAGTCACAACTTACTATTTCATGAGGGCTGTGTCCAGAGGTGAGGCAGGACTCAGAACTGTTTGGTGCTAGCCTTTTGAGCCAGGCTCACCCAACTATTTTGTAAGGAGTGAGAGTGGAGGCCAAATGTTTGTGTTTGTAGGAATAAATCAGTCATATTGAAGCCATTCTACCTGAGAACCTCCTGGAGAGAACCCCAACTTGAACCCCTTTCTCTTTGGCCTTCATAATAAAGGAAAAGAGGAAAAGAGACTAAGACTCAGACGTTGACACTAACACAGCAGCCTATGTGCCAGGCACATGCCAAGTGCCAGAAGAGAATTACCTCACTACATTCTTTCAAGGACCTGATGAGGCTAGTACTGTTATAATCTCCAGTCACAGCTAAGAAAACAAAAACTCAGAGTAAATAACTCGTATAATGTCCAAATAAATAGTGAAATGTTATTTGAACCCAGTTGTATCAGAGTCCAAAGCCTGTTTGCTTTGTTTTTAATCTAGTCTACAGCAGTGGTTCTCAAAGTATGATGCCCAGAGCAGTAGTATCATCATTTCCTGGAATCTGGTCAGAAATGTAAGTTCTTGGGGCGCCTGGGTGGCTCAGTCGGTTATGCGTCCGACTTCAGCTCAGGTCATGATCTCTCAGTTCATGGGTTCGAGCCCCGCGTCAGGCTCTGTGCTGACAGCCAGCTCATAGCTTTGAGCCTGTTTCGGATTCTGTGTCTCCCTCTCTCTCTCTGACCCTCCCTGCTCACACTGTCTCTCTCTCTCTCTCAGAAATAAATAAAAACATAAAAAAAAAAAAAAACCCAAATTGTAGGTTCTTGGGCCCCACCCGTCTTCCTGAATCAGAAACTCCTACTGGCAGTGATCTGGGCTGTTACAAGTCTTCCTGGCGGTGCATGTTCAAATTTGAAAACTATTATTCTGAGCTAAACCTCCTATGAGAAAGAAGATCCCTTATAACTTGGCTTAGAAACCATATTGACATAGAAACATTCTAAGATGTTGTTTATGTGTGGACCCCTGACCACACCAATGTCCCACCTGATTTTCTGTGCCACCTGGTTCCTCATCAAAGCAGACCTGGAGCCGCAAATATGTTTGTAGGCTTTGGAGGCTTAAGAGGCTTAGGGGGAAGGAGTTTTAAAAAAGAGAAAGGAAAAATTCTTAATTTCTTCAAGTTTTTCTTGATAAAATTTGTCACAATCTGATCATTTTTATTTATGCTCTCATGCTTATGTCAACAGCCTGCACTGCCAGTTTCTACTGTTGATGTATTCTTGGTCATTCATTCCATTATTTATTCAACAAACATCTGTTGGGTGCCAAGGAGGTGACAGCACAGGATGAGGTGCTTGTGCTGAAACAATGAGTCAGAGACAAACTCAGTCAGCTGCTCAGAGCCTGCACTTAACTGGCCATCACCAAGGCATGTGAAAAGTGTTGCCTGGGGGTAGGAAGAGGCACTTTGGGAAAACACAGCGGTCCCCTCTCCCATGTTTGCGGTCAGGGAAGGCTTTTTTTTTTGTTAAACATTTATTTATTTTTGAGAGAGAGAGAAAGTGCATGTGCGTGCACACGAGTGGGGGAGTGGCAGGGAGAGAAAGAGGGAGACATAGAATCTGAAGCAGACTCCAGCCTCTGAGCTGTCAGCAGAGTCCAATGCAGGGACCAAACTCACAGACCACGAGATCATGACCTGAGCCAAAGTCAGATGCTTAACCAGTAGAGCCACCCAGGCACCCCAGAATAGGCTTCTTGAGGAGGCAAGGGTGCCACTGAAGCCCTAAGGAAGATGTGAATTATCTTGTGAAGAGAATGGAGTGGTAGCTAGCTCTAGAAGACTGATCCAGCCAAGATGTCCACAAGCAGGAAGACCTGGAGAAGGCGTGGCATGGGAAGGAATGAAGCAAGTTCAGGGTGGCAGATACCTCAGTATGAGGTGGGGTGTGAAGGGAGATGAGGCAGCAGAGAAAGGGTGAAGGCAGACTTGACCGGCCTCATAGGCCTACTGAACTTCCTTGAGGAAGTGGGGAAACATTTTAAGAAAAGTGACATGAGAAAATATATACATGTATTAGCAAGCTCATGCTAGTACATATACAGCCTTCTTTTAATACAGTTTATTGTTGGATGTGTTATCACCATCAATGGACCATGATATCCTTGCAAATCATCCTTGCTCTTTCTCTCCTTCATTTCACCCAGGATGTCTGCAGTCTCTGCCTCTGACTCTGCCTATGAGCTCTCAACTAGTCAGTGTGTTCACTTATTTGCATTGCTTTTATTACCCCATGAAAAGAAGTAGATCACCTCTCAGAGACATAGTATGCTTTCAGCGTTGTCTCCTGCTCTTGGCTGCAGGGTGCCTGTCCTTGTTGGTGACAGTCCAGCACACGGAGCGCTACGTCACCCTGTTTGCTTCCGTCGTCCTCAAATGTGACTACACCACCTCTGCCCAGCTCCAGGATGTGGTAGTGACGTGGCGCTTCAAGTCCTTCTGCAAGGACCCTATCTTTGACTACTACTCTGCATGTGAGTGCCCTCCCCACTCTGCCCAGGCCCCTCTTGTGAAGCTTGCCATAAGGGCATAGGAATTATTTAGGATCACAAATCCTTTTGAGAAACCACAAAGCTCACTTAATGCAGTCTCCTCATTTTATAGATGAACAAACAGCCCAGACAGATGAAGTAACTTATTCCTGGTCACATGCTATTTTATTTTAAAATTTATGTCCAACCTGTTCCTAAAAAGATTTAGGCAGCTCAGACATTAAGTTTTTTTAAAAGGCAGTGCACGTCCTGCCTCCCAGCCCGTTCCTGGTTGCATGCCAGCACACTGAGAGGAGTCTGCAGACTGCCGCCACCCCCCTCACCACCTTAGAATATAGACAAGAAGCCTCCTACACTCGCCAGGACCCTGAGGAGTGGCCGTTTGTGAACCTCCACACACTGCCACACTCCGTTTTACGGCCAGCCTTCCTGGTGGCCCACCGAACCCTCTCGGTGAGCAAGAGCTCACTGCCCCCAGGAACACATTCTCAGGGCTGCACAACTCCCTATGCTTAGCTGCGTCCTACCTCACAGTAGCAGCTGCCCCACTCACAGCAGTTCTGCACTCAGAAAACAAAGCTCTTTCTAGCTGTCTACCTCTGCCTCTCTCAAGGAACAGAGGAGCGCAGATCCTCACTGGCAGCCCTGGGCTTTTTGATACTAGAAGTAGACACTGTCTTTGTAGGAAGGAAGTGAGCATCCTGAGATGAGGAAAAATGGGGTGGGGGAGGCATCGGCTTTACCTCTTTTAGCCCTGATTAATGTCTTATAGTATGAACCCTGATACCTAAATGTCTGAGTCACTGACAGAACCTGGCCTCGTCCCCAAGGACACATCTCTAAATCAAGGCATGATTTACAGGGGGTTACTCTTTACATAAAGAGAGAGGAAGAGAGACCAAAGTAGTAGGCATCTGCCACCAGCAAATGCATTGTAAGGGCAGGTGGATGAACCCTTTGGTAGCAGAACCTGGGGTTACCAAAAATGAGGCAAGGGTAGTTGGGATGGGAAACACGGGCATGCAGCCAGGATTTAGAAATGATGGCCTTTTAGAGGGGTCTGGGTCTTGCGTCTCAAAGATTCATTAGTATCACCTGGGAGATCATTAGAACTGCAGACTCAGATTCTTACTCCAGACCTGCAGAATCAGAATCTTCATGTTTAGCAAGATTCCCAGTAGATGCATGAGCCCAGGAAAAATTGAGAAGCTTCCCTGCTCCAGGGAAGGGTAAACGTGCCTTTCTTCATGGAAATCCCCCACTGCTGTGTGACTTAGCTGTGTCCCCTTTCCTCAGCTTACCAGGCAGCTTTATCCCTGGGCCAGGACCCATCCAATGACTGCAACGACAGCCAGCGGGAGGTTCGCATTGTGGCTCAGAGGCGGGGACAGAATGAGCCCGTGCTGGGGGTGGATTACCGGCAGCGCAAAATCACCATCCAGAACCGTGAGTGCAGGGGAGGCAGGAGGGAAATGGGGGTGGCAAGAGATGCAGACACCATGCCTGACAGGCTGAGTCATCATGGGGATTTCCCTTTTTTTTTTTTTTTTTATTCCATTTGTTTGTTTGAGGCAAGTGCCAGATACATAGAGTGCTGTACCACTATCTGAAGTCACTCCCCTGGAAGGTGTCTCTGGATGAGAAGATGTCCTACAGCTTTGGCTAAAGGTCTGAGAGTGGGTGGTTTCTTTTGCTTTTTTATGGCTAAGGTGTGGATCAGGCTTGTTTGCTCCCTCCCGTAAATTGCCCTCAGGGCCCCGAGTTTCCCTCTGGCCACTCCTATTGTACATATCTAAGGGACTTTCAAGTAGGTGGCCACCTTGACACCATCATCACCCATTGGCAGAGGAAAGAGCATCATGCTTAGAATCAAAAGACCTGACCGGGTGTCCCATTGCTTCCGCCTGCTAGTTCATTGACCAGTAAATTTTTTTTCTGACATCCAATACCACATCTGAAAGACGGACATAGTGGGCTCTGTTTCCCTACACTGAAGTAAGTATTAAACATGATATCTAAGAGCTATGTCTAAAACATATTTATTATTTGTGCCTAGTACAGGGAGTGGTGGTCAGAGTCCTCAGTCTGCAGTCAGACTCTGGTGTGGGTCCCCATTCTGCACTTATAGGGTATGTGAACTTGGGCAAGTCCCTTTGATTTTTTTTCTACACAATGGGACTTGCCGTAGTATTCCCCATCTCATGGAGATTTGTCAGGATTAAGTGAGATGATATGCACAAAGCACTTAGCAAATATTAAGTGTTCAGTGAACTTTAGTTACGATCACTCAGCACACTTTTGGATGAGTGGATTAGATTACATTCATACCTTGTAATCCAGGATTGCCATGATGGATTATTCAAGGCCTGTTTTAGTGAGCTTCACATGCGTGTTAAATAAATATTTGCTGCTTAAAAGGGAAAAAAGGGTAGAGAATACACTAAGTAGGCCACTCAGGGTACCTGTGGCAACAATGTGAGGAAATCAGTGAATATTCAGTGATCATTTAAAAGTAGATCATTTAAAGGGAGCCAACTTAACATTTGCTTCCAAATTTGTGTCTAATACTTTAGCTGTAATATTGAAGTCTGATCCTTTTACATGCAATCTCTGCTGTCCCCAAGCGAGCTCTTGAACTCTTAGCTTTAGGGAACATCTGTCCTATTCTGGTCTCTAGGTACATTCTCAAAGATTCAGGGTGGTTTTGTTTTTCCCAGAGCCTGCAGAATGAGCCCTGATCTGACTCCAAAATTTAAAGTCTCTTTAATTGGCAAGTCTCATTTACAGTTTTTGAAGGATAAAAATCCTCATAGGTGACAAGGTGATAGACAGTCCTTGCTTTTCTTTTTTTGTTGTTGTTGTTCTAATTTTGAACAATACTATCCACTGTTACCACTCCCAGTCACTTTTGGATCAAACTTTGCTTCTTCCTTACCCCCATGGAAAAGCAGTATTTCCTCTTGGTTTTTATTTCTACTACCTCCATGCTTGTCCTGACTTTCTAGAGCCCTTCTTTTCTGACACTTCTATGCCCTGTGCTTTGCATCATTTGAGATGACCCGGTCAAATCGGTTCTTGGATCGTTTAAAATTTTAACACATCCAGGGGTGTCTGGGTGGCTCAGTTCGTTGAGCGTCTGACTTCAGCTCAGATCATGATCTCACAGCTCGTGAGTTTGAGCCCCGCATTACTCAGAGCCTGGAGCCTGCTTTGAGTTCTGGGTTTCTGTCTTTCCTTGCCCCTCCCCTGCTCCTGCTCTCTTTCTCTCTCTCAAAAATAAATAAACATAAAAAATCTAAATATTAACATATCTGAATGTCCTCATTTCTGTGACATCCCTGAAAAAAAAATGCTCTTGTTTCTAATAAAAACTAGGGCAGACCTATGAGACACATTAACTTGGAGGGAGAACCTCTCCAAAGCACTTTCCCCATTCTTCCAAGTCTAGGGGAAGCTCATTTCTGGGAAAGGTAGTGTGTTTGGAAAATCATGGGTAGGAAAAAATCGTAGAGATTGACGTAGAAAGAAAAGGAAACAAAAGTTGAAGTTAGGCCCAGTGGTGCATGATCTTGCATTTTTGTTTCATTTCCTCAATAAATATTTTTTGACAAACAGATAATGGAGAATGGTAGATATGATTGACAACTAAGCAGGAGCAAGTCTATAAGGCTAAGGGTCTGTTTGTTGGTTTTTTTTTTTTTTAAAGACTTTGAAAATGTCCCCTGTCACTTACTTTGAGTGAAATAGCAGGGATGTGGAAGCTGCCCTGATCCTCTGACTGGACTTTAAGCCCTGTTAGGACAAAGGAGTCTTGTTCCTATGCAGATCTTCCCAGTCTCTGACTCAGTTCTGGACCCACAAAAGGTCTTTAGTGAAGATTTGTTGCATTTACTAAACTTGAACATACCATTCATCTTAAGTAGCACAACACTTGGTGCACCTGAGAACTGAAAATCCTTTCTTGAATATTGAATAACATTTACCCTTATATATTGGCATTTCATCCTTACTTATTCAACTTCATCTCATAACCCAAGATCCAAAGGGATCCATGCATAGCCAGTGAGAGATGTAGGCTGTGGAGTTTTCCACAGGACTTAGTGGAAAGGACATTAGGACTTAGTGGTTAAAAGCACCAGCTTCCCAGCAGAGAGACATGCATTTGAACCTACTTCTGCTAAGCATTATTTCTCTGTTCTTAGGCCAGTTTCATGGCCTCCTGGAGTCTTGATTTCTTCATTTGAAATGTGGCTAATAATCATACTTACCGTCTCAGGATTGTGTTGAGTTTGATTGTGAATAAGCAAAAGCTCCAAGTATTAGAGACTTAATAAAGAAGTTTTTTCCCCTCTCATGTATAAATTTGGAGGTAGATAGTCCAAAATTAGTATGGTGGCTCTGTTCCATTAAGTCCTCAGGGATGGTCCCAAGCTCTAGCTCACCAAGAAACTCTTTTTCTCCCTCGTGGTCCAAGATGGCAGTCATCATATTTGCTTTACAGATAACAGTGTAAAAGAAAAGATGAAGAAAAGGACCAAGGTGTTCCCAAACTGTTTTTAGAAAGTTCCTGGGAGCCATCATGTGACACTTCTGCTTACATTCTATCCACCAGAACTGAGTTGCATGTTCATGTCTACCTGTAAGAGATGACAGGCAATAGTGACTTTATTCTAGATGGCCATGTACATGACCAAAAATTATAAGACTGGGAGAAAAAGGGAGAAGACACCGTGGGAGACAGTGTAATGTCACCTCACCCACTGAGAGAGCTGTGGTGGGAATTCAATGAGACGATGTCCAAATTCCTTTCAAGGCACCTGGTAGGGTTCAATGAATGGTGGGGAGTTCTACCATTATTAGACTGTTTGGAGAAATAGGATGGTCTCAGAAAAAGGAATTGAGGCCTTCCTCTGAACTTTGAGGGGCCCTTTAAGGATGTGGAAGGACAGTGCTGAGTCCTAAGCCATAGGTCAGATACCAGGGCCCTCTCTTTAACTCCTGGTACTTTTGCCCTCCCTCCCTGCAGGAGCAGACCTTGTGATAAATGAAGTGATGTGGTGGGACCATGGAGTGTATTACTGCACCATTGAGGCTCCAGGGGACACATCAGGAGACCCAGATAAGGAGGTGAAGCTCATCGTCCTGCGTAAGTGCTGCTGGAGCTTTCTATTTAGCCACCTCATCACTGTGACACTTTTACATACAGCACAGAAACAAGTAAGCCCGAGTTATTGTTGGATTGCCAACCTCTGAAGGTCCCTTATCAAAACTAAAACTTTATTTATTTATTTATTGCCAGTAACTGATTAAACTTAACCTATAGGTCAAGAACTCTATTTATTAGACCTCTAGAATTTTAGACCGGGAAGCATTCACCTGCATATTTGATTAGCTTCCTCTTGGTGCTTCCCCTGCAGACTGGCTGACAGTGATCTTCATCATTCTGGGAGCCCTCCTCCTGCTCCTGCTGATTGGAGTGTGCTGGTGCCAGTGCTGTCCTCAGTATTGCTGCTGCTATATCCGTTGCCCCTGCTGTCCCGCCCGCTGCTGCTGCCCTGAGGAAGGTGAGAGAGAACAGATGGGCAGTGGGATGGGGTGATGCTGGAGCCTGATGTCCCAAACAGATGAACTTCACACTCCCACATCAAAACCTTGGGTCCCTCCAGGTTCTCCTCCATGCCCTTCTCCCTTCACAGGCTCAGAGGTCTTTGACCTCAGTGCAGAATATAATGCTCAAGGAAGCTTTAGACCCAAGTGGGAAGATTTCTGTCTGTCTATAGCTGAGCCTGCCTTAGGCCTCCTTCCAATGGTTCTGCTTGTTGATGGCATTTCTTCAGTGGCCCTGATATGCCTGTGCTTCAGTACTTGTTCCTAGAACTTACCTTGCTTGGACAGGGAGTGGCTAGAGCAAATGGCTTGAATGTAGTGGTAAGTGAGAAGGCCACCTCTTAGAGAGGACTTGAAAAGAACAGATAGAGGAGAAAGGAGTTACAGCAGTGATTCTTAAACTTAAGAATCACCTAGAGGACTTGTTAAAACTTAGTTGCTGGCTCTATGTCCAGAGATGCTGGTTTAATTGGTTTGGGGTAGGCCTAACAATTTGTATTCCTCAAAAGTCACCAAGTGATGTGATGCTGCTGAGCTGTGGGCCACACTTTGAGAATCTCTTTTTAGATAAAGAGATTTAGATGAAGGAGAGAGAGAACGGAAAATCTTGCTCTTAATGTGATCTTTCTCTGGGCTAAAATTTGACGTCAAACGTTTATTTATTTTTGAGAGACGGAGAGAGAGACACACAGAGTGTGTGTGTGAGAGAGAGAGAGAGAGAGAGAGAGCGCGCGCGAGCATAAGCAAGGGAGCGACATAGAAAGGGAGCAGGCTTCAGGTTCTGAGCTGTCAGCACAGAGTCATATATGGGGCTCAAACTCACAGACTGTGAGATCACGTCCTAAGCCAAAGTCAGACACTTAACTGACTGAGCCACCCAGACACCCCTAAAATTTGACCTTTTAAACCAAAATTATGATATACCCTAAAAAATTAGGCTGTGGAATGCCAAATTTTTAAAGAAAATTATTCTATAAATGATTTTTCTTAATAAATAGCTGGAGTGGAATCAGCTGCTTTAAATGGAAGGAGTTTTGTGTTATGAAAATAACATTGTTTCCCCTGATGATATAAGTAAAAGTATGACATTGTAGAAAATTTGAGAAATTCAGGAAAATGTAAAGACTAATCTCAGCACTCAGAGATAATCACTTTTATCAGCCTGGTACATTTGAAAGGAAATTTTTTAAAAGGAAAAATAAGGAATTACCTCCTAAGATAGAAAAAAACTTAATCTACGATGTCAAGAATGTTAAATGGCCTGAATCTAGTTTCAGGCCTGTGTTCTGAGGTTGTTGTCTTACAGTGTGTTCTGAGGTTGTTGTCTTACAGGAAAAGAGAACTAAATTTTATTGGATGTCTGCTATGTGTAGGCCCCTTGGATCTATTTCCCTCTGTGAATCCTCACAACCCTAGAGGCTATGTTATTACTACTTAACAGATGAGGAGACTGAAGGTCAGAGAAGTCACACAGCTAGAAAGTAACAGTGGCAGTATCGTGTTGAATCCATGTTCATCTGACTTACAAGTGTCTGAATGTCACACAGTAGAGGCTGCCACAACTATTGTAGATCACAATGGACTTGGCAGAGAAACCAGTGACCTCCTGAAAGAGAGGAAAAATAGCAGAGAACTCAATATTGGGCTGTGGAGCTCCCTACCTTTCTTTCAAGAGCCTCAGGGAGAGATACCAAGGAGAAGTCACTATCACTAAAGTAGTAATATATATAAAGAGATGAGAAAACCACTCCCAAGATGCCTTCTTAGGATCCTAAGTCAGTGGGACACTAAAAACAGGCAGAACTTGGGACAAAGCCAACACAAATGATAAATGTATCCACTGTCAGTAAGCTGATAAACAGGTTCTGGGAGAGAATGATTTCTCTTAAGTGGTTAGAGTTCATTTAGAAGTACTGGTAAAATAAAGAAATGAAGGCCACAAATAAAGATCCCTTGACTTGAGCAAATGAGGTCACTTTCAGAGTGAGTCACTGAGGCAAACTGTCTTGAGAATTTTGATGACAAGATGAGATTGCATAGAGGGGACAGAAGTTGTTAAGGAGGGCTCTTGCATGGGGAAGGGGGTGTGTGTTGATTAGAATATGAAAACCCCAAGTACATTTGTAGGCAAAGAACCAAGGCCCGTAGGAAATGAGTAAAATGAAGCCTTAATTTTTTTTAATGTTTTAAAAAATTTTTTTAATGTTTTATTTATTTCTGAGAGAGAGAGAGAGAGAGTATGAGCAGGGGAGGGTCAGAGAGAGAGGGAGACACAGATCTGAAACAGGCTCCAGGCTCTGAGCTAGCTGTCAGCACAGAGCCCAATGAGGGGCTCGAACCCACGAACCGTGAGATCATGACCCAAGCCAAAGTCAGATGCTTAACTGACTGAGCCACCCAGGCGCCCCAATGGTTTCTGTTTTGTTTTTTTTGTTTTTTTGTTTTTTTTGAGAGAGACAGAGCACAAGTGGGGGAGGGGCAGCGAGAGAGGGAGACACAGAATCCAAAGCAAGCTCCGTCCATTGAGCTCAAACCCACTAACCATGAGATCATGACCTGAGCTGAAGTCAGACGCTTAAACCAACTGAGCCATCCAGGTGCCCCGAAAGTGAAGCCTTTTGAGGTGAGGCAATCACTGAGCAGGTGGAACAGTTGGGATTGACATCAGGTGTACAGCAAAAGGACTATCTATAGAAAGGAGAAGGGCAGTGTGACCTCTGGAGAGAGAGAGGAAGTCATTAAAATGTGGGGAATGATCCAGAGTATAAGGGAGGAAGCTGAGGGATCTCATACCGGCCTGTCTTAATTTCAGTAAATCAAAATTCTAGAGGCAGAACAGAGCTTGAGAATGGCATCAGTGTGTCTTGGCCTTCTCTAATCACAGCTCACCTCCCTAACTTTCTCCCACTTCACAGTGAGTTAATAAAGGACCAGCAAGGAGAAAAATGAAATGACACCAAATATTAGTAACCCCTGATATTTCACTTAGTACTGGTAAATGACCCACAGTAGAACTAGAAGATGAAAGTTACTGAAACTGATCCCTATATCAGTTACTGGCCATCCCACCCACAGGGCCTCTAGGCATCCCCTGAGTAGGGTCATGGGCCACACTGGGAATCTCTCATCTACCCACTCACCTCCCCATTCTGCTTAAAGCTGAAGGAAGTAAGGCCTAGAGAGACTTTTGCACAATTTCACATGGCTAGTTAGTGGCAAATCCTGGACTAGACAGTTCTCTTGATTCTATACCCAGGGCTGGTTCCTCTTCCTCAACCAAGATGATGTCATCAGCTGAAAGTTCATGGGGGAGGGAAAGACATGAGAAGTGGGGAATGTTTAAACTACTGCTCTAGAGGAGGGGAGTGGGGTTGACAGATCAGTCAAGGGAAGCTAGTTGAGGGCTACTTGAAGTCGGTTGTCTGTGTAGTCAGCTCTGGCAGCATGGGGCCAGAAGCTAAAGCTGAAATGCTAAGAGTTCAAGTGCATGGGATTCTAGGGAGCTCCTCAGGATGTCACTGAAATGATTAGCCAGCCAAGTTAGGGGGACTGGTAGTATGGGAAAAAGTGAAAGGACTGTGTGACCATGGTTCGAAAGAGAGTAAAGAAGGAGTTCTGTAAAAGTGGGGAGTGGCTGGTAAGCAGTTACAGGCAAGTGCAGTTGTAAAGCTTCAAAGCACCACAGATGATGCTGGCTACAGGGAAGGAGAGGCGTGGGTCTCTGGAGGAGGGGGAGGTACCATGTCATTTCTGTCATAGAAGAGACGTCTTAAAGAATATGCCCTGGGTTTTCCTCAGAAATGAAGATAAACATGTCTTTGGTAGTTTAGGCTCCAAATGTGTACTTTTGTTTCCTATGAGATCTAAGGCAAAAAACATGACTTATTCTAACAATGAGAGCCACTATCTCTTGACTGTCTCTCATCTATTAGGCATTTCATATGTATTGCTTTTTAACCTCAACTTTACGGAATAGGTATTTCCATTCTTAGCTTACAGATGAGGATCCTGAGCCTGCACACTCTGGAACGTCACCCAAAATCAGATGGCTGGTACATGCTAGGATTCAGGCTGAAGTCCATCTGACCCTCAAAGCTTATGTTTAAGGAAACTAAACCTTGAGGACCATAGTTCTCAAGAGGTCCTTGAGAATCCTCAATAGGAAACTCCAGTTGGGCTTCCTGCACTAAAATTAGGAAGCTTGTTGAAAACACAGCTGTCACTTGCTTTGCTTGAGACAAATATCTGGGAGCAGGATCTAGTAATCTGTATTTTTCACTAGCTCATTAAAGTGATCAAGGCAGACTTTACTCCACTGAGGTTCAGAGATAACTTATTAGGAGTTTTTTTGAGGCTTAGCTACTTTCTCCATGTCTCTTATTTTCTTGCCCATCTGATTCCTCAGTAGGTGAACAGAAGAAAACCCTGACATCCCCATGGGACCAGAGGGCAAGGGAGAAGCTCAGAGCCCATGTTTTCCACTCCCATCTCAACAGTTCCATTGCATCAGGGAAAGGAGGGCCCCTGGGGAAAAGGATGTGGCAGCTAAGAAGGGAGCAGGTGGGTTGATCTCGGAAGTATAGAAAATTTAATAGGAAAGCTCATGAGGATCTGGAAGGGTCTCTAGGGAGGTATCTGTGCAGAGGGTCCCCATCAGTTAAATCATTTGAGGAGCAAAGAGTAAGCCCAATTTTCCCTTTCTCTACTATTGAATTAAGGGAGTAGGAGAAGGAAGTGGCCAGGATTCAGTTAGAGGGGTGGGGAACTCAATTGTTCCCAACCAAGTCCTCTAAGCCCCCTGGCCTTAGAGGCAGAGAAAGTCTGGAGTGGGTTTTGAAAGGTGTGGAGCTGAGTTAGTAATAAAGGGAGGAGGTACCACTGTGGAAGGTGTTTTGTTTTGTTTTGTTTTGTTTTTCATCACAGAAATAAAGAAGTCTGGGGACTCAGTGATTTGACAGAAAGAGCACGGGCCTGGGCATGAGAGTGGCACCTCTATCCATCACCAGCTATGGTACCTTAAACTGAGAAGTCAACCTCCCTGCACCCAGCTTCTTCATCTAATTCCTACGTTAACAGATGGTTCTGAGGATTAGTTAGCCTATGTAAAGTGACAGACACATACATATTAAGCTGGGCGTTATGTGTGCTGATGGTAGCACATATAGGAAGCTAGGGGAGGCATTTGTTAGCAAGAGGGAGAGGAAGGTGCTAAAGCATGTGGAGGGTCTAGAGTGCCGTCCAGTGCCACAGCATGAAGGTGTGGCAGCTGGGTGAGCTGGTCTAGGTTTGCATCTGATTTCCTCCAGGCTGGGTTGTGATGCACCACCAGGGCTGGAGCTCCGGACATTTCTTGGGGCTCTGCTGCAACCACTTCCTGTTGTGCTGGAAGTTTGTTTCACACTGGAGCCATTGGGTCCAGATGGTCAATCAGCTGTTGGCCTCAGAAAATTCCTGACCCTTTGCAGCAAGGTCCAGACTGCCTATCTGCCCCTCTTACTGTATCAGGAGGAAGCTTGAGGCAGAGCCCTGTTGCTTTACAGGTGGCCACAGGCCTGGAGGAGCCCAGGAGGAGGGGAGAGTGCCAGGTGGAGGGCCTGAGGCAGGCAGTTCCTGCCTGAACTCACAAGTCCATTTCCTACATGCATGGATGGACTGAGACCTTGGGACACAGTCACCTCAAAATAGAAATTCATGAACAAAACCAACTAAATGATTTTGTTTTTAATTTATACTGACAGGGGGCAGAGAGGAGGGGATTGTGTGCTTCATTCAGATGGCTGCACTAGGGTACCGGAGTGACATTTCTACAGATCCCTTGTGCTACTTTTTTAATATGATTTTCTTTGCCCTGAAAGAAAATGGTATTTTCCTTCTTCCTTCTCTGCCTTCACTGCACCCCTTAGAGGTTCCCCCTACTTAGGATAAGAAGAAGAGTAGAAAGGATCCACTGGGATCTACTTCAGCTTTTTGCATCTCTTGCCTCCCTTCCACTAGTTTCTCCCCTCTGCCCCAGGGCTGTGCAGGGCTAGGATACCAGCTAGAACATTCTTCAGTGTCCCTCCTTTTACCAGTAATTCTGCCTATTGACCTCAGCATCTACATCTTTTTTTTTTTTTAAGCTTTTTTCACTCTGAGCAGGCAGCCCTGAGCTTCCCTGGAAGGCCCTGACTCATAGCTGCCTTGAAATCCTTTGCATCGACACCTTCTAGATTTGGCCTGTGGCTGAAGGCCTTGTTGGCCTGGGACTCAAGATTGGATTGCCTACAAATATTCACGTATATACCTACATCTTAGGTGAAATTGGGAATGGCAGTATGATACAATATTTTCAAGACTAGGAAGTCAAGTTTATAGGTATGCTTTCCTTGGGTACAGGGGTTGCAGCCTGTACTCCAGGATTCCCAGCTTCTTGGCAAGATGACCAGTTGTTTACTGTTCCCTTAACTCTCACTCATAGATAGATAGATCAGAAACTGGCCTCTTAGCAAAGCCTCCTAGCAAGAGAAGTGAAGTGGGAGGTATGGGGCTTGTCCTGGCTGAGGGTCTGCATTTCTCCTTTTTCCCCTCTAGCCCTGGCTCGCCACCGGTACATGAAGCAGGCTCAGGCCCTAGGCCCTCAGATGATGGAAAAACCCCTGTACTGGGGGGCGGACAGGAGCTCCCAGGTTTCATCTTATCCAATGAACCCGCTGCTGCAGCGAGGTAAACCTTGCCAGAGGTTTGGGATGGGAGAGGGCAGAGGGCAAGGGTAGGAATATGGGCTGCGTTGGTGCCCTCTTGACAATATAGTGAATATCTATGATCAAGGATGGGGACGGGATGGATGCAAGCTGAAAAATGTGGCATTTTGGTGCCATGGTTGTGAGAAACATGTTTTGGGCCGGCAGTTCTGTATGTTCTTATCTTTGTTTCCATTCAGATTTGTCCCTGCGATCCAGCCTCCCACAGATGCCAATGAGCCAGACCACTGCTCACCCTCCCATCACCAATGGTGTCCTAGAGTATTTGGAGAAAGAGCTGCGGAATCTCAACCCAGCCCAGCCTCTGCCCCCTGACCTCAAAGCCATATCTGGCCAAGCCTGCAGCATGCTGTCCTCCCTGGGCTCTGAGGTTGTGGAACGCAGAATCATCCACCTGCCTCCACTGATCAGAGACCTGCCGTCCTCACGGAGGACCAGCAACTCCTCCCGCCAGCAGTGGCTCACCCCAGTTCCCCCTGGAGCCTGGGATCTGAGGGAGGGGAGAAGGCAGCCCCACTACTCTGATTTCCACCAGGAGCCCCAGGACGGGGAGCCTAAACGCCACCAGGGGTTGGAGGGACGGGAGCTGAATCAACTTCGGAGGGGAAGGCGCCACTCCTCAGGGCTGCGGGGGTCACCCACGCCCTGGTCAGACAGGGACAGCTTCAGTGACGGCCCCTCGTCCAGTGAGGCCCGCTGGTGGCCCAACCACCCACCTGCCCGGAGCCACTACTCAGGCCGACACCACAGGCCCAGTGCCTGGGAGAGTGCCCAGAGGCCCCGGAGGCACAGGCCCCGCAGCTACTCCCCTCCCTTGCCCTCCGGCCTCAGTTCCTGGAGCTCTGAGGAGGATGAGAAGGAGAGGCAGTCCCGGAACTGGGGAACCCACCACCGCGGCCGCAGCTCACACCCCTCAAACTGGCCTGAGGAGAAGCCACCCAGCTACCGCTCGCTGGATGTCATGCCAGGCAAGAATGGCAGGAAAAAAGGGAGTGTGGAGAGGCGCTCGGTGAGCCTGGGGCATCCTGCTGAGGGTCGGGCATGGGCAGAACAGGTCTTGGCCACAGCTGACACGGGCCACCCCACGGGCCACCGGTGAGGGTACTTCTTCCTTGTTTTGCACAGCTTGCCCCGTGGGCTTGGTGAGACCTCTTGTTAGAGCTCAACGGGTCTGGGTGAGTGCAGAGGGCCAGGGAGGGGTTGATGTTTGATGCTTAAAAAAGGGCCTTCTAATGCTCAGACCAGCCCTCATCACAGTCTGATGAGGCAGAGCTTCCCCATTTCACAGATGGAGATGTGAGGCTCAGAATAATTAAGTGCCTTGTGAGTAGTGGAGCTAAGACTTAAACACAGGCTTTATGGCTAAGGCTTTACTTCCTGTCATACCTGCCTGTCTTTACTTAGCAACCATATTTCCATACCCCAAATTAGAACATGCAGCCTGACAGAGGACATTTGTGCCACTTCTGAGTGCTGCAAGTCAGTGTGCAAGGCCTTGTATTCAAGGATGAGGTCCTCTGAGACCCCCTGGAAAGAATCTAAGAATCCTTAAACTGATGAAAACAAAACAAAACAATAAATACCTCATACCCCAAATATGGGTAAAACTTTAGGGTTCTATGAACAGGCAAGGTACTAGTTATAGCTTACCACCCTAAAAAGGGGCACAAAGAGGGATTATAGGCCTTAATTTGTTTTTTGATTAAAAAAATTTTTTTAATTTATTTTTGAGAGAGACAGAGACAGAGACAGAGCACGAGTAGGGGAGGGGCAGAGAGCCAGGGAGACATAGAATCCAAAGCAGGCTCCAGGCTCTGAGCTGTCAGCACAGAGCCTGACATGGGGCTTGAACTCAACAGACTGTGAGATCATGACCTGAGCCGCAGTTGGATGCTTAACCAACTGAGCCACCCAGGCGCCCTGGCCTTAATTTGTTTTTTAAGATGTGGCTTTAAAAAATCATTTTATAATTAATATGTCCAAGTGATGGTATTCCCTTAATGTTGTCATTTTGCAAAGTTATGCTTCCACTGCTCAAAAATATCCCGAACTGCCTTCAGAACCAATTTACATGAAAATTTATTTCTCTATTGGACCAAAATCTTCTGTTTGCTTCTGTTGAGATAGAGATATGTAGTAGGCTCTGAGGGAAGTTCCCAGAGTAGAGGGTATTATAGGAAAAAGACTTTTAGTCTCTAATATACCTTCAAGGATATATCTTTCATTTGGAAATGCAAATTCTGCTGTGATTTGTTTAAAAAACAATCACATGTATGTAGTGTGCAAAGAAACAGGCACCTTGTGGAGGCTAGAGTGCTAGTCTTTCAGGAAAAGAGCCTTGGTGAGAGAGTAATTCATGAGGAAGGTAGTGAAGGACTGCAGGCAGTTCTGAAATAATGGCAATTATATCATATTCTCACAGATGTCCCATGAAAGAGGCAAAGCCCAGTAACAATGAAACTTAGTAATATCCTTACTAAGTGGTACCTAGCTATGGGCATTTATGCATTTATGCACGATCTCATTTAATCTTTGCAACACTCTGTGAGGTTTTTACTATTATCTTCATTTTACAGTGGATACAACTCTTTCTTCCATGTCACCAGTAAGAAAATTATATCCTGAAAGAAAACCCAGAACCAGTTAGAGCTGGGACAATGGCTGTTACTATAGTCATTAGTGACTAAACTGTCTTTTATTTTAACAGAAAAAAAAGTAATGTAAAAGGCAGTGTTTGACCCCAAATCCAAGTGCTGTTTTCTTATAATTTTTTCATTTTTTTTCATTTTCTTCTCTTTAAGTTAAATTATGTGGTTTCTTGTAAGAGAGAAGGGTAAAAGGAACATTAATGAAGTCCCAGACACTGGGGTAAGCCCTTTCTAAACCTTATTTCATTTAACCTTTGCAATATCAGGTAAGGCTCAGTGAGATTAAGTATCATGCCAATCACACATGCCAATAGGGAGTGAAACCAGAATTTGAACATAGACAGCTCTCTGACTCTCAAGCCTGTACCCTTTCAGTAACTCTTAACGCCTCATTCAAAAGAAAGAACAATCACCTGGGGGCAGTGATGTTTTCCTTCTGTATTTCTTCCTGGTGACTTTATTTCTTCTCTTCCCCATTTTCTGAAAGTATCACAGCTTCCTTTATCATTAAGATGTACATACCACTAATTCTACCACAGGCAAACCAAATTTTCTATTGTAAAGTTGCTCATGAGACACACAGATTTCACTCAAGATCATTTTGAAAGCCTTCATTGTTTTGGATCTCTGAGCTTATCTCCCAAAGAGTTATCACTTTACTTTATCACATTCAACTGTCTACTCATATTCTGAGTGACTAGAGGCCCAGGGCCAAAGCTGGCTTTAGAAAATTGGTTGGTTTGAAAGGGCACAGTGTTTTGTTTATAGTTGGAATTTTGAATGCCTTTAGTGAAGTCTCCAGGGCCAAAGTCTCACTCTGCTTCTTCTGTGGGGCTGGATGCTTCCCACACACTTTCCTAGCCTCTGAAGTCTTCAGAGCTTGCAGATAACTTCAGAACTTATAATACACTTAGGCCACTAGATGGCAATCTTTGACTATGTATTACTAGAAGTTTCTGTTCTTGAGTTGATGGTTCACCATTTTCTTAAATTTTTAGCAGTTACAATTTTACCATAACTTTTTACAAAATACTTTTTTTTTTACAAATACTTATTAAAATACTTTATTAAATATTCAGAGCAATATGCATGAATCAAAAACTCTTTTGGCTTACATGGAAACCTCTCTGAAGAATAATGTTTAACAAATATATACCAAGGAACAAGAGCTTCCATCCAAAATAGATAAGAATTATTCTTTGCACAGTGCCCATGAAAAAAATGGAAGTTATATTGAAGAGTCTCCCATTTGACTACAAAACCAGTTGAGATCTGACCTCAGGTCTGGTGTTTGTTCCACTCCACCAGACCTCAGAAATCTAAGAAACTATAATATCAAGCTTTAAACTCCTGTGGTTTCACACTGCATTGCCCCCGTGTTCCTGACCTCCTTCAAACTGATTATCTTTCTTTCCAATCTTGCCCTAACAGAAAGGGCTTCCCAAGGCATGTCTGGTTTCTGGCAAGCTTGGCCT
Source organism: Crocuta crocuta (assembly GCF_008692635.1). Classification (NCBI taxonomy): domain Eukaryota; kingdom Metazoa; phylum Chordata; class Mammalia; order Carnivora; family Hyaenidae; genus Crocuta; species Crocuta crocuta. The sequence goes on along the minus strand of NW_027530544.1, from coordinate 610,413 downwards.
ATACACACCTGTTCTAATATAAGAGAAACTATTGCATTCCTTCCTCTCCAAGTTAAATTCAAACTTTCTATTGAGAAGCCAAGATTTCTTTTTTCATTTTTCTTGACCCAGTTTAATAAAAGCTTTTTTAAATCAACATACTTAATCTATTTTTAATACAATGCCTATTCCTTGATCATGTGTAGGTTTTTCTTCAGCAAGCCCTGCACAAGGAGCTTTCCTTTCATCCCATTTCATTGCTTTCCTTTGTATCAGAGAACATTTATCCCATAGAATTTTGATTAGAAGCCATGCCCCCTAAAAACCACTTTCCTAATAAAATGGAAATACATTTTTTTCTATAGCAACATGAATGTATATACATATACAATGCATTTTGAACAGTATGTTTTGGGACAGATACCTTAATTTGCCATTTCAAGTAAGATAAACAAGGTCACATTCATGGACTACAGCTGTAGATATTCAAAACTTAGATAGAAATGATCCCCTACAATATATAGTTAGAGAAATATGAGAAGTGTAGGCATAGTCCTTGCCCTGATAGAACAAGTTGAAAGAGCCAAAAGATCGAGTGGACTAACTTCTGAAGAAAAGCCACGGAGTTTGGTCAGGAAAGATAATTAATGATCTCTGAAAAATAACTTGAGGGAAAAACTAAGGTATGAAGCTTAACTTTTTAGAAGGGCTAAGAAGGAATGGTTCAGGAGAATATAAATAGGAAAAGGCCTGGAATGTGTCTTTATGAACAAATGGTAGGGAGATGGGCTGATGAATGGACAGGGTATTTTTTTTTTTTTCAGCCTAAGGGAGACTTAAAGATGTTAAAATCAGCAGGTTACAAAGTGAATGAGACTAGGAAATTTTCAAAAATTAAAGATGTTTGAGGGAGGCTCCAGGGAGATATGAAAGAAGAGAAACCTAAGCCTGGGGAAGAAACTGGCTTTATGAAGAGTCAAGAAATATTTTTTAGATTCATGTATGCTGTCCCAGCATCCACCACTCACCTAGGATTTGCACAGAATCAAGTGCATCTTGTATGTTGTATGCATAGACAATAGATCCCAGCTGACTGGATTTTTTTTGTGTTCTATTCCCCAGGAGAGAGACAGCTCCCATAGTGGAAGGAGTGTGGTCATTTAGTCACCGGGCACAGCACTACTTCTTTGGCTACTTCTCAGCTCTGCATGTCATCAACATCACCAGCTGACTTGGGAGGGACTCTATAAGTCCATATCTAACAGTTGTGGCTTATATTCTGAGAATAAAGTAGAAGAATATTAAAAACAAAAGTTTGAGGAATTAATGACTATAGTGTTAGCTTTGGCTCACACTCTACACATTTAGAGTATCTGACATGTAATGGACCCTAACTGGGATATGATCCCTCAGACACTTAGTAGCTGGAGTCTTCAACTAGGTTACAAAGCTCAGAACCATGGCCAATTTCAAAGTGAGAACTCAGGAATCTTTAAGAAGAAATCAAACATGTATCAGGTGCAGGAAATTTATTGAATAGTATATGGGAAATTTCCATGGTAACTTGTCTCTATCTCTATAGCATACCTCCATATTAGGAGTACACTTTGCTGTACCCATGCCCAGTCCTCAGTGCTCTTGAGGGTCAAGTCAGAGATGGCATGGGAAATGCTCCAGCAATATGCTCTCTCATAGGTTATTTATGCAAGTGTTAAAAATCACAAGAAGCAATTTTGCACCAAACTTATGCCTGTCTGTGTTTTCTTTTTGCTTTTTTTTTTTTTTTTTTTTGGCCTATATTTAATTTATATATTCTTACATATTATGTATCCATCAAAATCACTTTGAATGCTTCTTGGGAACAACAAAGTATATAAATAAATTAGAAAGAAAATGTACTGACTTAAGGATTCTGCCCCAAATAAATATTTACTTTGATACAACTCGACTAAATGGAGTTTTCTTCCCTACTAAAGTTGAGAGAAGAGCCAGGCCAACTTGGATAGTTTTGGAGTCACCTTTCTCTTGGCACCACTCAGCCTTGCAGAGTTGAGATTTCCCAAGTAGAAACATCCAGGTAGGTTTTGCCACTCCAAGAAACTCAGGAGGAGTGGGCTATGCCCTCCCTGTAATAAGCTGAACCACTCCCTCCAGCTCCTTTGGTGGTTTCATGAACCCATTTGTGCTTGATGTAGACACCCTCCTTGAGCAGAGAAGGAGATGGTCTGAAAGGAGGGGTGTGTTTGTGTTCCTCAACAGTATCTTTATGTGTACGGCCTTATGCTCAATTTAGATCCTATTGTGTTGACACATTCATTTTACCCCCAGCCTCATTAATTACCTCTAGACAAAACAGGTTAAATGCCTGCATTGAGCAAAGGTTTCTTTGGGATTTTTTATGTCGATAATATAACTACATCTAAAATAGCAAAGCAGGGGAAAAAATTTAACAGATAAGACATAACATTCAGGATTGCCTGGGTGGTTCAGTCAGTTGAGCATCTGACTTCAGCTTAGGTCATGGTCTCCCGGTCAGCAGGTTCAAGCCCCATGTCAGGCTCCGCACCGTCAGATCTTCTGAACCTGCTTTCTCTGCCCCTCTCCCACTTATGCTCTCTCAAAAATAAACAAACATTAAAACAAAAAGACATAAAACTCAGTAGGTGAGGGTCTTCTGGTCTGGACAAGATGACATAGACCTTCTTTTATTTGCTCCTCCTCAGTAAGCGCAACTTTATAAACCCTGGAAATGGCACAAGAAACAGGCAAAGGAGAACTCTAAAGGGCTCTAAGAAGAAGGCAAACTGGTTTGGGAACCCAGGACCTGAGGAACAACACAGAGGCAGGGCATCTTGAATCCCCCAATCAAAAAAAGATAGCCACCCAGAGCTGGCATTTTCCAACTTCCCATCCAGCAACAGAAGGTAACAGCCCATTCTTTCCCCCTGGATTTCATGGCAGTGCCTAGGACAACCTCAGGCAATGGGGACCGACTAGAACCCCTGCCAAAATAAGTGACCAGGGGAAGTACACTCCTTCCCTGCTGGGCCAGGGAAGAGCGAAACTATAGTGGGTGGGAAGAACCAGTTAAGAGAGACTCAGGTAAAGCAGGTGGCCCAGCTGAGAAAGCCTCTTTGTTCCCAAGAGCCAGAGACTCTCCTCCTCTGCGCAGATACAGTAGGGCTGACTATGGAGCCAGAAAACAGACCTGTCACAGCTGGCTGCCTGGGCCATTTTGTCTTCATGAAACTGAGACTCTCCTCCCTGACTCAGATAAACTAGGGTAACAGGGGAACACCAAGAAAAGGATTTCAATGCACCCTTTCCTGACCAAGAGATATCTGGCAACTCAGCTAGAGGGAATTCCTTGCAACCCCTCAGGCAGCACCAACATAGACCAGAGTGAGCCCCACCAGCACCAAATACATCAAGCAGACCAACATGACATCATGAAGATTCTGAAAATTAAACTGTCATTGAACTCATGGCCTGTAAAAGTAGGCCAAAATTTGTCTGTTAAACTTCCTGTAAAATAAAATATTAAAATAGGACCTAGAGTATTTTAACATAATAGACAAAATGACCAGGACACAAACCAAGAACCAAGAAAATCACAACTTGAATGGAAAACAAAATCACCTGATGCCAAGTTGACATGAATCAGATATTGGAATTATCTGATAAGAATTTGAAGGCAGATGTTATAAAAATACTACAACAATCAATTACAAATGATCTTAAATGAAAAAACAGAAAAATCTAAAAAAAATAGAAGTTATGCAAAAAAGAAGACGAAATCATAAAACTGAAAAATACAGTAGAAATTGAAAACTCACTGGATGGGCACAACAGTAAAGTGGAAATGATGGAGGATAGAATCAGTGAACATAACAATAGAATTCACTCCGGACACGTGGGTGGCTCGGTTGGCTAATGGTTGACTTCACCACAGGTCATGATCTCACAGTTAATGAATTTGAGCCTTGCTTTGGGCTCTGTACTGACAGTTCAGAGTCTGGAGCCTCCTTCGGATTCCGTGCCACCCTCTTTCTCTGCCCCTCTCCTGCTCATATGCTCTCTCTCTCTCTGTGTCTCAAAAATAAATAAACATTAAATTAAAAAAATAGAATTCACTCAATTTGAACAATAGAAAATAAACTAGAGGGGCGCCTGGGTGGCTCAATTAAGTGTCTGATTTTGGCTCAGGTCATGATCTCATGGTTGGTAGGTTCAAGCCTCGTGTCAGGCTCTGTGCTAACAGCTCAGAGCCTGGAGCCTTCTTCAGATTCTGTGTCTCCTTCTCTCTCTGCCCTTCCCCCACTCATGCTCTGTTTCTGTCTCAATAATAAATAAACATTAAAGAAAAGATTTTTTTTAAAAAAGAAAAGAAACTATAAGAAATGAACAGAGCCTCAGGGACCTGTGAGGTTATAACAAAATATCCAACAGTCATAATCATTGGAGTCCCAGGAAGTAGAGTAGAAAGAGTGGGAGTGAATGAGGATTTGAAGAAATATGGCTGGGAACTGCCTGAATTTGATGAAAGACACCAATCTAGAGATTGAAAGAACTTAGAAGTTGAATGAACCCAACCAGAATAAACCTACATGAACCATGCCAAGATATATCATAATTAAACATTTAAAAAAAAAAAAAAGACAAAAACTCCTGGAAGCAACCAGAGAGAAACAATTCACTATCTGTAGGGGAGTACCAATTTAAATGGATTTCTCATGTAAAACCAGGAAGAAGGAAATGGCAAAACATTTTTTAAGTGCTGAAAGAAAAGAACTGTTAACCATAATTCTCTATCTGGAAAAACTATTTTCCAGGAATGAGGGGAAAAATAAAGTCATTCACAAATGAGTAAAAATTAAAAGATTCTATGACTAGTAGAGCTACCCTTAAAAGACTGGTTAAAGGAAGTTCTTCATACAGAAAGGAAATGATGAAAGAAGGGAACTTGCAGCATGAGGAATCAAGAAGAAACAACAGAAAGAACAGAAATACGAGTCCATACAATAAACAATTCTTTTTCTTATAAGTTTCATAAATCATATTTATTGATTAAAACAAAAATTATAATTCTAATACTTAAAATGACATTTTTTTTAAAATGTTTTTATTTATTTCTAGGAGAGAGAGAGAGAGACAGCGTGAGCAGGGGAGGGTCAGAGAGAGAGGGAGTCACAGACTGAAACAGGCTCCAGGCTCTGAGCTGGCAGTCAGCACAGAGCCCGTTAAAGGTGAGGAAGGTAAAGGGACCTAAATGGAAGTGAAGTTTCTATACTTCATTTGAAGTGGTAAATGTTGATACTAGTACATCGTTATAAGTAGCACCCAGGGCAACCATTATGAAAATTATAGAGAGACAAACTCAAAGTGCTATAAATAAATCAAGATGGAATCCTAAAACATGTTCAAATAACTTCCAAAAAGGCAAGAGAAAAAGAAGCAATGAGAAGCAAAGAAAACAAATAGAATATAAATAATAAAATAGCATACTAAAATGGTAATATATCAATAGTTACCTTAATCATAAATGGTCTAAATACACCAATCAAAACACAGAAATTGGCAAATTAAAACAACAACAACCAAACATACAACTGTATGATGCATGTAAGAAATTCACTTGGAGCACTAATTTCAAATTCCTACACAGGTTGAAGTGAAAGGGTGGGAAAAGATATACTATGTGCACATTAATAGTAAAAGAGGAGAGCAGAAATGGCAACATTAATATCCCATAAAGTTGACTTCAAAGCAAAGAAGATTGCCAGAGAACAGAGACATTATATAAAGATAAAAGGATCAATCTGCCAGGAAGACATATGATACTAAATGTCTATGAACTAAACCACAATACGTCAAATACATGAAGCATAACTGATGAAGCTGAAATGAGAAAGAGAAGAATCTCTGATTAGAGCTGGGAACCTCAAGATGCCTCCCCTCCAGTAACTGGTAGAAGGAGTAGGCAAAAAGTCTTGAGGATAAAGATCTGAACAACACAATCAATCAGCAGGATCTAATTAACATATATAAAACAGATCACCCAGGGGCGCCTAGGTGACTCAGCTGGTTAAAGCATCAGACTTCCGCTCAGGTCATGATCTCATGGTTGATAAGTCGCCCTGTTGGGCCTTGTGCTGACAGCTCAGAGCCTGGACCCTGCTTCAGAGTCTGTGTCTCCTCTCTCTACCCCTCCTCTGCTCATGCTCGGTCTCTCAAAAATGAATAAACATTAAAAAAAAGTTTAAGAAAACAAAAATAAAACAGACCACCCAACGAGAGCAGAATACATTTTTCTCAAATGCCTTTGGTACATTCACCAAATAGAAAAAACACAATGCAAAAGCTACCATAAATAAAACCAAGACAAATGTAAAAGAATTGAAATCATACAGAATGTGTGCTCTGATTCTTTTAAAATTTTTTTTAATTTTTTTTTTTTATTTCTAGGAGAGAGAGAGAGAGACAGCATGAGCAGGGGAGGGTCAGAGAGAGAGGGAGTCACAGACTCTGAAACAGGCTCCAGGCTCTGAGCTGGCAGTCAGCACAGAGCCCGACGCGGGGCTCGAACCCACGAACCGTGAGATCATGACCTAAGCGAAAGTCGGACGCTTAACCGACTAAGCCACCCAGGCGCCCCTGTGTGCTCTGATTCTAATGGAATCAAACTGGAAATCTATAACAAAGACAAGAAACCCTTGAAATACTTGGAAGGTAAGCAAATACACTTCTAAATAATTGTGGCCAAACAGAAGTCTCAAAGGGAAACAAAAAAAATTTTTTTAATGTTTATTTTTCAGAGAGGGAAAGGCAGCAGGAGGGGGAGAGGGGCAGAGAGAGAGGGAAACAGAATCTGAAGCAGGCTCCAGGCTCTGAGCAGTTAGCACAGAACCTGACATGGGAATTGAAACTACCAACCATGAGATCATGACCTGAGCCAAAGTTGGATGCTTCAACTGAGCCATCCAGGCACCCCAAAGGGTGCAAATACAACTAAGTAAAAATGAAAACACAACACATCAAAATATGTAGGATGCAGCTAAAATCAGTTCTGAGAGGGAAATTTGTAGCACTAAATATTTACATTAAAAATGAGGATGGGCCGCCTGAGTGGCTCAGTCAGTTAAGGATCCAACTTTGGCTCAGGTCATGATCTCATGGTTCATGAGTTCAAGCCCCGCGTTAGGCTCTGTGCTGACAGCTCAGGGCCTGGATCCTGCTTTGGATTCTGTGTCTCCCTTTCTCTCTGCCCCTCCCCCACTCATGGTGTCTCAAAAATAAACATTAAAAAAATTTTTTTAAATGAAGCAAGGTGTCATTTCAGTAATCTAAGTTCTTCAAAAAACCAGAAAAAGAAGCATAATAAACCCAAAACTAACAGAAGGTATGAAATAATAAATATAAGAACAAAATAAAGTTGGAAATAGAAAACATTACCAAAAAACCCCAGGAAACAATAAGTTTGAAACTACCAGAAGGTATGAAATAATAAATATAAGAACAAAGTAAAGTTGGAAATAGAAAACATTACCAAAAAACCCAAGAAACAATAAGTTCTTTAGAAATATCAATAAAATTGACAAACGTCCATTTAGACTAATACAAATAGAATACATGCCATCAATATCCAGAATGAAATAGGAAATAGCATTCCAGATACTGCAGCCAGTATAAAATAAATAATAAAGGATTAAATAAGTAATAATAAACATAGATAAAAAATAATAAAAGAGTACTACATACAACTTTATGCTCATAAATATGGTGGCTTAGAAGAAATGAAACATTTCCTTGAGAAGCACAGTCAAAATTTAACAATGATGAAATAGATCCTCAATGGTACTATACCCATTAAGGAAATTGGCATTTTTTGGCTTTAAGATATTTTTGTATTCAATTTGTTCTACTTTCACATCATCTCCAATTAGCTGGTACACCTAAGTGACAACTGTAGAAGTCTGGATATCTGTCAACACAAATGAAGGAATAATGTTTGTTTTGAAGACATTATATGCCGCAGTGATGAAAACTGGGATAATGTAAAAAAATTTTTTTTTTGTAAAAATTTTTTCATGCTTTAATGCTTCAAATTTGTGTGTGTGTCCTGAGATAAGAATGTTCACATCAAGGCGCGCCTCGGTGGCTTGTTGGTTAAGCCTTCAACTTCGGCTCAGGTCATGATCTCATGGTTGGTGGGTTCGACCCCCGTGTTGGGCTCTGTGGTGACTGCCAGCTCGGTGCCTGGAGTCTGTTTTCAGATTATGTATCTCCCTCTCTCTGTGACTTTCCCCGGCGCACTCTGTCTCTCTCTCTCTCTCTCTCTCATAAATAAATAAAGCATTAAAAAAAAAAAAAAAGAATGTTCACATCAAACTGTCTGCAACAAGGCCAAACTGGCCATATCTCCCCATGGAATAACTTGATGTCTATGGATTAAACCAATTTTAAACTGTCCGACACTTACAACTTGCTGTTCTGGATAATTCAGATTCTCATCAAAGTCTCCTCTCACAATATGAACATAATTGGCCAGAGTCTTCAAGATAGTCTTAACTCTCTTTGGTGCCAAGGTTTCCAGTACACAGAACATGCTGAATCTTTCCAGGCACTAGCAGTTTTTTAATTTAGCTGGCAATCTGTTGTACCACTGTGAGAGGTCTCCTAATACCAACATCAACATCTCGTCACTGGGCTCTGCTCAGTCACCACAACTGCTACTACCTCAGGAAATTGGATTTTTAATTAAAAGCTGTCTGAGATGAAATCTCAAGGCAGGCCCAGACAGTCTCATTGGAGAATAATAGCAAAACTTTAAAACTATAATTAGCACTAAGTTTGTATAATGTCTTCCAGAAAATAGAAGAAGAGGAAACACTCTCAACTCATTTAAGAAGACCAGTGCAAAGCCACTGCAAAAGTCATTACAAAAAAAGAAAACCACAAACAAACATTGCTTCTGAACTTAGATGCAAAAATCATTAACAGAATATTACCAAATATTTTAATACTTAAAAATAATTATACACCGTGAATAAGTGGGATTTGGCCCATATGTGCAAGACTGGTTCCCAATATAGTAAAATAATCTTGAAAAACAAATGACTGTTGGGGCATCTGGGTGGCTCAATTGGTTAAGCTTCCAACTCTTGATTTTGGCTCAGATCATGATCTCACGGTTTGTGAGATCAAGCCCTGCATTGTAGAGCCCATCTGGGATTCTCTCTTTCTCTCTTTTTGCCCCTCCCGTACTGATTCTCTCTCTCAAAATAAATAAATACACTAAAATAAATCTATAAATAAAATGTACTATAAAGCTGCAGTAATTAAGAGAGTGTGGTACAAACATAAGGATAGGCCTCTTGGTCAGTGGAACAGAATTGAGAGTTCAGAAATAAATCGTTATATTTATGGTAGATTGATTTTTGACAAAACTGCTTAGGCAATCCAGTGACAGAAGGAATGTCTTTTCTACAAATGGAGCTAGGTCATTTGGATGGCCACATGTAAGAAAAGGGATTTAGACTCTTACTTCATATGTACACAAATAATTAATTGAAAATGGATAATAGCTCTAAATGTAAGACTTAAAGCTGTAAAACATTTAGAGAAGAAGATAGAAGAAAACCTTTGTGTCCTTGGATTAGGTAAAGAGTTCTTAGATATAGCACCAATAGCATAGTCTTTAAAAGAAAAAAATTATAAACTGGACTTCATCAAAATTTAACACTTTTGCACTTTAAAAGGCACCANTAGCCAAAACATGGAAAGAGCCTAAGTGTCCATCAGCTAATGAATGGATCAAGAAGATGTGGTTTATCTATACAATGAAATACTACATGGCGATGAGAAAGAATGAAATCTGGCCATTTGTAGCAATATGCATGGAACTTGAGGGTGTTATGCTGAGCGACATAAGTCAGGCTGAGAAGGACAGATACCATATGTTTGCACGTATAGGAGGATTAGGAGGAACTTGACGGAGGACCATGGGGGAGGAGAAGGGGAAAAGTAGTTGGGGAGAGGGAGGGAGGCAAACCATGAGAGACTCTTAAATGCTGAGAACAAACTGAGGGCTGATGGGGGTTGGGGGAGGGGAAGGGAGGTGATGGGCATGGAGGAGGGCACTTGTGGGGATGTGCACTGGGTGTTATATGGAAACCAACTTGACAATAAACTATTTAAGAAAGAAAAAAAAGGGGACCATTAAGGAAATAGAAATACAAACCACAAACTTAATACATTCACAAACCTTTGATAAAAATACTTCTAACGTTTATCTATAAAGAAGTCTTACAACTCAGTAAGACAAACAACCAAATCTTTTAAAAAATAGGCAAGACTTGAAAAGAGATTTCAAGAAGGAAAACATAAAGATGGCTAATGAGCACATGAAAAGATGTCTTTATCATATCATTATCATTAGGAAAATACAAATTAAAATCACAGTGAGACACCACTTAACACCCGCTAGAATGAAAATAATAAAAGAGACAGGCAATAAAAAGTGGTAGCATAGATGTGGAGAAATGGGAATCTTCATGGTTGCTAATGGAAATATAAAATGACTGTAGCTGCTTTGAAAGCCTTTTGACAATTAAAAACTATATATATTTGACATAAGTGTATCATACAACCCAGAAATTCTACTCCCTTGTATTACCCAAGAGAAATAATACATGGATATAAAAACTTGTATAAGAATGTTCATAGGAGCCTTATTTATAATAATGAAAAAAGTAGAAAAAACCAAATTTCCATCAACTGATGAACAGATGAACAAAATGTGGTGTAGCCACCCATACAATGGAATTCTATTCAGTATAAATAAAAACAAATTACTGATACATACTGCAGCAAGGATGAACTTCAAAAGCAGTAAGTTAAGTGAAAGAAGCCAGATACAAAAGACCACATAGCATATAATTCCATTCATAGGAGATGTCCAGAAAAGGCAAATCTATAGAGATAGTAAGTAAAGAAGTGATTGCCTAGGACTGGGATTAGAGCAGGAATTGACTGCAAATGGACAAAACGTTTCTTCTTGTTGTGATGGAAATGTTCTAAAACTGCATTGTGGTGATGGTTGAACAGCTTTATAAACTTACAGAAAACCATGAATCTGTAAGCTTATAATGGGTGAATACTATGGTATGTACTACACCTTAGCAAAAATTTTAAGTATAGTAGGTGGAACATCATTCCAAAATGCATTCTCTGATATATAATGAATGATAGAAATCCTTTAAAAATGTGTTCATATGAATGCTAGTTTTAATTTAAAAAGCTTTTTCTTTAACTGAAAGAATTGTTAAACTTCAAATATTTCACTTGAAGAGATTTTATTTTTGAAAAGATTCCTCCTGGATTCTGAAAAAAGACAAAGGAAAATGTTGAGCACTTGGAGTCATTGTGCTTTAAAACCCCAGGTTTCAAATGAACTTCCTTGGGAGAGTGCTAGCCACTCTCACATTCCCTCTAATCTCCACACCTTTCCATTTAGTTTTGTTGTCAAAGTAAATAAAATTCCCAGTTACGTTTATTTTTAAAGACCTGCAGAAATGATTCATTCTGCAGAAATGATTCAAAGAATTCTGACAGGCATCTTAAAAATCAAAAGCTTTTCTAGTCTCTTTCAATACTGTAGAGTAAAACCCTGTGCTTTTTGGGGGGTAATTTCATGGAGGACAGAGTTCATTTTAAGTTCAGCTATATCAAGACAAGAACTAGCTAGGCCTTTGGACTTCTTCCCCCACTCACGCTCTCTGTATCTCAAAATAAATAATAAGAAAAAACTTAAAAAAAATAATTTCAGCCTAATTGAAATTTATTTTCATCCATCCCTGGTGTAGTACCCTCATAATTCAGTTCCATGTCTGTTCCCCCAGGATTGTACTGATAAACATTAGTGCAATCTTATAATTTATTTATTTATTTTTGCCACTCAGGACTCTTGTTTCTAATACTTGGTGATTGACCCCACAGGTGTTTTATTATCTGCCTCTAATTGTAGATATGGAGGCAATGGAGGGGAATTGGTTAGGGCATGAGGAGAATGGCATTCACTTGCCAGGTAATCACCTTCAGTAGGGTCATCACAGGGTCTTCAAGCAAGACAGGATCATCATCAATCACAACAGGGCCTCAGTGGTGTTTCCAGTTAACAGATATTGTAGTCATCTGAATACTTTTAGGGTCACCATTCTATTCAGGGGTTCCATTCTTTCTCATTTGATATCCTATCCCCTTCTTCACTTTTCTCTGAATATCTGTCGTCTTGTTTGTGTTTGTCTCTATTTCAAGCTGTGTGTCCTCTCACTTCAGCATTTCTTTAGGTACTTGTTTATCTGTCTATTTGGCTGACCATCTTCTTTTACAGGATTCTAATTTCACCCTAACTTTGGCTTACACAAAGGCTTCCAGGGTGTCCACCCAATCCCCCAACAACCTATAAACCCTTCAATTTGAGTGTCCTATACCATCTGATTGGCTCTTTATAACTGTCTCATTTCTAAATTCTCGACTTTGATGAATCCTACTTGGGCTAGTGTCCATTCTTGGTCCAATCTCTAAGGATGGCAGAGTCATTAGTACCTAGGGCTTCCCCTCGTCTGGGTTATGGCTAGAAAATTTCTCTAAGAGAGAGGTTTGGGTAGGAAGGATCCTGTGGAGAATGTAAAATATTGATATGGTCCTTGTCTTCAGGGAATTTAATGCCATGGGCTCAGAGCTTGCTGCTTCATTATTAGAATTCTGGCTCCTTCTGAGTTTCTTTAATTGAATATTGAAGAGGTCATAGATGGTTTTAGCCCAAGGTAAGTTTACAACAACTTCTAACTTACTGAAGATCTGAACTTTCCTCCCTATTAATTAAACTTGACTTAGTAGATTGTAGTATTTACGGAGTGCCTACTGTATCCTCCTCAATGTTTTGCACATGTTATTTTATTCTCTCAGAAACTCTATTAAGGCATTATGACCCTTCAGAAATCTTGCCAAAGGGCCCATAGCAGTAAATAGAATAGAGATTCAAACTGGAGTTTGCTACTCCAGAGTCTATGTTCTTTCTAATAATGATACAAAGCTGCCTCCCTAACTAGAGCAGTAAGGAATTCATCATTAGTGAGGACTAAATCTACCTCTTCTAGAGGTCCTAGTGTCTCAGAAGACTCCAGAGCAAAGCATAAAGCAGGCATATTAAAAGTATATTGGGCTGGCTTTGTTATGGCCTGGCCTAGGAAATCGTCAACATGTCACTCACTACTCAAGCTTCATATAGAAAAAAAAAAAAAGGTCAATAAAACAAAACAGAGATCATTGTATTTACATTTTTAGAAAGTAAATTCACAGGAATCACTTTATTTTTAAAAAGGAATGAAGGTGGAAGGTAATCAAAAGGTATAAACTTTCAGTTATATGAAATAAGTACTAGGGGTATCATGTGCAACATAACGACTGTAGCTAACACTGCTGCATGATACATAAAAAGTAGTTAAGAGAGTAAATCCTATGTGTTCTCATTACAAGGAGAGTATTTTTCTTTCCTTTTTTTTGTTTCTTTTCTTTTTTTTTTGTATCTATACGAGAAGATGGATATTAGCTGAACCTATTGTGGTAATCACTTCATAATATATGTAAGTCAAACCATCATGCTGTATGCCTTAAACTTATATAGTGCTGTATGTCAATTATTTCTCAATAAAACTGGGAAGAAAATATACTGGAATAGGAGAACGACCAAGAAAAACTTAGTTCTTATCGATTTTATATATATGCACCTTTAAGAACAACTTAGGATTTGTGGTTCTGACCAAGAGGGAGTAGTCACATTCCTTCCTAGTCCTCCCTTACAACTAAAAAGTTGTGGACATAACACTACAAACATAGGGTGACTCTGAAAGGTAGAAAGAGAAAGGTGAACTGCCTAGGGATCTCAGGAATAGTGGTGAATTCCCTGGGTTTCTTGTTTGTTTCCTATATTTCTAGTACAAGAGGCTGGAGAAGCCTATAGCTGAAACTGCCAACAGGTGCAGCCAAAAATGCAGCCATAGAACTGGAAAAAGAGCAATGTCGCAGAACATGAAACATTTTGACAATATCCACCCTATCCCAACCAAATACCAATGGAAAAACTCTACTACAATGTCTGTGGGACTGAGCAGGATGTTGAACTTTCATTCCTCAACCAATGATAGCATTCTGAATCCCCCATCATACTGGTGTCCATGGGGTCAAACAGTGATAGCAAGCAGTACTCCAGTTCCACCATTGGGGTAGTATCAGCATGACCAAGCAAAGAGCTGAGCTTCCAACTCTCACCCACAACTGAGAGGCAAAAAGAAATGATTCAAGGAGGTGCTAGTTAGCACCCTTCTTTCTTCCTGCCCCCTGTCTGCAGGGCCTAGTGGGAGGAGCTGAGCTTCTTCTATCTTTACCAGGCAGTAATGAGATGGAATGAAGTGATGCACAATGGCCCTCCACTTTCTCTGTCCTCCGGACCTCCCTATCCCCAGTTTAATTGGCACTCAGCAGAAATTTAACTTCCACACCCACCTTCACCCAGTAGCAATGAGGTGGAAGAGGGAAGTGTGAAGTGGTGCTAGTTGGCACTCTGATTTCCTTTCTGGCATCAGTGGGACCCAGCAGGGAGTTTCATGTTATTTGAGACCCAGAGGAGAGCAAAAGAGACAGGAAGGGGAAGAAGGAAGGAGAAGAGGGAGAGAGGGGGAGAGACAGAGGTAGACATGGAAACAGAGACAGAGAGACAGAGAAATAGATAATAGGACAGAGGCAATATTTGTAGAGATAATGGCTAAAATCTTAAAAAAAAAATTGATGTGAGACATCAAGTCATAAATTCATGAAGTCCTGTAAATTCCAAGCAGGATGACCATTTTTAAAAAAATCACATCTTGGCACAATTAACACTAATAAAAACCAAAATTTAAAAAATATATATAGCAGCCTAAGGGGGGGAATATTTCCTTCAATTTTTAAAAAATGTCTATTTATCTTTGAGAGACAGAGTGAGCAGGGGAGGGGCAGAGAGAGAGGGAGACACAATCTGAAGCAGGCTCCAGGCTCTGAGCTGTCAGCACAGCTGACAGGGCTTGAACTTGTAAACCATGAGATCATGACCCAAGCTAAGAGTCAGATGCTTAACCAACTGAGTCACCCAATCAACCTTATTTCCTGCAATTCTTAATTCATTTGGTGCTGACTTTTTTTTTAAAATGTTTTATTTATTTCTAGGAGAGAGAGAGAGACCGCGTGAGCAGGGGAGGGTCAGAGAGAGAGAGGGAGTCACAGACTCTGAAACAGGCTCCAGGCTCTGAACTGGCTGTCAGCACAGAGCCCGACGCGGGGCTCGAACCCACGAACCGAGAGATCATGACCTAAGCGAAAGTCGGATGCTTAACGGACTAAGCCACCCAGGCGCCCCTTGGTGTTGACTTTTTAAACAGGACGATGGAAGCCAGAATATAAAATGTGAAAGAAAATAACCATTAATCTAGAAATGTAAACCCTCAAAACACACAGCAAAAAATCCTTCAAAACTAGAGGAGAAATAGTTTTTTTAGACTAACAGAAACTGAGAATACATCCACAGAAGAGTTGCACTAAAAAGTTGAAAAATGATCACAGATTAAAGCATGAAATGCAGGAAAGAATGAAAACAAAAAAGTATAAAATATGTGAATAAATCTAAATGAATATTGAGTGAATGAAGCAATAATAATATTGTCTTGTGGGATCCAACATACATACAGAATTAAAATGCATAAAAACAATAACACAAAATGTAGAAAAGAGTAAATGGAATTATAGTGCTCTAAATCCAACCGTTGCCATGGTATTGATTACAATAATCATGTATATTTACTGTAAGAAGCCCAAGGTGTATGTAATGATCCCCAAAATAATCACTGAATAAAAAAAATAAAAGAATGTATAACAAGTAAAAGCTAATATTGGGGAAAATGGAATAAAAAATACTTGATTAATTAAAAAGAAAGCAGAAAAGGTAAGGAAAAGAGACATAGTACAGACTAGTTGAATAGAAAAGAGAAAAAATTTAAAAAGTTTGTAGATAAAACTTAATTATACCAATAATTGTATTAAATATAAATAGACTAAAAATTCTGATTAGAAGACTTACACTGGACTTTTTTTTAAAAAGACATATGGCACCTACAAGGAACACATCTTATGGATAAAACCAAAGAAAGATGGAAAGTAAAAGGATGGAAAAAATTATCCTATGCAAATATTAACTAAAAGAAAACAGCTTTAGCTATACTAATATTAGATACAGTAGATTTTAAGGCAATATGCTTTAGTAGAGATAAAGAGGCTCAATTCACCATAATTCTATATGCACCCACAACATAGTTTCAAAATATATAAAGCAAAATTATACAGAAATAGACAAATCTACAATCATAGCAGGAGCCATTTGCTGTGACAAATAAGGAACATTGCTTTTAACAATGACAGAATGTATTTTTTTTTAATAGTGCATGCACCATTTACCAAAATTGATGGGAACTAAAAGCTGGTTTATAAAACAAGCCTCAAATTTCATTTCATCACAAATATATTCTCTTACCACCATGAAATTAATTATTATAACATAAGCATAATATAGACTATCTTCAAATGTTTTAAAATTAAGCCATATACTCATAAACAATCTGTAGGTCAAGGAAGAAATATTTTAAACTTAATTGTAATGAAAATACAACATATAAAAACTGATAGGATCCTACTGTTGAGCGGAGAAAATAAAACAATACCATACACTTATACTACAAGGCAGAAAATGATGAGAATGTCTTCCACCAAATAACAAATAGATTACTCCTGAACCTGAAAGGTTGCAACAATCATGTTTATCTCAGTGGCATATAATTTGAATGGAATTTCAAAGGACAAATATGTTGAAAATGGAGAGTTATAGGATACAGGCAAAACAAAAAACAAACTAATGGGTTGCACCTCAAGTTATAATTAAAGAAAGTTAACGAAGTCAAAAACATTACTATCCTAAATACACAACTTATAAAAAGAAGAGAGAATAAGAATAAATTGTATCATCATTAGGGAAATACAAATCAAAACCACAATGAGATACCACCTCATGCCTGTCAGAATGGCTAAAATTAAAAACTCAGGAAACAACAGATGTTGGTGAGGATGTGGAGAAAGGGGAACTCTTTTGCACTTTTGGTGGGAATGAAAACTGGTGCAGCCACTCTGAAAAACAGTATGGAGATTCCTCAAAAAATTAAAAATAGAACTACCTGATGCCCCAGCAATTGCACTACTAGGTATTTATCCAAAAATGCTGACTTGAAGGAGCACATGGACCCCAATGTTTATAGCAGCACTGTCAACAATAGCCAAACTATGGAAACACCTCAAACATCCATCGACTGATGAATGGATAAAGAAGATGTGGGGGTACCTGGGTGGCTCAGTTGGTTAAGCATCCGACTTCAGCTCAGGTCACGATCTCACAGCTTGTGAGTTTGAGTCCCATGTCAGCCTCTCTGCTGACAGCTCAGAGCCTGGAGTCTGTTTCAGATTCTGTGTCCCTCTCTCACTCTGCCCCTCACCCACTCATGCTCTCTCTCTCTCTCTCTTTCTCTGTCTTAACAATAAATAAAACATTTAAAAAAATAAGATGTGGTATATATATAATGGAATACTACTCAGTGATGAAAAAGAATGAAATCTTGCCATTTGCAACAATGTGAATAGAACTAGAGTGTATTATGCTAAGTGAAATAAGTCAGAGAAAGACAGATATCATATGATTTCACTTATATGTGGAATTTGAGAAACTCAACAGATGGACATAAGGGAAGGGGAGGAAAAATAAGATAAAATAGAGAGGGAGGCAAACCATAAGAGACTCATAAATACCAAGAACAAACTGAGGGTTTGTTGGAGGGGTGGTGGATAGGGGGATGGGTTAATGAGTGGTGGGCATTAAGGAGGGCATTTTTTGGGAGGAGCATTTGGGTTCTACTCCTGAAGCCAAGACTAAACTGTATGTTAATTAACTTGAATTTAAATTAAAAAAAAAAGAAATTAGAAAGGGAAAAGCAAATTAAACCCAAAGTAAATTGAGGAAGGATATTAAAGGAGAGAGAGTCAATGTTTGGAAGACTCACTATGGTAAATATGCCAACTCTCTCCAAACTGATCTATACATATAATAAAATTGGAAGGGACAGGGAGTGCAACTTGACAAGGGCTGATGGGAGGGATGAGACCAGATAGGTATAATAGAGGTAGACAAATCAACAATCATAGTAGGAGCCAGTTGCTACTATAATAAATTCTATAATAAGGACCAAGTGAGATGGCCTTGTAGAGGAATTAGAAGTTTATCTTTAAACAGAGAGCAATGAAGTGGGTTTTTTTATGTGTCTGTAAATGTATGTTGTTTTTTTTCTTTTCAAGTTTTCATTTAATTTCCAGTTAATATACAGTATACATTTATTTTCAGGTGTAGAATTTCATGATTCAATACTTGCATACAATACCTGGTACTCATGACTACAAGTTCCTTCCTTAATCCCCACCACCTGTTTAACCCACCCACCCACCTACCCACCTCCCTTCTGGTAACTGTCAGTTTGCTCTCTATGGTTAAGAGTCTGTTTCTTGTTTTTTCTCTCCCTCCTCACCATGTTTGTCTGTTTGTTTCTTAAATTCCACATATGAGTGAAGTCATATGGTATTTGCCTTTTTCTGACTGACTTGATTTCACTTAGCATTTTACTCTCTAGCTCCATCCATGTCCTTGCAAATGGCAAGATTTCATTCTTTTTTTTTTAAATATAGTTTATTGTCAAGTTGGTTTTACATATAATACCCAGTGCTCATCCCAATGATTTCATTCTTTTTTTATGGCTGAAGTATATTCCATTGTATCTATATACCACTTCTTTATCCATTCAGCAATCAATGAACACTTTGGCTGGGCTGCTTCCACGTCCTGGCTATTGTTAATAATGCTGCTATAAATGTCAAGGTGCATACATCACTTTGAATTAGTGTTTTTGTGACCTTTGGGTAAGTACCCAGTAGTGCAATTGCTAGATTGTAGGGTAGTTCTATATTTAACTTTTAGAGGAAACTTCATTCTGTTTTGCACAGTGGTTGCACCAGTTTGCATTCCCACCAACAGTCCATGGGGTTCCTTTTTCTCCACATCCTTGCCAACACCTGTTGTTTCTTGTGCTATTGATTTTAGCCATTCTGACTGGTCATTTGCAAATATCTTCTCCATTCCATGGGTTGCTTTTTAGTTTTGTTGATTGCTTCCTTTACTGTGCAGAAGCTTTTTTATATTGATGTAGTCCCAACAGATTATTTTTACTTTTTTTCCCTTGCCTCAGGGGACCTATCTAGAAAAAAGTTGCTAGGGATGATGTCAGAGAAATTACTGGCCTGTGCTCTTTTATAGAATTTTTATGGTATTAGGTGTCACATGTAGGTCTTTAATCCATTTTGAGTTTATTTTTGTGTATGGTGTAAGAAAGTGGTCCAGTTTCATTCTTTTGCACGTTGCTGTCCAGTTTTCCCAGCACCATTTGTTGAAGAGACTGTCTTTTCCCAGTGGATTTTCTTTCCTGCTTTGTCAAAGATTAGCTGACCATATAATTACTATTTCTGGATTTTCTATTCCATTCCACTGATATATGTATCCATTTTGTGCCAGTACTGTACTGTTTTGATTATGACAGCTTTTTTTTTTTTTTAGTGTTTATTTATTTTTGAGAGACAGAGTGTAAGTGGGTCGGGGGGCGGCGGGGAGTAGAAGGCAGAGAGAGGGAGACACAGAATCTGAAGCAGGCTCCAGGCTCCAAGCTGTCAGCACAGAACCCAACATGGGGCTTGAACTCACAAACCATGAGATCATGACCTGAGCTGAAGTCAGATACTTAACCGACTGAGCCACCCAGGTGCCCCTGATAACTACAGCTTTTACTATAAAGTCCAGGCTTCCACTTTTCTTGACCTCTAATGTTGGAAAATCCCAGGACTAATCCTTGAATGTCCCCTACATACATTCATTTCCTAGGTTATCTCATCTAATCTCATGGTTTTAAATACCATTCATATGCTGAAGACTGAAGTTTATACCTCCAGCTCCAGTCTCTTAATTAAACTTCAGACTCACGAAACTGCCAGCTCAGGATCTCCAACTGGACAACAAATTGGCACCTGAAGTTCAACATTCACAAAACAAAAGTCTTAGCTACTTTATACCTAACACCTGCTCTTAATCCTAGTCTTCCTACTCCCCCATAATTGCACCGTCATTTATCCTCATTATTCAAGATTTCAAATCTAAGAGCACTGATTTCTTTCTTTCAAACCACATATGCAAACCATACTCAAGTCATGTCAGTCCTACCTAAAGTCAAATCCCAAGTCAAACCATTTCTTTCCACCTTCACTGCTACCACCCTGTCCAAGTAACAATTGTTTTTTTTTGTTTTTGTTTTTTGTTTTTTTGCCTGGATTATTACAAAAGTCTTCTATTTGGAATCCCTACCTCCATTCCTTCCTGCCAATGGGCAATTCTCCACTTAGCAGCCAGAGTTATCCTAAATATAGAGTTAGATTATGTCATTCCCATGTTCTAAACCTCCACAGTTTCTCATCTCAGAATAACATCAAAATGTCTATTGATGTCTTCTGCCCATTTCTTCATTGGATTATTTGTGTTTTTGGGGTGTTGAGTTTGATAAATTCTTTATATATTTTGAACACTAATCATTTATCAGAAATGTTTTCAAATATTTTCTCCCGCTCCGTCAGTTGGCTTTTAGTTTTGTTGATTTTTTCCTTTGTTATGCAGAAGCTTTTTATCTTGATGAGGATGGAACTAGAGTGTATTATATTAAGTGAAATAAGTCAGTCAGGAAAACAAAAATATCATATGATTTCATATGTGGAATTTAAGAAAGAAAACAAACACAGGGAAAGGAAAGGAAATAAGATATAAGCAGAGAGGGAGGAAAATCTTAAAAGACTCTTAAATACAAAGAACAGGGTTGCTGGAGGGGAAGTGGGTGGGGGGGATGGGCATAAAGGAGGGTACTTGTTGGGATGAGCACTGGGCATTATACATGAGTAATGAATCACTGGGTTCTGCTCCTGAAACCAATACTATACTGTATGTTAACTAACTTCAATTTAAATAGATAAAATTTTTTTTAAAAACCTGTAACATCATTGGGGCGCCTGGGTGGCTTAGTCGGTTAAGCGTCCGACTTTCGCTTGGGTCATGATCTCGCGGTTCGTGGGTTCGAGCCCCGCGTTGGGCTCTGTGCTGACTGCCAGCTCAGAGCCTGGAGCCTGTTTCAGTCTGTGACTCCCTCTCTCTCTGACCCTCCCCTGCTCACGCTGTCTCTCTCTCTCTCTCCTAGAAATAAATAAAAAACATTTTAAAAAAATTTAAAAATAAATAAATAAATAAAAACCTGTAACATCGAAATGTCTTACTGTAGTCACCATATCATATGGTCCCTAGCTTCTTCTGACTGCATCCTTGACCTTACTGCACCTTACTGTAGCCCTGTAATATTGTCCTCGTTCTTCCTCAATACACCATAACTTCCTCGAGGCCTCTGTTCTTTCCAGGATCTTGACAGTCAGTCAGGATAAGTGAGGTAACCTTGCGCACAGGTATAGTAGATTATTCACTTTTGTTTTTCCACTACCTAACTTGGTAAATGGCATATAGTGAAACTCAAAGATGTTTTTGGATAAACAATAGGTCTCTTAAAAAATTGGACATTTTAGCCAACCATCTGGTTGGAATATGAGCTTATATTATGGTAGAGTTGCCAAAAACATCTAATATTACCTAAGGCTGTATTAACAGAAGTATATTGTTTACAGAAAGGCAGGTCTTACTTTCTCTAGTCAGACCACTTGACTCCAGGTATCACATATTAAGAAGGCTTTTCAATCACTGGTACATTTCAGGCAAAATACATTTCTCAGAGGAGGTAAAAAAAGAATGTTGAAAGGGCTGGACTGTGCCCTGTGAAAACCCATTAAAGGAATTAAAGGAACTGAGAATCTTTAATTTGATGTATACTTACTTGATAATTGAAGTAGAGACATAAAAGCCCTCCCCAAATGGCAAAAATTGTGCCACATGAAAGAGGGGGTTATGCTTATTCTTTTTAGCTAGAAAGGAAAGAACCAATTGTAGGAGTTTCAGAGAGGAAGGTTTTAGTTCAGCATAAGGAAGAATTGCCTACCACAGTTTTCCCAAACCACTGTTTTGTAGATTACTATACCATTTTAGGCTAAACAAAGTGTTTTCTGTCTTTAATGCAGGATTCCTCAGAATCTTTACTATGGAAGAGGATATATCCTCATTCCCAAAATGTATTTGTCCATAGAAACTTTTATTCACAGAGCACTGTTAACTTCTCTTTAAACAACACTTCATAGAAGAGATTGAGTTAAGGCTGCTCAAAAATAAACAATATCTTCTGAAGGAGTAGGGTCAGGTTTACTGGAAGATATCTGGAGAAACTGAATGGTGTTACTATCACCTCAGTATTTCTGAAACCATGGTCAGTAAAACTAAAACATATAACACTGGGAAACTGGAGTGAATTCTATTATTTGTTACATTTACTATGTGGGACACAACACAGTTCTAGGTAAGAATAATGGAGCAAAACCAATGGAAATGAGGCTCTATAGTCCAGTGGTTCTGAACTTTCTTCCCTAGAAATACACATTAGTATGATATCCCCATGTCTGTCCACTGGTTCATTCACTGTGTGCAAGGTAATGTTTTTGACCTTTTTCATTCACAAACAAACAAAAAGCCCTCATGTTCTGCCACTTTTGTCATCCCCTGACAGATTTTAATGGAATCTTTATATGGGGCCAAGCCCCTCCACTGAGCATCACTAAGCTTAAACCTAGAGTGTTATAACTTTTTTTAATAAACAGGGAATTCCAAGGCCTAAATGGAGAAATGGCATTTAAAGATTACAGAACTGATGAATGGATCAAAAAGATTTGGTACATATATACAATGGAATATTACTCAGCCCTTAAAAGGAATGAAATCTTACCATTTGCAATGATTTGGATAGAGCTAGAGATTATTATGCTAAGTGAAATAAGTCAGAGAAAGACAAATACCATATGATTTCACTCATATGTGGAATTTAAGAAATAAAACAAATAAACATGAGGGAGGGAAAAGAGAAGCAATCCAGGAAACAGACTCTTAATTATAGAAAACAAACTGATGGTTACCAGAGGGAAGGCAGGTGGAAGAATGAGTTAAATAGATGATGGGTATTAAGGAGTGCATTTGTGATGAGCACCTGGTGGTGTATGAAGTGATGAATCACTAAATTCTATATCTGAAGCTAATATTACACTGTATGTTAACTAACTAGAATTTTAAATAAAAATTTGGAAAAAGAAATTACAATTATGGGAAAGAAAAATAAGAAAGACTATCAAAACATATCCACTACTTTGAGGCTGAAATGGGTAATAATAAAAAACAGGAAGTTTAATTCATTAAAATACTGTTGTTATTAAATATCTGTTGTATGGGGCGCCTGGGTAGCTCAGTCAATTAAGTGTCCGACTTTGGCTCACGTCATGATCTCATGGTCGGTGGGTTTGAGCCCCGCATTGGGCTCTGTGCTGACAGCCAGTTCAGAGCCTGGAGCCTGTTTTGGATTCTGTGTCTCCCTCTCTCTCTCACCCTCCCCTGCTCACACTGTCTCTCTCTGACTCTCAAAAAAATAAAATCTGTTGCAATAAGCCATAAATGATGTGATTATAAGAAAAAGCTGGGCCAAAAGCACTGAAAAGGCATGGATGGAAAATTATAATTAGTGTCCATACAACTGTCCACAGGAAGGCATAATCCAGCTGAAACATTGTAGTCCCTAAGAGGAATGTGTATTGTGGAAGAATGGCTCGACAGGATTTATTTTTTATAAGTTTATTTATTTATTTTTGAGAGAGAGAAGGGGAGTGAGAGAATCCTAAGCAGGCTCTGTGCCTTCAGTGCAGAGCCTGATGCAGAGCTCCATCTCATGAACCGTGAGATCCTGACCTGAACCCTAATCAAGAGTTGGACTCAACCAACTGAGCCACTCAGGTGCCCCAAGACTTTTACAATTTATACTTGTTCTTGATTTCCAGAACCATGCTTACCATATTTAATTTGGTTTCCAAAGATCTATCAGTATGAATAAAAGGGTATTTGGGTTAGTAGATAAAATACCATAATCATCAGAAAGATGTATTTCTTCTGTGTATTAATAAAATGTCATTTGTCTCCTACCACCTGTACAGAAAATTTACTAAAAAGATCTTACCAACACTAGATAGCTGACAGGCCAGCCTCTGAATCAGATTGTACCAGACATACCAATTCATGAGGTCTTAGTGAATAGTATAATTATATTGCTTATGAAGAAACTTGAAATACCCTTTCTGTTATTCTGCAATTTTGCCCCAGGAATGAGCACCTCAAAAAGTGGAGTCATTAGTTCTAAATGACAAGTAAAGGGATTCCTACATAACTTTGCATAGCCCCAGAGACTAATTTCAATTATACATTTGTGTTTTTAATGGACATTTAGAAATACCTAGCCTGCTTTAGCAATACTACACAATATTTAGAGTTTAGTAACTTATAGGAAGACAAAGAGTCTCAGGGGAATTGTACTTTAATGTACTGGAAAACCCAGTCCTAGAACTGTTTCTATCATAGGAGAAGAGTGTAGGAGATCATCTCAGATACAATGCTACTTCTCTTCCCTAACCAAGTAGGAGAAAAAAATGCTTTAAGATGGGTGATGGCCAAGACCAAAGCCAGGTCTGGACAGAGTCCAAGGAGGCATTAAAGCTTTGTCTTCTTGGTCTCCAGGTTGATCATGTTCTCTTGGGTATGGGGAATCTGCTTATCTGCTGGCTTCTGTAAATCCTCTGGCTTTATAGGAACATAGTAGTAGCCCATGATGGAGAAGATCAGGCAGACCACCAGCAGGAGACAGGAAAACAAAATGAATTCTGCCCACTGCAGGAAGAAATAAATAGAAGAATATGGAGAAACTTGAAACTAAATGGATCTTCATAGGATGAGCAGATTGACTCAGGGTCATCAGTGTAGGCAGAAGGTTGCTAAAAGAAGAGTGGGTTCACTGGCTTCTCCTCATATAGGCCTATAATGGCCATTACTGCCACTCTTAGATGTCTATTTTCCTGGCCAAGTCTGTTTATATCTAGCCCATCTCATGCCACAGCTGAGTGGGAACATGAGGGGCAAAGAGATGGGGGAAGAGGGAGGAAAGGAACTTGGAAGGGAAACATGGGTAGACAAACTCCTGCTTCCATCAGATCCATACCTGCACCAGGCCACTGAACTGTGCCACAACAAGCACGATGATATTCCCAACTGCAACTGTCAACAACCAGGCTGCCTGGAGTACAGATTTCATGCTAGAGGGAGCCTAAAGAGGACACAGGTTTGTGAGTAAACAAACTTCCTACACCATCCATATGACCCATGCATCCAGAAAACTTCTCCCACAAAAGCTTCCAAATTTGAATTCCTGCCCCCACCGCACATTCAGCTATGATGTTTGATTCAGGGGGTGGCAATAATGTTAACAGTAAAAATAAGATGGAGCTCTTAATTGAATATTTTAATTGATTATACCATATAATCTTGATTATACCCTAAGAGATAAATTTTATCAGTATTCTTATTTTATACATAAAGAAAACTAGCATCAGAGATAATTAACTTGCTCAAGTTTTCACAATAGGTTGCACTGTCAGTATTTGAACATGGGCAGTTTGACTCCACAGTTCTTATTCTTAAAAAATTTTTTTAATATATTTTTTAAATTTTTATTCATTTTTGAGAGAGAGAGAGAGAGAGAGACAGCATGAGCAGAAGAGGAGCAGAGAGAGAGAGAGAGAGGGAAACGGAATCTGAAGCAGGCTCCAGGCGCTGACCTGTCAGCACAGAGCCCAATGGGCTGGAACTCACCAACCATGAGATCATGACCTCAGCTGAAGTCAGATGCTTAACTGACTCAGCCACTCAGGCACCCCTAGAAACATTTTTTTATGTTTCATTTTTATTTTTGAGAGAGACAGATTGTGAGTTGGGAAGGGACAGAGAGAGAGGGAGACACAGAATCTGAAACAGTCTCCAGGCTCTGAGCTGTCAGCACAGAGCCCAAACTTGTGAATCATGAGATCATGACCTGAGTGGAAGTTGGATGCTCCACCAACTGAGCCACCCAGGTGCTCCCAAAGTCCTTATTCTTAAAGTACCCTTTCCTAGATCCCAAACAGCATCACCTACTATGCTGCACTGACATGATCCTGGGAGTCAAGATGACTCACTGTTCAGGGTCATAATGTAAGGAATCTAAGGCCAAAAAATATAGAGGTCTTGACCAGGATCACATACCTATTTAAGGTAGTTCTAGGATTAAAACTCATCCTTCTCTGAGGATATATCCACCTCCACTTTTCACTTGCAAAAACTTACCTGAGAATAAGAAAACTCAAGTCCTGTGACAGAGAACATGACCTCCCCAGCTGTAACCAGGGCATATTGTGGTAGCTGCCATGCAATGGACAGTTTGTTGGCTGGAATGTCTTTCATCTTCCAGGCCTGAGGACCCTGATTGGTGCTCTTAGTGAGGGAAAGAAGAAATGGGCTTATTAGTAGCAGCAAGTAAATATTTCTGACCTACAGCATCTTATGATCTTATATCCATCCCCTTTTTGTATTTTCATCCTTCAAAGAGAATGAAGAAATTCTATAGAATTTCAGTTTTTGAAATTCCTTTTGGTAATACTTGACTAACTTACCAGGCTTCAGTCAATCAGATACCATTATTGACTAAGTCCTTAAAATGGCAGAATATTTTGATATTGTAGTTTGGATCTCCATCATTTTGACCTATAGGTATTTTGATCCTGGCCAACATTTTATTTTTTTTTTAATTTTTTAAAATGTTTATTTTTGAGAGAAAGAGAGAGAGAGGCAGAGAGAGGAGGAAACACAGAATCCAAAACAGACTCCAGGCTCTGATCTGTTAACACAGAGCCTGACCCAAGGCTCCAGCTCATGAACTGCAATATCATGACCTGAGCCAAAGTCAGATGTTTAACCAACTGAGCCACCCAGGCCCCCTGACCAATATTTTAAATATAAAATGGCATCTAAATTATATAAACACAATAAATTTTCAACACGTTCTTGAGAAAGTTTACTTCCTTGTCCAGTTTTCTATGTAAGTACAATTAAACTGTTTTTTGACATTTTTCATTAAAATCTTTATTTTACTAAAATTACGTTTATCAAAATTAATTATTTTCTTACTATACCTTACATTAGACATTTTGTTGATCAACTTTTTAAAAAATCTATATCAAATACTACCTGCTATTTTTAATTCTATTTACTGGCCATTTTTTTCTTTTATAAGTTATTGTCAAGTTGGTTTCCATATAACACCCAGTGCTCATCTCAACAAGTGCCCTCCTCCATGCCCATCACCCTCCTTCCCCTCTCCTCCCACCCCCATCAGCCCTCAGTTTGTTCTCAGCATTCAAGAGTCTTTCATGGTTTGCCTCCCTCTCCCCAACTATTTTTTCCCTTTCTCTTCCTCCATGGTCCTCTGTTAAGTTTCTCCTGTTCCACTTATAAGTGAAAACATATGGTATCTGTCCTTCTCTGCCTGACTTATTTCACTTAGCATAACACCGTCAAGTTCCATCCATGTTGCTACAAATCGGCCATTATTTTTTAACTCAAATTTCACACATCAAATTATGTCAAACAGAGACAATTTGTCTGTAGAATTTTGGTCAAAAAATGTTTTTTCAGGGTTGCTTTTTTTTAAAAATTAATGTTACCAAATATATGTGATTCTATAATCTTCATTTCTTTGTCTGCAGGTTTTTAGCTATGATTGGTCTTATATTATATAGGTTATATCCACTAATATTTGTTATAAATGGAATAAAAATTCACATGTACTTTTTGAAGTGAAACCATTATTAGGTAGTAGGTGTAATATCTAAAGTATAGTGTGATTAAAATGTCGGCTAAAACAAAAAGATTGAAAGTCCTTGAAATCAAAAATGTCTGACATCCAAATGTCCTTCATTTTCTAATTCAAAGGGTCATTATGTTCAAAATAGATAAATTTTGCTTCAATTGATATTATGAACAATACATGGTCATATGTTTGGGTTTTCTTAGGCTAATAGAAGACCATGACCTAAGCTTCTAAATCAAGGTCTCATACTCAATACCCACAGGCAGATAATTAAGAAAATGAAGCAGGCTAAATGGGAATGACGGGGGCTGTGGTAAAGTGGATAGCACAGGCCTCATATAAAGGGCATAGCCATTACAGCACTAGTCAATTCACATGGTAGTACTTGTAATTAAATCTTCTGATTTTGTTTTAAGAAACATTAAGAGAGGAGAGGAATTAAGATGGCAGAGTAATAAGGGAAGCCTGGGCTTGTCTTGTCCCTTGAACACAGCTAGATCAGCATCAAACCATTTTGAACATCTAGGATATCAGTCTGAGGATTAACAATCTACATAATTTGAGGGAAAGAATGCAGCAGGTATATGGTGAAGAGAGGTGAAATGGGGGAGAGAGGAGCCATGGTGCTGCAGAGGGGAAGGAAGCCATTTTCACAGAAAGGGGTAAGAGAGGAAGAGAGAGAGGCACATTGGATTTGTGCAAAAAAGCACTCCTTCTGAAAGCAGTTATAGGGAAAGAGTAAAAACACGCACAGGGAACTGCACAAGTAAACTGTTCCCTAAAACACTGATGGGAAGGGGGGAAAGGAAAGGGTTTCAATACCACCAGGTTTTTATATATATAAACAGTCTCAAGTTTCAGAGGTCAGCCCCTGGTGGTTCTCTGGTGAGGAAGCAGGGCAGAACCCTGGGAATGGGCAGCATGGTCTGAGGATCCCCTGGGTTGCAAAGGGAGAATGGGTTCCCCTTCTTGGAGTGCATTTGGTAGAGGTGATACCGTCTCCAAGGGCAAAAGACACAGTGGGCATCATCAAGCTGCCACATTCACCCATATAAAAATAGAGACGGCCTCAGGGCAGCAAACCCTGGAGTGGGCCGTGTGTTGCAATTTACTGTAAACTCTGAGCTCCTACTTCTGCGTGGTGGTACAACCATTTCCTGGGACAAGTGGGCCACAGTGCAACAAGACCCTTTTCTCTAGAACTGTGGGAGTCTCTGAAGTGTGGAGTTTTGAAACATAGCCATTCCTGAGATAAAACTCTGGAGGGAGGCACTTCCTGGTAGTCCGACAGCTGGGAGACAGGGGGAAGGCAGGGAGCTGATGGATGCAGGGGACACAAAAGGGGTGACTGATTGCACTGTCTGTGAGGGTACAAACTTCCCACTCTGGAGACTAGGGAGTGGACGAGGGCATTTACACCATTAGCACACAAACACTAATCAACTCCAGTGGGCTAAACAGCGCCACCAAGTGGAGAAAGGCGCTGTTACACCAAGACCCTTCTCCCTGTGCCCGGAGGCACATTTCCACTAGGGCAAGTAGGCCTGAGGTCAGAGCAGCAGGCCCCTCCTGCAGAAGACCAGCACAAATCCCCTCCCTGACCTTAGTCTACTAACCCCAGACTGCTGCAAAGTTTCAGTTATAGGGGAAACTGGATCTAGCTTCATTTGTTTTGTTTGTTTGTTCGTTTTTTGTTGTTGTTCCTTCTGTTTTTCTTTTGTTGTTAAAAATCCAGCTTCTTATGTGAAATCCCCTGAATTTTAAGTATTGTCAATTAATAATGATTATTACTACTTTTGTCAGTCCTGTGCAGGCCAAACAAAATAGGACTATGGAAAAAACTGGGCCCCCAGGCTCCATTTTATGATGTTTACTCTAAATGCTTATTAGATCCTGACATTCAGAAACAGTATATGTGACTTCTATCCTGAGTAGCATACAAAAACAAAACAAACAAAAAGTGGAATAACAACAAGAATACAGTGTTATGGGTTGAACCGTGTCCCCTTAAAACTCGTATGTTGAAGTCCTAACCCCAAATGAGTTCTAACTGAGAATGTGACCTTATTTGGATATAGGTTGGTTGCAGATATAATTAGTCATGTTAAAATGGGGTCATTAGGGTGGGTTATAATCCAATATGGCTAGTATCCTCGTAAAAAAGAAGAAAGTTGGACACAGACAAGCATACATGAAGAATTTCATATGAAAATGAAGGCAGAGATTGGGGTGATTCTTCTACACATCAAGGAATACCAAATGTTGCCAGAAAACCACTAGAAGCTAGAGGAGAAAGGTATGGAAAAGATTCTTCTTCACCAGCCCTCAGAGATAACCAACACTACTAACACCTTGGTTTTGGATTTCTTGCTTTCATTACTGTAAGACAATAAACTTCTGTTTTTAAGTCACATAGCTCGTGTACTTTGTTATAGCAGCCCTGGAAAACTATCACTAGGTTGTTTTATTATCTGAACAATTAATTAAGGTAATTAACAAACAAACAAAAACCTCAACAAACTAGAAATAGAAGGGAACTTAATCCAGCTAACATACTTAGTGATAAAAGACAATGCTTTCCCCCCAAGAAAATGTCTGCTCTCACCACTTCTATTCAAGGTTCAAGCCCTGGCAATTGGTTAAGAAAAGGAGATAAAAGACATCCATATTGAAAAGGAAGAAATAAAGCTATATACAGATGACATGGTCTTATATGTAGAAAGTCCTAAGGGATCCACTAAAAAAAACTATTAGAACTATTAAATGAATTCAGTAAGGTTGCAGGATACAAGATTAACATATAATTCAATTGTTTTTCTAGGGGGTATAGCTCAGGAATAGAGCATTTGATTGCAAATGTTTTCCTTGCAATGGACAATTGGAAAATGAAATTAGAAAAGTGATTCCATTAACAATAGTATCATAAAGAATAAATACTTAAGAATAAATTTAACAAAGTAAATGTAAAATCTATACTCTAAAGACTATAAACATTGAAAAAACTAGGTTTTAAAGAAGATCTAAATAAATGGAAAGAGATTTCATGTTCATTGATCAGAAGATTTAATATTGTTAAGATAGCAATATTCCTTTGAATCACCTACAGATTTAATGCAATCGGGGTCAAAATCCCAGCTGGCTTCTGATTCTAGGCTGATCCAAAATTTTATCTGGAAATGTATAAGACCCAGAGGAGCCAAACCAATCTTGAAAATAAAGAATAAAGTTGAAGGACCTATACTTCCTCATTTCAAAATTTTCTACAAAGTAACAACAATCAAGTGTGGTACTGTCACAAGAATAAACAATAGATTAATGGAATAGAATTGAGAATCTAGAAATAAGCCCTCACATTTATGGTCAATTGATTTTTGACAAGAATGTCAAGGCCATTTAATGGGAAAGAATAGTCTTTTCAACAAATTGTGCTAGGACAACTGAATATTCACATAAGAATAAAGTTAAACCCCTAGCTCATACCATATGCAAAAATTAACTCAAAATGGATTAATGACATAAATGTAAGAGTTAAAACTGTAAAACGCTTAGAAGAAAACATAAGCGTAAATCCTCATGACTTTCGATTAGGGAATGGTTTCTTAGAGATGACATCAAAAGCACAAGCAACCAAAATAAAAATAGATAAACTGAACATAAAAATTAAAAACACTTGTGTTTCAATGGATACCATCAAGGAAGTTAAAAAGTAGATGTGTTACATCTATACAATGGAATATTACTTAGTAGTAACAAGAAATGAAGCACCAATACATGCTACAACATGAATGAACCTTGGAAAATATGCCAAAGAATCCAGACACAAAAGGCCACATATTATATCATTCTGTTTCTATTATATGCCGATAGCCAATGTTATCTCTTTTAATGTCCCTTATAAAGACCATAATGTACTCTTCTAAAGTCACAATAGAACCCATTACTTTACACTAGAAATAAGTATGTGACCCTGCCCTGACACACAGTTTTCTTTGGATCCCAGGATAAATACAGATACAGATATAGATATATAGCTAAAAATATAGATACAGATATATGGAAGGAGAGAGTAGGGGTAGTCATGAGTTACTTACATTAGTAACAACAAACAGATAAGTTGTACCAAAGTCTAGCAGACCCATATTCAGTGAAAAGTCCTTATCTTCTGTTCTACAATGTACTGCAGGGTATCTGGAACAGGACAATTTTAGTTAATAAACACCACAGCTTTTAGAAAAGCATTCCCATCCCTAGGGAAAGAGTGACCTCATCTTTCTATTCATGGTGAATCAAGCAGCAAAGCCACCATTTCTCTTTGAACAGAAGTCTCTAGGAGTGATTGACTTTAATGCCAGGTTTTTCTGACCCTGATCTGAGCTCTTCATTGCCTGTCAGGTATTATTATTATTATTATTATTTTTAACCTTACGCCTGAATAAAGAAGGCACAAATCATCTTCTGTTGTGGACTTCAGGCCCTAAGTCTTCTCATCTTAGCCTTATGAATTTTTCTCATCCAAGCCTTATGAATTAGTGAAACAGTATAAAACAGGAAACCTGAGTATACTCAAAATCAATCCCTGCACCTATATGCAAAGAAAACATTAAAAAAATTGTTGATAAAAGTAAAAGGTCCACAAGGGTAATTCTCTTACTCTCCACTTTGTACAGTTGTGTAAGCAGACACACCATAGTCTTCACCAACACTGAGGAAGATATCTGTAGCCAGGGAGATGTTGACCTCTTTGTGTAAAGTATTAACAAACCTAAGGGTAGAGACATTGTCACACATCAGACAAACCCTCACAAAGAGAGACACCTGTTTACCACTATATCCCCAGTGCCTAGAACAGTTTTGGCACACAAAATGTACATAATATATGTTGTTAAGTGGATGAATAAAGGAACCACATGTAAGAAATAATCAGTAGTTTTAGCTATCCTGAACTTTCTCCTTCTTGAGGTATTAGCCATCTATCTGCAACACCCTCACATAATCTCTAACAGGGATGGGCACTATCATGATCATCCATGGCAATCTGTTTCCTCACTAATCCAGTTTAGGTACATCCAATTTATTTCCCTCTTATAATGGGATTCGTCAATTGAGACACCACTATGGAAAATAATTATTTATAAATATATAAATATATACTAGTTTTTACATAAAACTCATACTTTATCCTCTTACATATGAAGTGTGATTTGTCTTGTACAAAACTCAGACTCCCAGCCCTTAGTAGGTTATCATTTTGGAATCTGCAGATAATACTGAACCCTTTCAGAATGACCTTTTTAGTCTCCTGGACCTGGGTTCCTAAACTGTTTCCTCAGTATGAGTTTTGGCATTTTGATAACTTTTGCCCTAATCTCTGGCTCACAAGATAAGAAGGGAAGTTTTCTCTAGAACCCCTAATGTTGATTCCTGCACTGTAGATAATCCTGTGCGAACCTGGAAATTTCCTTCAATCTTTTCTGCAGGTTCCTCTGGTTCTTATGGCTCTCTGACACAGGAAGTCATTTCCTCACTATTGCCTTACTTATTTTGAGCTGTTTACTTTTTCTAAAGCATATTCAAAAGAAAATTATTAGGAAGGTTCCACCCTTCAGCAAAGTTCAGACATTTCATTAAAAGTTCTCCTCTAAAGTATTATTCTCAACAGCAAGCACCTAATCTTGATGGCCATAAGCATATGCATCTCGCTATTTCATGCCTGATTCCTGCTACAGAGACCAGTGACTTCTTGGGTGCTCTATCTCTGTAACTTTCCCTGGCCACCTGACATGATTTTTAGGCTAGTCTGGATTCAAAACCAAAGTTATTACCTTTACTACACCATGGGGCTTCTATAGGTTTATAAAAAACTACACTTTGCTTTAAAAACACAGTAATAATAAGAGATATTCAACTATCTACCATGAAGGGAGGATTATTTGCTCACTTCTAAATTTTTCTCTGGTGATTACAGAGAGGGAAGTACTCAGTTACTTTCCTGAGAGCAAGATAAGTGGATAAAATTCAACAACAAGGGATGTATACATCAGAGCACAGGGGGGCATATACAGATACAGGGTCATCTTTTAATACCACAAGCCTATCCGCCTCTCACTGTCCTGGAAAATGCCTCTGATACCCATGCCCTTCATATTATAGGAGAGAGAATCCCTGTACAAGACAAATAGAATGTGAGGCTACTTTATCTGAAGCCCCACAGATCAGAAGAGAGACAACAATTCAAAGCAGAGTGGCCTGGGGTCTCGACATCCAAACCTCACAGCTGTCATCCCATTGGTTGTTTTGCTTTCTTCATCCTTCACCTATAATAGAGGAAAGTAAAAATCAGTTACAGGTGACAAGGAACTGCTAATCAGAAAATCTGATCATCAGTCATATTTGGTAAGATATCAATGAGTCAGCCAAAATAAGATAACAATTTGGAACCTGAGCCATTCCTCAACTTACCATCTTGCTGGAAATATTTTTTCCATCTTCTCGAATGATCAGACTGTACCAGTTCTTTTCTTCCACAGAATGTTTAGTGTAGACAGACATATTGTGATATTTTAGGTAGAAGTGGGAATCCTGGCTTTTTGTCTTTAGGTGGAGTTGGGCATAGTATGGCATCTTCTGTAGAATGAAGAGACTGTCACGCTCACCTTCTAATCCATTGTAGACATCACAGTCTCGCAGGATCCCAGGGCAGATGAGCTCATCAGATACTTTCAACTTTGCCCTTTAAACTAGTAATCCTATTTTTAGGAATATGCTATATGAGAGTAATTAGAGGCATGCAGAAATATTTGAGTAAGGATGTTCATTATAGGATTATATAGATTAATTAAAAAAACCTTAAATACCTATAAGGAAATACTTCAGTAAACTACGATATAACCATAAAACAGAATTTCCTATGTCCATTAAAATCATATTCTCAAATTACCTAAGGACACAGAAGGATATTTATAGCATTATTAATGTTAAAAAAATCAAAGTTCAGGGGCGCCTGGGTGGCTTAGTCGGTTAAGCGTCCGACTTTCGCTTGGGTCATGATCTCGCAGTTCGTGGGTTCGAGCCCCGCGTCGGGCTCTGTGCTGGCTGCCAGCTCAGAGCCTGGAGCCTGTTTCAGTCTGTGACTCCCTCTCTCTCTGACCGTCCCCTGCTCACGCTGTCTCTCTCTCTCTCCTAGAAATAAATAAAAACATTTAAAAAAAATCAAAGTTCAATACAGCATGTAGAGTTTGAGTACTTTTTAGAAATTTGTTTATTCATTTATACAAAAATGCTAACTGATCATCTCTGGGTAATGCAATGATAGGTGATATTTATGTCTTTCTACATATTCTTCAGTTTTCAACAATAGATGTATGTTACTTTTATTATTAAAAATATTTTAAAATAAATACTTCAGAATATGTATAGTAATAGTAGTGAAAATATACAAGCCAAATCCAGAGGATGTGATATTAGGAAGCAGTTTGAAAAAAAACAATACAAATGACAACCCACGGAGAGCTTACAATGTTCCTGACACTAAGAGCTTTACATATAATATTTATCCTTATGACAGCTTGTGGCATAAAAATTATTGCTATTTTACAGATGCTGAAACTGAGATTTAGAGATAAAATGGCTTGTCCAGGGTCTTATAGCTAGGGAATGGCAGAACCAGGAATTGGACTGGGGACAGTTTGACTCCACAAGTCCATGCTTTTAACCACTATATTATGCTGTCACCTTGATGCATAATCTGAATGTGTTTCTTTTTTTAAATTTATTTTTCTAATTTTTTAATATTTTTATTTATTTTTGAAAGAGCGACACACAGACAGAGGTGAGCCAGTGAGGGGCAGAGAGAGAGAGACACACACAGAATCCAAAGCAATTTCCAGGCTCTGAGCTGTCAGCACAGAGCCCTACATGGGGCTTGAACTCACCAACCGTGAGATCATGACCTGAGGCGAAGTCAGGATGCTTAACCAACTGAGCCACCCAGGCACCCCTGAATGTGTTTCTAATTCATTCAAGTCCATATCTCACCTGAAAGGATCTGATGGACTCTTCCAACAGAGTACTGTTTTCATCTCCCAGTACTGTCACCTTCACCTCATCATCTGCCAGATTCAAGACTTGCAGGAAAATCTCTTGAGGACCAGGCTGCAGGGGGGTCATTCTCTTAAGACAGAGAATGCATGTCAGAGTTACCAATGAGAACACATTATCTCCATCCTATCTCTGATAGCCTAGTCCATCTAGTCAGGACAGTTTTCTCCCAAAGAGCATTTGGCTTAGAAAATTCTGAAGGCAGTTTGGAGGGGGCAACACCAGCTCAGTGTAGCAAGCACTGATTCTATGTAACAAACTCCATGCTTTTTGACTCAGCTGTGGCCTCATACGTGATTCCTCAATAATGGCTGTTCGATCTGCCAAGTATTCAAAAGCCTTTGTTCCCAAAGGGATGATTAGATACCTTGATTATTAGTGTTTGGGAATTCCTTGACATTATACTCTGAATGACTCAGGTGGTAGGTGGGTTTCATTTTTCATTGCTATTCTACTCCTGTATCTATTCGTTTACAACAGATAGTTATGATGCGCCCTCTTTAGAATAGGTACTGCGCTAGATCCCAGGCAACCAGGATTGAACAAATCAGAAGAGTGAATACCATAGATATGGTCTTGCCCTCATGGAGCTTAAGATTTATTGAACTCACATTAATTTTGATCTCTACAGCTGCTGCAACTGCAAATGCCAGGCTTGCTAGGATCATACCAACAGCCATTTTCCTAAGTGATCTGTGGAGGAAAGGAAGAGACAATTATATCTAAACTTTAGATTCTAAAGGATAAAATCTAAACCCTCTAAGCCTACCATTAAAGACCTTTCCTGATTTGGTCCCAGCTACTCCTTACACTGAACAGTTCTCTGTTAATGCATCACATTTTCCTACCTCAACTTTTGTTTATGATGGTCTTTCTATCCATTATGTCATCATAACAAAAAATAATAGTAATGCAGCCAGATATATTGAACATTTGCTATATGCCAGGCACTATACATTATTACCTCATTTTCTTCTCATAAGTCTTTCTTGACTCTGTCAGCAGGAAGGACTCTCCTTGCTCTATATTTCTCTGGCACTTTGCTTCCCTTCTTACTGCACTTAATACATATTACATTGTATAATAATTATCCTTGCATGTGTTCTACCTCCCTTACTAAACAGTGAACTCCTTCAGGGCGTGGTCTGTGCAGTTATATTTGCATGGCATTGGTGCTGAACTCAATAATATCTGCTCAATTAATGAGTAAATGAAAAAAGACCATTTGAATATGATAATGTGGTTATCAAAAAGAAATTGCTATTAAATCAGGAATTAGAGGACGCTTAACAATACTTCTGTCAAATTTACAAAGAACAACACTTCTTTTCTTTTTAAGTTTTTATTTATATTCCAGTTAGTTAACACACAGTGTAATATTAGTTTCAGGTGTACAATATTCAATATTTCCATGCAACACCCCGTGCTTCTATTTAGAATAAGGGGAAAGCAGTAATTAGGGACAATTCTATTCCCACTTTTACCAGGTACCCACTTTGTTTCATATAGACAATAGAAGATTTAAAAAGATTAGTTGTCATCATAGCCTTTAGACTTTGAAAAGGCAACATTCAAGAACAAAGCAACAAACTTATTTATGATTCTATTCTCACATACTTTTGACTTCCCATGAAGCTTAGATCTACCTCTTCAACATTACACGGTTCAATCGGCAATAATGGTTTGGGCTCTCTATAATAAGAATAAGTTAGATCTAATTCCCATTCTCCAGTATCAATAGGCATTTAGTTTAACTCAAATACATAGGAGGAGAAAAATCATAAACCAAAACAAATAATAACTAAGTAGAAAAGTACTGACATTGAACCTTTATCAAGCTGAGCAAATATTAAGTCACTTTAAGCAACAAAGGCATAGTGAGCACTTACGAGAGGTTAATTCCACATTTGGAAACCAGCCGATAAATGACGAGGTCAAACAATGGAATGAAGATAAGAACCAGAAGGGGATTTAGTACCTGTAACACCATGGTGAAAAGGATTAATCACATGTATTCTTCTACCCTGAGTGTAAGTATGTGCTCTCATTTGCTTGTGTGTGCTCTAACAATCAAACGTACTTTTATCATACTAAGTACGGAATGATTCCTAAGTATGGAATGATTCCACCTCTCTCAGTCCCTTTACACCCAGGGCTCTATTTGCCCTGCATAGCACCTCAGCTTCTCAATATCCACAGAACCAGTTTTACTCTGAACCTGTTTTTCTGTCCAATCAGTTGGGAGTTCTTCCCTTCCATTTTCACTTATCTTCTCCTATTACACAGCCCAAGGGAAAATGTCAAGGAGAAAAGGAGAGAAGAATTGGGGATTATTAAACAAGGGTTAAAAAAAGAACTGGGAGTCACCAAGTTGTGTTTTACTAACACAGCAAAGCCTTACATTTTATTGGACAATATTTCCAAAATACTGTCTTAACATGGAAAATAATATCCAAGCTTATACTTTTCCTGTGAGATAAAAATTCACTCTCCTTGGAGCTGGGCAGGATGTGTGGGGCAAAAGGAGAATATTTTCACCCCTATCCTTAATCCTCTTCAGCATACAAGGAAACAAAATCCCGTTATATTTGGTAATCCTAATACTACAGGTAGAAGTATAGATAAGGAAAGCCATAAATCCCCATGAGTATAGAGAAAACTCCTACCTGCATCTGGTCAGGCTGAAGCACAAAAACACCCTGAAAAATTATAACAAATTACATTTGGATGGTGGCTAACGACAAGAAAAGTTTAGATCAAAAATATTGCTAATTAGTAGGAGAGATACATAAGATAAAAGACACCAGGTCTTTAGTTCAGGGCCCTGGTTGTGCTTCTAATGGTATTTGGGGAAACAGGCTGGGAATGGTTTCAGGCAATGTTTGCCACAGGCAGGCAGGGCTAAAGGAGAATTTTATTTTTCTGTGTACTATGGTTTTCTTGAGAGAGAACAGAGTCAGTGTTTTTGTTAATTTCAGTAACTGCAGTTGTAGGTAAGAAAGTGCAGGACAAGATGTCATGGTTAGTGTGAAGATTCCCACTAACACAGTGCTTCCAAAGTTGTTCTCCAGGGGGTCAACAAGAAAACAACCATAGTAAATCCTGGACAACCAGAGAAAGGGAAAAGGGAAAATTCTATTTGGCAGGCTCCAAATAGACTGGTTAATAAAATCTTAACATCATTCCACCATGCCCTCTTCACAACTGAGATGCTAGAAAAACAATATAATAATCTAAGCAGAACAAGTGAGAGCCTAGAAGAGACTCTGAGTTTGCTAAAAAATGGAGATTGGAGAAACAAAACAATGTTTACAACTTTCCCATTCCTTGTCCATATATAAAGTACCATACTTCTAGGTCTTTTACATGAGCCTGAGATGGGCTAAATGTGTAGTGGCACCAATCAAATCTGAGTCTACTATGCCCCAGGAAGGCTTAGATGGGAGAAAACATTCTCTATTCCAAGTCTGTATCATTTCATTTACTCTCTTCTCGGTACTTCCTTGTATACATTTAAACCTTTCCATTGTTATATTCCTGATTTCTAAAGACAAGATTCTGTTTTTTATTTCTAGACTAGCTTTTTATTTATTTAATTTTAATTTTTAAAATATAATTTATTGTCAGATTGGTTTCCATACAACATCCAGTGCTCATACCAACATAGACTAGCTTTTTAAATTTTGCCTACTCAGTACCTTTATGTTGAAGGCACCTTTCTTATGATCTTAAATCAGTTTTGGGGCAAAAACACAAGAAATTAATTTTTCCCTTATATGGATTATAAAGAAAATAATAGATTTCTCTAGAAATTCTTTTCTCACCAGATTCCCATTCATCCTCGTGGCTTGTAAGGTCCATCGTGAGCCCTAGGGCAGACAGATGCTATTATGAGAAATTCCTTTCCTGTGAGAGGAAAGGGGCTGAAATAAGGGGTTGCTTTCAAGAGAGCCATTCTTACCTGCTGATCCAAAAGAGCCCAAAACATGGGCAATGGGATATATAGGAATAGTACCCTGGTCAGTGCCTTCACATCCATAATGAGCTGCTTCTGTAAGAAAGGGGAAGAAGGAACAGGCTGAATTTCTAGACTTGGTTTTCTTGCTTAGAGTAGAACTGTCCCAGAACAGTAAGGGAAGAGGTCAATGCAGCAAGAGGGAATCAGTTTGGTCATTGAAAATCTCCATGGAGGCATAAGATGTTTCTGCACTTCCAACTTACTGGGTATTTCTCAGCTGCCCAGTCCAGCCAGTGCTGTCGCTTTGGAATGTCCCCAGAGCGGTTGTTGAAACGATTGGAAATAGCAAACTAGGGCAGAGCATAGATATCAGAAGAGTGACAAAAATAAAACATCCCGTCCGTGCCTTTTCTAATTCATTATCCTTTCCCTCAGATACACATACTTTAATTGACTTACTCCAACCCTTTGATTTCTTCAGACATTGAATTTGGAATATTTCAGATATAATTTTAAACTACCCTTGTATCCTATTGGCAACATATATCACGTACACACACTTCAGAAGATCTTTGCCAAATTAAAAAAAATTGTTACATTATTTTTTTTTACTATGGTTAAGTAGAGGCACAAAGGAAGATGGATTAATCTCAGTTTGCCAAAAGGTGCAGAAATGGAACAGAGGTCACTGGGGGAAATGTATACCCATGTTTGAAGGCCTATATGCTCAGCATAGCATCTCCTTCCCATTGGTTGAAAAAGGCAGGTAAACAATTCAGACTTACCCAGATACACTTGACAACTTGAGTCACTATGTTTCCTTCTGGGGGTGGTTTTCTGTATATTTTACTTCCCATTGCAAACACAACTGCAGGTGATACACAAACAAGATTCTTAGCTTCTCATTTAGCACATACAGTATGTCATTACTAAGGACAGCCTGCTGAAGTGTTAGGAGTGACTGGCAAAGCTTATATAGTGAGGGGGCTGGCTTAAGCTCCCTGACTTTGGAATTACACAAATTATGGGAGCCCAGACAAGAATAAAATGGTCAATTGTTAAGAGAAGTAATCTGTTGAGACTTTCTTGTGCCACAGAAATGGAAGTCATTTCTGAATTGTCTTTTCTTTCTCCATCTCTCCATCTGATATGTTACCAACTTTAATTGAGACCCTCATCAATGTTATTTCCTATCTGTCCCTCTTTTTCATTATCACTGCTAAGACTCTTGTTTAGGACTTTGCAACCTCTACCCTGGATTATTAAAATGGCTACCAACTAGTTTTTCAATCCCTGCTCTCTTCCTTCTCTTATCTGATACCACATTAAAACTTTCTTTCTAGGACCTACCCACAAAGACCAAACTCCTGGAATGAAAGCCCTTCCCAAATTCATTATTATCCTTATGGCTATTATGATCACTATCTGTCTATTGAAGGTTTATTATTATATGGTGTTCAGCATTTTATATACATTAACAGATTTAACCTGAAAAATTTGTACTACTCTCTCCATTTTATTGCAGAAATTGAAGATAAAAGAAATTAAGCAATTTGTGCAGATTACATAGGCAGAAAATGCCAGAAACTGTATTTTTGACCTGAGGCTTGTCTGACTCAAAAATCTCTGCTCTTAACCACCATAAAGCATCTCATTTATTCATTCTTACACTACACACTTTGCTAGACTAAAAAAGACATGGCCTCTGTGGAGCTCACCTCAATTTACTGTTTCTACTTTATGTTTCATTATTTTCCATTAGGTTCTCTACACTCTAACCAGTATTAATCATTCTTACAAAAATAATTCTGTGCTATTACTGTACTTGAGCTCATTCTCTTTTTCTTACCCCATATTCTTTAACTACATCTCCATAGTTAATTGTAAGTGAATTTTGTTTTCCTATTTTCTTTCTATTTTCCAACTTACCAGCAAATTAGATGATATTATGTTTATAATTATGAAATAGTAAATATTATTTTTTCAAGTTTATTAACTAAAATCAGCGGGAAGACTCTATCTTGGTAGCATACCAGATGTATTTCCCTCCTTAATGAATGGATTTCCCAGCTCCAGCAAGATGTCCCTCTACAATGTCTTCTACCAAAGGAGTCTTTGTCAATGACCAGTGGCACTTTCCAGTATCTTTATGCACAAGAATGCCTGAGTCCCCTTACTTTTCCTTATCCCAACTTTCTAGCTAACTAAGAGTTTCTTAACTCTCAGTCAGATTCAGTTTATCACTTTTTCTTTATTAATCCTCTCAGTTTCCCCAAAGCTTCTCCAAATAGCACCCTTTACCTACCATAGGCTTCTTATTGTTGACAGAAAAAATGGTTAAAAGAAAGGATGCTAATCCTGGGAGACAAGTGGGCAGGTAAAAAGGTATCTAGACAAGAGGAAGACTTTGGAGGGGGAAACAGACAACTCCTAAAACTAAGAATGATCCTAGAAAGAGGCTAGAAATCTCAATGGAGTGAACAGTAGGCTGATAAAAAGAAGGCCAGGTAATTAGCTGGATAAGATCACACTTAAATTTCAAAGCCACTTAACTGAAGAAGGGGAGTAGGAACCTTAAGTTTCTCTACTAGTTCTTTCTTGCAGTAGATGATGTTGCCTCCTACTTCACAAAGAAAACAGAAGCCTTCAAATGGAAATTGTCTCAACTTCCTGCCACCAAATCTATTAACTTCTATATCTAGACCTATCCTCTTCTCCCTCCAGTTAGTTGAAGGTGATGTTCCTCCTCTGTAGAAAGGTAATTCTGCCACGTATGCTTTCAACTGATTACACTTTTTCTCACATCTTCAACCTCTGTCTCTACTGGAGTCTTCCTAATGATATTCAAGCATGCCCAACATCCTCTTGATGTCCCATTCAGCTATACATACCATTTTCCCTTTTTTACCTCTTATTCACTTCCCATTCTACTTTAATTGGTCTTGAATCCACCAATCTACCATAACTGATATCACCAAATTAGTGACTTTTTGTTGCTCTATTCAACGGGGATTTTTGTCCCTTATCTCACTTTCCCACTCAGTAACATTTGTTACTTTAAACAATTCCCTTCTTGAAATCCTCTTAGAATCCAAAATAGAACTCTTACCATTTTGACCATTCCTTCTTAGTCTCATTTGTGAGCTTTTCCTTTTTGCTTATCTTGTAATACTGGTATTCCTCAGGGCTCTATCCTAGCCCTCTTTTTAGTTTAGTTTTACTATCTCTTAGTTATTTAATCTATTTTTATGGCTTAATTGCTCTTCATAGACTACTAGCTCCAAATCTTTATCTACAGCCCAAACATTTCTTCTGAGCTCTAAACCTGTATTTCCAGACAGCTCTTTGATAACTCCAATTAAATTATGAAAGATCTAAAATGTAGTGTATCCCAAACTGAATTCATTAGTGTAATGATCCCACTATCTACCTAATTGCTCAAGTCAGAACTCTAACATTCAATGTTAATTTATCTTCTCCATCACTTCACATTTCTAATTATATCAAGTTTTGTCAATTTTACAAGGGCTGAGACTAGTCTGAGGTGAGTGAGACACTCCCCTTGAGCAAAAAATTTAAAATAATGCCAAAATTCAGTAATCAAGATAAATAATATCCTTGCTTTACCCTTAACCCATTCTTTCTCCACATTATAGTCAGAGACACCACTGAGAAATAAAAATCTAACAATCATTCCTCTGTTCAGAATCCTTTTGTAGCTCCCTACTATTCTCCTGATAAAGTTCTAATTCCTTAATGACTGAAAAGGTCCTTCGTTATCTGGTTTCTGTCACTTTTTCCTCTTTATCATTCACATTTATACCCAGGGCAATCTGGAATTCCTCTAAGGCCTTCAGATATGTCACAATTATGACTCATTTCCTTGT
Organism: Crocuta crocuta; assembly: GCF_008692635.1. NCBI lineage: Eukaryota > Metazoa > Chordata > Mammalia > Carnivora > Hyaenidae > Crocuta > Crocuta crocuta. The sequence continues at coordinate 566,365 of NW_027530544.1, read as the reverse complement.
CCTACAGATATATATCTTCTTTAATTAACTGTTGCTAATCTTTTAGGACCTCACCTTAGATACCATTTCTTTAGGCTAACATTTTCTGAGCTTCAGAGTTTAGTCAAACATCCCTCCCCACTCCTACAACTTTTTCTGTGCTTCCCTCATGTGACATTGATCATACTATATTGTAAATTCTTGTTTACTATGTCTGTCTCCCTTTTCCTGCTGGACTATATAAGTTTTTTGAAAGCAAAACTCTGTGGCTCTCTAATCCACCAATGTGACCCCAATTTCTAGCACAGAATTTGACACATAAAAGGTTCATTAAATAAATGTTTGTTGAATCAATGAATGAAAAGAATAGATGAATAAATTTATAGTGAAAGGCCAGAGAATTTAGTTATTTATTCGTACCCAGAAAACTGAAGCAGCTGACTAATAATGACAACTAACACTTGTTTAACATTTCATAATTTATAAAACATTTAACTTACAGCATCTCTTTTGATCTTATAATTATTCTGATATGTTAATATTTTTATTGTGCCATGATCCGGAGAAGGAGACATAGCACTAAATGGAAAACCAGGACGATATTTGGGAAAATGTTTGGCTTCAAATGGAGAAGGAAGAAGGGAATGTATTATCACAGCTCTCCTGGAATAACACAGAAGTTTCCTTGGAACTGGAATTAGAATCTGAGTATTACTATTAACCAACCCCTGGTAGAAAATAATCAGGACTGAACATTGAGTCTCTGGGTTCTTTCTTCCTCTACTGAGTTATTTGTGTTGCACTGGATATCTTCCAGGGGGGTGTCACCCAAAGGCTCAGAGTGAGAACAGGTTTCCAGGTCAATGATTAGGAACAATCATGTCCAAGTTCCCCCTTAGACTGCATAAACTAAGCAACACACACATCCTTTCTCCTCTTCCCTTATTGGGCTCAGTGGTAAGGACAATGGCATTTGATCTAAGTTGCATCAGTTTCCACCTACTCATCCCACTCCCCTCATTCTCTTTGATCAAGAGAAAACTCCTTGGGAGCATTGAAGAGCAGGGCAGAAAACAGCTAAACCTAGAAGCTACATTAAAAGAATTAAAAATATATTCTAATTACCAGATAAATGACTATCAGATAAAATAAGCTAGTTTGAAAGAAAGGATTAATTATCTTCCTTGCTTCCTTACATATTGTAGTGTAGAACAGTGGATCTCAGCTTTGACTACTCATTAGAATCACCTAGATATTTAAAAAATTATAAATACCTAGGCTCCAAGCTGCAGAAATATTGACTTAATAACTCCAATATGAGGCACAGGGATTAGTCTTTTTAAAAGCTCCCCAGTTATTAGTTGTGTAACCTTGAACATGTTTGCTTGTTTCCTTCCTTCCTTCCTTCCTTCCTTCCTTCCTTCCTTCCTTCCTTCCTTCCTTCCTTCCTTCCTTCCTTTCTTTCTTTCTTTCTTTCTTTCTTTCTTTCTTTCTTTCTTTCTTTCTTTCTTTCTTCATTCAGTTTCTGACTTCGTTCAGTTAATTCATCTCCAATGTCTAAAGAAAATCCTTACAATAACACTTACCTAATGGGGTTAGTATGAGGATTGAATGAAATAGTTTGTGTAAAGTGCTTAGATGATGCTTTTCATGTAGCAGGCATCAGTGATTATTAATTTCCTCTGTCCCAGTGCACTTACCAAGAGCTATCACCATTAGTAATCCTGGAACTCCAAAAGCCAATGCATAGCAGTCTTCCCCAAAACACTGCACATCTCCTAGGTCAAAAAAAAAAGTAACCTTGAATCTTGAGTCTTTGATGTTCTATTTTGCAACCTCAGGTTTGTGAGGTTGTAGACATAGCCATCCTCTTTCTTCCCATCACCTAATCCATAATCTTTCTTTTAGACCAGATAAATATCAAGATTAAAAGAAATTCTCAGATTTTCAAGCTCTTGTAAAAGTAGAGAATGAACAGCAGGAAGCCCTTAAAAGATTTTTGACTGGTCAGAGGAAAACCTTACACAGGCCCCTTAGAAAAGATTCTAACCTCTCAGCATGGGTGTGATAAATGTAGAAATCAAGCTCCCTGCATTGATGGAGAGGTAGAAGACTGAAAAATATCTAGTCCGTTCCTCTGCCTGAAAAACAAAAAAAGCAAGACAACTCATCAGTGCTGTGTGCCTCCTAGCTCACATCTACCCTATGTTCAGTCTAAGCTGGAGGTACATACACAGAAACAGATTCAGATAATGTCTCCATGATATCTGAAAATCATATTAGATATTTTAACACATAGCCCATACAAACATTTGCCCATCTTTCAAACCTAGTACAAGCATCTTTAACACTCTTATACACCTCCTGGACAAAAAATGATCATCCTATAAACTATGCCACTTGTGTCCTGTATATGTCTGTCTTAGTATTAATTTCTTTGCATTAAATGTTTGTTTTATTCAGAAGGCTGAGAGTTCCTTTAGAGCAGAAATCACATCTTGCTTATTTCTGTATTCTCTACTACCTAGCATAGTACCTGACACATACTACAGACTCAACACATTTTTATAGACTGAATTAATTAAGTAAATGATTGAGTTAAATAATAGATTTTATGGAATGTGTGATATAGGAATAGTACTAGAACACAGGACAGTGTAGTTTGGTGAGTTCCTTATAGATTTTGGATATTAACCCTTTATCTGATATGTCATTTGCAACTATCTTTTCCCATTCTGTTGGTTGCCTATTAGTTTTGTGGGTTGTTTCCTTTGCCGTGCAGAAGCTTTTAATCTTGATGAGGTCCCAATCGTTTATTTTTGCTCTTGATTCCCTTGCTTTGGGGGATGTGTCAAGTAAGAGGTTGCTGCGGTGGAGGTCAAGGAGGTTGTTTCCTGCTTTCTCCTTTAGGGTTTTGATGGTTTCCTGTCTCACATTCAGGGATGAGCACTGGGTGTTATATAGAAACCAACTTGACAATAAACTATTTGTAAAAACAAAAAAACAAAGTACCCGATCGAGTCTTTATGAAGAATAAAGAAAATAATGAATGCAAAAAAAAAAAATTAGTACTGTGAATGCTTCTTAAATAAACAAATAAGCCACCTAAAAAAAAAAAAAAAAAAAAAAAAAAATGCAAAAAAAAAAAAAAAAAAAAGAACACAGGACAATGGATTAAACTGTTGACCAAGCAGGGTAGTTCACCTAGTAATTATGGGAAGTCTGCCAGAGATTATAAAAGGAAGTATGCAGGCTTAAAAGTGATTGGTGGAAACTTGGAGGTGGGGTTTGTCTTATTATTGAAATATTATTGTGGAGCAGTTACCAAATGAAGCAACTTTAAAATAAAATTTTGTTTTTGTTTTAATTCGTTATGCTTCATTCTAGCATCACAGATCTTTTCCTTACATGGTAGCACAACCTGTTCTTCTCTATTTTCGGTTTACAGTGTTTGTTTCCTCTTCTGGTTCCCTTTTAAATCTATTCCACTCACCTATTTGTACAGTTCATTGTGCATAGAATCCCAACAGTTGCCAAAGGTCAGTATTTCTCCAAAGTCAGCAAGCAATTATGATCTATGGTACCCCGGACAGATAGAGAATATAAAATAATAACTCAAGTGGTCCGAAGGGGAGGAGATACACAAGAAGCAGGACACAGAGAAAGAACAGAGAGAGAAAAACCAGAAACATGAGAAATCGCTCTGGACAAGGGAATAATACCTGAAGACAGACAAAAAAGAAAACAAAGAGCAAAAGAAAGAAAGCCAAAAATGTTGCCTATTTAAAAATAGACTATTTTCCCTGCCTAATTATCACGCTTCCTCATTTGGGGCCATTTGTAACTTATTAATAGTAGTCCCCCCCCCAATTAACAGTGGAAAGTAGGAAAAGAGGGAATGACCATTCAGACAAGTGCATCTATAGAATCTCATTGTTTTATTTTGAATGATCATTTCCCCCTTTCACAGGATTTCAGCCAGAGATGCTTAGATCATCTCTACACTGCTAATTACCTCCCATTCCTGAAGCACCTACAAAGTTTCTTCTTCAATACTTCAAGTGACAGTAAACTCACTACTTCAAACTCTATTTGAAGTTTTTCCTTCCATCAAGCAAAAAGTTTCTTATAGCTTTCACCGACTAGTTCTGGTTTGATTACTATCAATATCCATAGACTGTTCCAATATATTCTCTTTAATTCTTATTCTATCCAGGCTGAATATCTCCAATTCTTTCAACCTCTCTTCATAAGATGTGTCTTAGTCCATTCACCACCCTGGTTACTTTCCTTTGAACATGTTTCAATGTTTCTATTAATGACCAGTACCCAGCACTTAACAGAACTCTTGACCTGTGGATTACTTCAAGCTTGGCAAATAGCTACCTGCCAGGTTCCTTTTTAATGCCTGCTATACATTCTTGAAAACACAAATAACAGGGCTCTTACATGTTTTTCTTCAAACTGGTCTCCACCAAAAGCTGCCACGCAGGGCTTGATACCTCCTGTCCCCAAAGCTATTAGACTCAGGCCAACCAATGATAAGACTCTGAAATGGAGAGGTAAGTATATAACCATAGTGATATTAAACACAACTGCAGAAACTGGATGTACAAGAGCAAAGATTCCCTTCACATTTCTGCAGGCACTTTCCATCTGCCTTCATTCCTCAGAGAGACCCAAGGACACTTAAAATATTTATGACCTTTAAGCCTTTGCCAGAAAGTATGCATTGCACGGGGGCATTTTGTCCCTGATAGTTCCATTTATCCTTTGTGTGCAATAGATAGAGGCAGATACTGAAGGAATTCCAAAGTTAAACACTGTTCTCAATCTTGTCTTAATGTAAGGGATATACCAACAGAAGGACCTTATAAACACCTATCCCATATACCCTTCCTAACCACAAAACAAAATATTAAAATTCTTTATGATTAATAGAAGTGTCACTGTGTTTGATGGGACACCGAGAAGATGGTATCTAATATTTATTAAATTTTAAAATTCTTAATTCAGAGGCGCCTGGGTGGCTCAGTCGGTTAAGCGTCTGACTTGGTCTCAGGTCATGATCACACGGTTCATGGGTTCGAGCCCCACATCGGGCTCTGTGCTGATGGCTAGCTCAGAGCCTGGAGCCTGCTTCAGATTCTCCCTCTCTCTCTGATCCTCCCCTGATCACTCTGTTTCTCTCTCTCAGAAATAAACAAACCATTAAAAAAAATAAATAAAATAAAATTCTTAATTCATTGGATAAATACATGTATAGGCACATTATAAACATGAATACATATGATCTACTTCTGGAATAACTGTAATCCTCCTCTCTACCGACTGAATCAACTGACATCAGTATGTATCAAATGCCTCTGGCCTGATAAACATCAATAGCTTAAGTAAAGAGGGATAGAGCAATCGGAATATATGGAACTTAAATGGAAATAATCCAAGCTTTGAATAGGATTCCTACAATATACTATAAGGAAATATTATGCACATTTTAGTCCTAGCATAGTACAGATATATGGGTGGGTGAATAGGTGGGGAAATATGGGGGGCATCAGGTTTTAATTATTGTCTTCAAGCGTATGATGAGTTTTTATGAAAAGGAAACTAGCTAGGCATTCTACAAGTCTCCAAATGTTTAATAAAAACAAATGAGGACAGATAAAGTAGGCAAGAGTTCAACTGGTCATAAAATAATTTTCTCAACCATTTTGGTACAATAGGTTGGAAAAGAAAGGGTTATCTCTGGTAAGAAAATAGAAAATCACCTGTAATGAATGTGTGAGACATTGACCCGTCTAATGGGTAAAACATTGTTCAATTTACTCCATGATTTTACTCACGTGTGTACCATTTGTCCCCCCAGGATTGGTAAGGCACCCAAGGACTTGACCACATGGCCAAGCACATACACCAAGGAGAGATAGATGATTGTCCTGTTGAAAGAGTTAAATCAGTCAGTCTACAAACAGAATCAAGAGAATTAATTGAGTAATACAGACTCAGAGTTCATACTGTTCTCAGTGCCAGAATAAATGGAATGGAAAGAGGAAGGGGTGGAGGAGGAAATAATTACCTGAGAAATGTACATAGATATAGTAATGGTAAATGAAGTAAACAGACCAGAAAAAAGACAGAGCAACTCTTTACCCGGTAGTGTTAGAGGTAATGGATATTCCCTTCAAGCTTCTTTCTCATAAATGACCAGTCTTTTTCCCCATTCACTCCACACATACCCAGAGTATCCACAGGTCGGATTTGCAGCAAATGATATTTTAAACTACTAGAACCAGGATAATAGGATACTTCGACCAGAGATGTTGTTATCAAGTAATGTCTTTGGCTCTAGAAATCAATAGGGATCAAGAAAAAACTGCAAGTAAATAGGAAAAAAAAAAATGAGTAACATAAAGAACTTTCTCTAAACCCAACCACTGAGATGGATAGAAAGGCTCTCAGGTTCAGCCTGATCACTTGGACACTTGGGTTAATTGTAATCCCCACCTCAGTTACCTCATGTTCAGGTTACCAAGGGTAAGAAAGGAATCAGGGACTATGAATAGACTGCCCAGTGATAAAGTTCATGCAGTTGGTAGGGACTTCTTGTATTGTTTTTATGAGAAATCTGAATGGCAAATAGGAAGTGGAACAGTGAAGAATTCCAGGAAGAACATATGTAGAGATTTACACACTGAAATATGGCACACTACTACCTATACAATATATTCCTATGTGCATTACCATGGCAGCATTCTTTTTATATATAAGTAGAATGTTAGTACTAGAAAGAACCTTGGAAATTGTATAGTTTACATCTGTGATTTTAAAGTGTTATATGATATGCTAATGTGGAATGTAAAGAATGAAATGAAGATATCAGAGAGAGGCTAGATATGCCCTCAATCTCAGGTTGTGGATTCTTATTCTAAATGCCTACTCTCTTTAGTTTGGCTCTCTAGGGAAGGGGCCTGAGAGGGTTTATAAGGGCAGTAGGGTATAAGAGGCTGGGTGATTAATCCAGGGCATTAATTCCCTAGGGCAATTAATATCAGAGGGACAGAAAAGGTTTTCCCAAAAGGCCTTGTAGTATCTTCTAGAGAAGAGGTTTGTTGTTGTTGTTGTTGTTGTTGTTGGAATAAAAAGAATAAATAGAAGGGGAATGAAAAGGGACTGGGAAAAAAAGGCCAGTTATCATGAACCCAAAAGAGATGATCCCTGCTAGATCATCAGAGTAAGCTGGAGTAATAGAGTCTGAGTAGGGAGATCAGAGCCATATCAGATTGTTAGACTAAATGGATAAGGGAAGTATAAGTGGTTTAGAAAGAAAATAAGCAAGGTGAAAGGCTCAGGAAATTAATCTAGGATATGAAGAATATAAGAGAGGAAGCTAATGACAGGAGAATTTAGCACAAAGAGAAGTCAAGATAGGCGTGGAGATTCTGGATTTGAAAGGGGGTCATTGAAGTTCTAACCATAGGAAAAAAAAGTTCTCTGGATAGACTTAACCAATCTTCCATTTGCAAACGAGGAAGGTGAAATCCAGAGACGTCAAAGAACCTTCCTAGAGTGAAATTCTAATTAATTAGTATTAGGGTTAGGTCTAGAACTTCTACTTTCTAACTTACAGCCCAGTGTTCCTTCAGTTTTAATATAGACAAGTTAATGTGGAAAAGGAAAGGAAAGAGGGAGAGGTTTTAAGTTTTATTTCACCACCAGAGCCATTTTTTATTAGAGCGTAGGAACTGAGAAGAAATATGTACAGTAATGGCAGAGAAAGAGACCTAGCATGAAGAGGGTCAGTTCTGATGAGACAAAAAACATAGGAGAGGGAAAGAACATGCTATACACCCATTGAGAGAAAGAGAAAGGAGATGGTGATAAACACATTTAAGAGAGTGGTTGTAAGTTCAAACCAATAGGTACGAGACACCGAGCACAGACCCACACTAGAGACTATGACTAAAAATGTTGGCTGTCTTAAAAGCAACTTGACATAACAAATAGTATTCTAGCATGTAGTTAACCCTCTCAGTAGATGTTTATAGAAATCATGAAAAGCCATAACCATGCTTCAGTTTTGATTTTTGTTTATTTATTTATATTTTAATTTTTTAATGTTAATTTATTTTTTATTTTTTTCATTTACATCCAAGTTAGTTAGGATATAGTGAGACAATGATTTTAAAAGTAGATTCCTTAATGTTAATGCCCCTTAGCCATTTAACCCATCCCCCTCCCACAATCCCTCCAGTAACCCTCTGTTTGTTCTCCATATTTATGCACGCTTCAATTTTAAAGGAAGTCACTTTAAAAATAAATACAAGTACTATGGCATTTATGGGAGTCTTTTATTCTATAACTGAATAAAGATCATGGCTTATACTTTTTATTCTGCATACAGTACCAATTTCCTATCTGGATGGACTTGGTAACCAATATTATACCAGTAGCAAACATAATCTACCATCTTTCTCTCAAGTCAAGAAACTGTATATATTACTGTGTTATGGTTGTAGCTATATATTAAATGCTGAGTAAACACATTAGAACAATGAATATATATAAGCCAAGTGAGATATAAACTAATGTTTACTGAAGAGGATTCCTTGGAATACTAAGTCCACAAAATATCCTGAAAAAATATTCCGTGGTGAAATAAATTTGGGAATCACTATATACTATAACTTTCTCTTGGAGATTATACAGTGTGTATTAGCATGTTAAAGGGTATAAGAAGTCATACAGTAAAGAAATCTTTTTAATTCTGTTTAGCCTAGTATTTTCCAAACTTATTTGACCACGAGGTCTTTAACTTTCTATATTATACTCATTGTATCCTAGCCAATTTCAACAAAATGCCCTTTGAGAAATACTAATTAAGACAAATCCATAGATGACAAGGCTATGGAAAATAAGTTGGGAATGGATAGCCAAGATCCATCTCTAGCCTATGAGGATAATGTTGTAGGGGAAACTCTAACATCCCATAAATGTTTCTTCATGCTATTTTCAGAGACTTAAAAGATGCAGGACGGAATAGATCATCAGTATAACTCATGAAAATATTATATTTTCATATATTTTTATATGAAATATGAAATATGAAATATTTATATATTTCATATAATATTATATATATAAGAAGGAAACCACAGAAAGAGGTTAGAGAAAAGAAAAAGCAAATCAGCTAGAAGAGGGACTCATAAGAATATACTAAAGGAGTCGGTATGATTCACTCTGGAGAAGAGACAAAGAGTATCTTGAATAACTACATTGAGGTCTCTAAAATTATAAATTTTCTTGAGGGTAACAAGCTTTATCATCCCTGAGATCAGAACAGGAATTGGTCTTAAACTATAGAATGGAAGATTAAAATTAGATTTAGGAAAAATAAAAATAAAACAATTCCTGATTGAAAAGGATGAAAAAATTTTGGAAAAAAAATGGTGGTGAAGAGAAATAGTTTTTCTGTGTTGTCAGTCTTAGAGATACTTATTTGTCATGGATGACACAAGTATATTCTTGTTTGGAAGCAAGCAGCAAGAAGTGGAAAAATCTCTGCACAATTAATCTGCAATGTGGGGATGTGAACCCCCATCTTCCTTACTTGAATTTTCCCAGCCATGAGTCAGCAATGGCTGCTCCCAGGATGGGAGTGAAATAACAGAGGCTGCTGAAGGCATGGTATATAGATGTGGAGGTGTCTTCATTCCAGTGCAGGAAATACAGGAAATACAGGGTCAGCACAGCTGAGGTGAAAAGGGATACAAAACAAGACAGATGCATTAAAGTGATTTATGAAGAAGTATATTTCATCTCTGGTCTTTGAAGTTGATCTCGACCTTCAACACTCTTATCAGTGAAGGGACTGAGGGGTGACTGTCACGCAGTGGAAGCAGGGACCATGGACATTGTGGGAGTGAATGGGGCTATGCTTAGTGTACAAATGAGATATTTGTCCCTTCAATCCATGTACATACATAGCATTTAAGCCAATCACAAAGATGTTTCCAATGTCACAGCCTTCTCCTTCCCAGCAATACTGTTCACAGACCTGAGAAACAGATATGAAAATGAAAGTTTCTATACTTATATTCTTACAGACTGTGTTCTGGTTTCTTTTAGGCCTTTCTGATCTTAGCTTGTATGAGTTACTAGGTGAAATTGCATGCAGTATATATTGGCAATGTTTGCCAGAGGAAAAGACCAATTTGGATAAAGGCAGAAAGTGTGGATAAGGGAAGTAAGTACATAAAGAAGACCACATTTATCTCAACATGGGGTGAGGGTGAGTGGAGAAGAGGAAGGCTTTGGGACACAAAATTACCTTTCATGCCATAATAGGAAAAGCGCTCACAGAATTCATTCACCACAATGAAGGCAATGCTCAGTGGATAGTTGGAGCCACAAATTTTCTGTGAAATAAAAAGGCAGTGGTTCAAGCATGAGCTTTCCCCCTCTATTTAATCACTAGATTACTCTATGACAGACAAATTCATTTACTTGAAATCACTATGATAGGTAATGTGAAGCAATGGCCCCCACTCTTCATGAAACAGCTATTATCACACTAAAAGTACTTGCACTGCTGATTTAGGGGTAACAGAAGCTATTCTGAATATTGCTTTGTTCTTCCTTCATTTAACATGGAACTGCTCAGACATTCCTTGATCCTAGATACCAGGACCTGCCATCTACCTACATGGAGCTGAAAAGCCTGGGGCTCTGAGTAGGAGAATAATCGCACTTATTTCTAAGAACAGATCAAAGAATTAGCCTATGGAGCACCTGGCATCCAAGCAGTTACATTTAAATGAGTACTTTTAAAAAAATATTTATTTACTTATTTATTTTGAGAGAGAGGCCACAAGTCGGGGAGGAGCAGAGACAGGGAGAGAGAGAATCCCAAGCAGGTTCTGTGCTGCCAGCACAGAGCCCAACATGGGGCTTGAACTCATGAAACTGTCAGATCATGACCTGAGCTGAAACCAAGAACTGAATATTTAACCAACTGAGCCATCCAGGTGCCCCCGAAGACGTTACACTTAGAGATCAATAACCTCCTTATCTCTTACTGTTTGAACTAACCTCTCTTGTTCCCACTGCCCTGTTCATCATACTGGGAGGATCCTGGTAATATGATGGCTTCTCATTCAGAGTCTACTGGAGCCAGGCTCAGAGCCCAGCTAGATTCCTAAAGGTAAGCTGATTGATCATCTTGAACTTAGGCGGAGAGTTCTTAAATCTTGTAACATTAAATGCCCATCTTCCTTTGAAAGTCATTCTATAACATTTTCTTGTTAATCCTATTGGACATCAAAAGGACTATATACTGTATCAGTCAGTATATAAGGAATGTCATGTTTAATTTCAAATCCCTACCCATTATGATAGCCCAGCTAACATGAGGTGGGGGAGGGAGATATCTGTACTTTGGACATTCAAATCTCATCATGAAATTTATATTGCTTTTTACACTTGATCTTAGCCAAAAGGCTGAGAAGCGATGATGAAATTTATATTGCTTTTTATCTCGTAAGAAATACATGCATCTTTGTAAGCAGCCTTAAATTGTTTGGGACCAAAAGAGATATAACAAAATAAATAGATAAAGCAATAAATTAATGTTTTCATTTTTTTACCCATATGGATAGATATAAACAACCCTCCTAAATATTAATATATTAACTTGCTTAAAAGCTTCTTACTTTCCCAGCTCACAGCTTGAGAATTATACAACCTAGAGTTTAGTTAATACACTTTACTAGCTATGTAATACTGTCACTAGCTGTGTTAACATACTGACTCTGGCCATGCCACCACACCTGTCTTTATGTTCACTTCTGTTTTTTCAAAGAAATAGGAATACTACCACCTCTTGGCCCATAGTGAGAACTCAGTAAATATTAGCTTTATTACTATAACCTCTCCACTTACAGGATTTTGATATGAAGGTTGAGTGAGAAATTGAATTTGAAAGTGTTTCACAAGTATATAATCCAAAAAACATTATTATTACTTCTTTGTTTCTCTGTCCTGTCTCCCACTGTAAACTGACACACATAATAACAGAAATTATATCTATTCTAAAACTTTCTTTAGTGTCCAGCATAAGACTCTGAACACAGGGGGAACTAAGGGCTGAGTTTTTATACTGGTAAAGAAAGAACAATTACACACAGTTCTCCAGGCAAGAATGCTTGCCAAGTTTCCCTGGATATTCAAATTGCTTCTTTTTTCACCCCTAGAGAAACTCAGAATATACAATGAGATACAGCAAAATCTTGGATCCCAGCTAAAGAACTCTCACTCTCTTTTCCTACTGCTTCTTCTCCTAAGTAAAGGAAACTTCTGTTTAGATTTGGTTTTCAGGTTAATCCTAACTCCAAGTGAGAATAGTTTTTCATACCCTAATACAGCTCAGTCTGACACTCAAGAATCCAAGAAGAACCAAAAGAGCAAGGCTGTCTGTTCTTGTCAGAAGCAGAAATAAATCTGGGGACTCACCGGAGGTGGCTTCTTTGGGAGGCTGATGGGTTGAGGTGGTACCTCTTCAGTGGAGACAGGTGAAAATAGAGTTTCCTTGGACTCGTTTTTCTGGAAGGGATTCATAGCTGGCTCCTTACTCTCTCTCTCTTCTCAAACATTTGGCTTCGGTAGGCAGTTGGGACAGCTGCCAGCCTACTGTGAAAATGGGCACTGGGAGTGGACTAGGTTTAACCCTGTGGTGTCAGCTTCAGCAGCTGCCTGACTCAAAACAAAGCACACAGCTATAGGAAAGGGTTGGGTCTCAGAGACTAGTTCAAAGTAATGACTAACAGATAGAGCTTGAGGAAGTAAGAATAACATATCATAAGATAGGACAAGACAATGCTGGAGAATTGCAAGAGAGTGCAAAATAGCTAAGAATACCATGTCTCAAGTATAAATTTAAAAATTGATTTCAGGATCATAGTAGTTGCCATTTACTGAACATCTATTATGGCCAACAATAATATATATGTATTACATATGTTTTATATATATATATACATATATATTTATCTCTACATATCTATATTCTAATTCTTAATACAATCCCTATTTTATAGGAACTAATGTTCCACGAGGTTGAGTAATTTGCCTAAAGTCATGTGGTCAGCAAATGGCAGGTCTGGAATTTTAACTGCCACGAGAGGTGGGAGATTTGTATCAGTAATGCCTATGGACATTATTCAGGAATGGAGGGTATGAAAATGGAAATGTAGGAATACAGGGGAATTGAAACACACTGAAGAGAGAAAGTAATCACGAAATTGAATTCAGAAAGATAGAAAAGATACTGATTTTGGTTTTCAACATAATAAAGTTCAACTAGAAACATCCTATAAACAGTTAAAGAGGTGGAGCTAAAGAAAATGAGAGGAAAGGGTTGGTGGTGTACATTTGGGAATCACTCTTCCTGCTAAATTCAGTCCTTGTGTTTTCATCACATGAATCCATCATTTTATGAATAAATTAAATTCAATGTGAGCAAAAATTATGAACTAGTTACTTTCTAGATAGCAAACATGATTTTCATCAATACTTAGTGGATGGATTCCCAAATGATTTGGAATATAATATTTAGCCCTTATCAGTAGAGGAACATGAATAGGTATAATGATGATAGAGGCATTTTATATTCGTTGGGTTAAAAGAACAAAAAAGTATGATGACCTTCCAGTTGCCAGTGAAAAGAAAAAAGAAAACTCAGTGAGTATAAGAAAAATGAGGATAAAACCAGGAAGGAGGTCAGAAAAAAGGATAATTAATTATTTTATTTGAGAATATAAGCGAAAACCTAGAACTCTATGCCTTGCAGAATTCTTACATTAACTATAGTAGTAATATGTTGACAAATATGGCCAGAATAAACTATGCCCTTCCCTCTCTCTAAATTCCACCTCAGACTTTGACCGTGTATTCTCAGCTTCTGTTATAGTCATCACCCCTCTCTCCCACCAACCTTTACCCAAAGAAGAGTCCACCTTCATTTTGGACTGTGGCATTAATGATTAACCTGTAGTTATTCTTTCAAAAAGTATTACCTTTCCTGACCTAGGTTGGTTACAACTCTAGATGCAAAACAGTCATAAGTTACTAGTCAAGTTAACCTTAAGATGCCTTGAAGATCTGATTATCTGATTAGTGGCAGTCTCCCCCTGCTCTAGCCATATACCTCTAGAATGGCATTTGATCTGGCAGAGCATCTAGAGATACAATGCACCAGTAGACGCAAAGCTCCAACTTATTTGTGCTCTTAGGTACCCCAAATACCAAACTTCAGAGTATTGGCATTGGTTCTCTGATACTTTTTTTTTAATGTTTATTTATTTATTTTGAGAGAGAGAGAGAGAGAGAGCAAGTAGGGGAGGGGCAGAGTGAGAGGGAAACAGAGAAAGAATCCCAAGCAGGCTCCACGCTGAACTCGTGAACTGTGAGATCATGACCTGAACTGAAATCAAGAGTTGGACACTTACCAACTTAGCCACCCTGGTGCCCCTGATACTTCTTTTTTAGATGAAATTCTTCTTTTGATTATGGCAATATAATGCTAGGATTCATAGAATCAAATAATATCAGATGGAAGGAATCTTAAAATTCCCTGATGGTGACAGTGATGCAGGGCAATTCATTCATATGTATATTTATTCATTCATATATATAATGTTTCTATATATACCAGAAGAATTCATACACACACACGCATATATATATATATATGTGCATATGTATACACACACAGATTTGCAGGGCTTTTTCTTGAAAATTCTAAACAGTGGTTTAAAATCCCTCTCCTAGTCTATCTTACAGAATATTATGAAAGAGCTCAGAAGGGACATAACAAGGACTAGAAGAACTCTAGCTTCCTGTGGCCTATTCTAGAGTTCTTTCTATCACATATCAAGATGTCTCTTATACCTTATCATTTTTACCAAGTTGAAATCAGATAGAAGAATAAAGGAGGAAAAATCAAAGAGAAAAGCAATTCCTGAAGAGAAATGAGCACAACTCTTCAGTGTGTCACAAAAGTGATAATGACAATGGAAGAATCTGAAATATCAGTGATAAGAGTAAAAAATATTTTTGGCCTCAGTGATTATAACAGCAGAGTGATATTTTACACTCATTTAGAAAGGAGACTGAAGCTCTAAAATGGTAAATATTAATATAGTCAGAGAAGGGACAAATATGAAATTACAAAAGAACGTGTTAAACAAGGTGTATGAATATAGAGTCAGCACACAAAAATGAATTGCACTTAAATATCAGCAAAAACAAATAGAAAAGGGAATTTAAAAAGTGAGACCAGGTATAATTGTACAAAAATACCTAGGAATAAGTCTAATGAAAATGTCCAAGACCTCAATGTTAAACAATATGTTACTGAAAGAAATTCAAGATCTAAATAAATGAAGAGACATACAATGCTCATGATTTACAAATTCATGTTTTAAAGATGTCAGTATTCCAAATCAACCTATTGTTTCAAAACAAAATCCCAATAGGTTTTGTGAGTGTAGAACATGACAAGTTCATCTTCAAAATTCATATGGGGATGCATAAAGCCAAGAAGAGCAAAGGCAGCCTTGCAGAACAGTAGTGGAGGAGTTGTACTACCCAATATAAGACCTGTTATAAAACTACAGTAATTATAACAGAGTGGAATCAACACAAAGATAGGTAAGGCAACAAATGGAACAAAACAGAGTTCAGAAGACATGCACATGTGTTGAGATATCATTAATGACAAAGGTGACACTGCAGTGCAGTGGGGGAAATGGTGCTTTCAATAAATAAACACCATCTGGATATCCATATGGAAAAAATTAATTTTAACCCTTATCTTACACCATAGGTAACAAACAATGCTATATAGATTGTGGATCTGTTTTTAAAAAATAAAGCTTTTAGAGGAAAACATAAGATGTTCTCTGTTAGATGTTCTCTGTGGCATATGCCAAGATTTCTTAAATAAGACATAAAAGTATGGTTACTATAAAAGAAAAACGATATGTTGGAAAGTATTAAAATTAAGAAGTTTTGTTCACCAAAATACACATTAAGAGTGAAAATACAATTCGTAGAGTGCGAGAAAATATTCATATTACATATATTGTCAAAGGGTTTGTGTCCAGACTATATAAATAACTCCAAAAGGCAGTAACAAAAAGAAGCATATCCAGGTTGTTTTGAGTTTCCTATTATTAATAATACTATCATAATAACCTTTTATGTAAGTCAAGTACATCTAAAGGATAAATATCTAGAAGTGAGATTTCTAAAAGTATATGTTTTTATAATTTTTATAACTGCCTATTCATTTCCTTTGCTCACTTTCTTAGTGAGTTTTTTCCCCTTCTTGTAAGTTTATAAAATCTACATTTATTGATATTAATGGTCTGCCATTGCCTGCATTACAAATATTTTTTTCTATTGATCTTGTTTTTTGGACTTTTAAAATTAAATATAACCTAAAATGCACAAATCTTGTGTAAAACTCCATTTTTTTTACATTTGTGTAATGCACACAACTATCACCCAGATAAGATGAAATATGTATATGTATTTCTAGCACCTCTAGTGCTAAAATAATACTTGCTGATTCCCTTCTGTCTTCCAGTCAAACCCTCCTTCCCTAAGGTAATCACTATTCTGACTTATCACCATAGATTTGTCAGTTTGAATTTCATATAGATGGAGTAATACTGTTTGAATTCTTTGTGTTTGATGTTTTTGTTGTTGTTCAACACTATGTCTGTGAGACTCATCTATTTCATTGTCTGTGACAATATTTTTTTTCCTATTGTTCAGTAGAATTCACTGTACAAATATGTCACAATTCATTTCCCTCTTCTTTTGTTGATGGACACTTGAGTTGTTTCCAGTTTTGGGGTTGTTTATTGTCAAGCTGTTTAAGCTAGGAACTGTGTTTCAAAGAACTATATTCTCTGGATGGGTCTAGGCCAGAAAAACGTAAGTGAGATTTGGAAAATGGAAGTGAAGCAGTATGTTTTACTCAGAGCAGTCCAAGGCTTGTCAGAGTTCATAGTCAAATTCCTTGAATCACTAAGGCTTTGTCCTTTGCTGATGTATCTGTATGAATAGGGGAATGTGGTTCAAAGTTCAGGCTGTTTTCAAGTCTTTCCAGATTTGACTTTTCATCAGGCCCTTTTCAGTGTCCTGTGCACATGTACATAGCCCCAGAGTTAGTCAGGAGTGTGTGAATAGCTTGGTGCATCTCTGGTCCCTTCTGTGCATGCACATCACCTCATCTCAAATGTCATTGCCCTAGCTAGGATTGCAACCTCAGGCTCCTACCGCTAAACTCTTGCTCTTCTCCACTGGCCAGCATCTGCAAGATCACTTCCACATAAAATGTTGCAGGGCATGAATGTCCCCTATTCCCACAAACTGAGTGAGTCCCCTTCATGAAAGCAGGGTAGGAGAGCTACCAACCTTTAGAAAACTTTTTTGACATTTTTTTCCATTCTTGAGTTCTTAATTTTACTCATCTCTTAACAAATTGGAAATTATAGGAATTATATGTGAATGATAGAATTCCCGAATTCCGACATGTGTAAGAACTCTTTCTTACCAAATTATGGATAACATTTAATGCATACACTATTTACAGGTCACACTCATATCTTGTGCAGGTGCAGCTTTCCTAACTTCAGTGTTTTAGTGTAGTGTTATGGAACCATGTAGTGCATGGCTCTATCATCATCATTTTCACCAAACCATTCTGAACAGGTAAAGTAAAATGACATGTACTATGTCAATTAAACTTATTGTAGTATTAATTTCATAATATATATGTGTATCCAATTATCACATTGTACACCTTAAACTTATACAATGTTATCTGTCAATTATATCTCAATGAAGACGGGTGAAAAGCTATTTACTTGGCATCATGTCAGGATCATCAGATAATTCTGGCAGAGAACCTCATATGTGAGAATCTGTCTCATCTATAGCTCCTTGCATTTCAATGTCTGAAAACACATCAAATGAGGAGGCACAGAGGCATGGGAGATATTATTTCATTCCTCTTTAAACTACAGTAAAACCTTGGATTGTGAGCAACTTGTTCTGTAAGTGTTCCACAAGATGAGCAAACATTTCTAATAAATTTTAACTTCATAAACAAGAGATATCTTGCAATACGAGTAGTACATGACTTCAAATGTCACATGATCACAACTGAGCCAATGGTTCTTCTTTTTCTCTTGCTGCGGGATTGTGGGTGATCGTCAATTCAATGCAATGTCACATTTTCATGAAATCCTCAAAAGGAGGCAAAAGCAAGTGTCATTTGGATAGATTCCCTGTTAAAGTTGCACAAAAAGAAAAAGATTCCATTGAGCCAATAGATAATAGTGATTCCGTTAGTGAAAGTTGTCCTACACAATAACCCTGCTCTCTTGTCTCCCTCATACCAGCCATGAAGGTTTTTGAAAGCAAGTGCAGGTTAATTTGTTTATTTTTCTTTGTATTTTCTTTATTATTTTGTATTATAGTATTATAATCATTTTTATATGAATATTTTTGGGTTGTGGAATGAATCATCTGAGTTTCCATTATTCTTATGGGTAAATTCACTTTAATATACAAGTGCTTTCGATTATAAGCATATTTCCAGAATAAATTATGCTCACAAAACAAGGTTTTACTGTACTTATATTTATCCTTAAAGGGTATAGAGAATGATACTCTAGGTATTCAAACTGTAAAAACGAACACGTCTTTAAGAAGGTGTTTCATTTACAGGGGAAATAATAAGGGGAAGAAAGGATGAACTGTTTTGATTCCAAGAGGTATAGTTTGAGAACATACTGTTATGTAGCCAGCATTATCAGCTCATACCACCATGTACTCATTTCTGGTAGAATAAACACTAATCAAAGAAATCCCAGCATACCAACTTTCAGAAAACCATTATAATTTTTATTCCTATGTTAGAATGATAAACTAGTTTTACTAGCTACTTTAAATATTCAAGATTGCTTTATTATTTTTCTTTTCAAGTTTTTATTTAAATTCTGGTTAGTTAATATATATGGTATACTTGGTTTCAGCTTTAGAATTAGTTATTTATCATTTATATACAATATCCAGTGCTCATCACAAGTGCCCTCCTTAATACCCTTCACCCATTTAACCCATCCTCCACCTACCTCCCTACAACCCTCAGTTTGTTTTCTACAATTAAGAGTCTTTTGTGGTTTGTTTCCCTCTCTCTCTCTTTCCCTTCCCCTATGTTCATCTGTTCTGTTTCTTAAATCCACATATGAGTGAAATCATATGGTATTTGTCTTTCTCTGACTGACTTATTTTGCTTAGCATAATAGACTGGAGCTCCATCCACATTGTTGCAAATGGCAAGATTTCATTCTTTCTGATGGCTGAGTAATATTCTTTGAGCTTGCTTTAGTTAAGTAATAAATGACATGGCTGTGGTTCTCAGATAAGTATTGATGAATAAAAAAAGATATAAAAATGAAGATACAAATAGATTAGCTGTAGGCCAGAGAGAGGAAGGGAGAGGGAGAGAAGAAAGTAGGAGAGACTAAAACCAAAATGTAAGGAATAAAAAAAATAAATAAACAACTACATAAATTCCTATGTTAAGAAGCAAGTATGAAAATTTTTTAAATTCAACTTCAATTGCCAAAACTTGGAAGCAACGAAAGTTCTTCCAGTAGGTTGGTGAACAAGTAAACTTTGATACGTCCAGACAACATAAGTTTAGTCAGTGCTAAAAGGAAATGTGAGCTACTGACTCATGAAAAAGACATGGAGAAAACTTACGTGCGTATTTAACAGAAAGACTTCAATCTGAAAAGGCAGCATACTGTATGATTCTAACTTCATGACATGCTGGAAAAGGCAAAACTAAGGGGACAGTAAAAAGATCAGTGCTGGAGGGGAGGCAAGATGGTGGAGAAGTAGGGAGCTCCGTACATTTCACTCGCCCCCATCTCTCAAATGGAGAAGGCCTGAAGCCATAGGAACCCTTACAGAATCCAGGAGTTTGAGAGGAAAAGAAGACATAGTCCGCTGAGAAAACCTTATAGCGTGAGTGCGAACTGGGGAAGATAAAATCGGGCCGGGACCAGAGACACAGAGGGATGCGGGCGATTCCCCTCTGCAGGGAGTTTAGAGGGGAAAGAGAGTGGCTGAAACTGCTCAAGACACTGTCCCTGTCGCTGGGGAACAGAAAAACCTCTGCTCGGGACACAGAAGGACCTGTTTTCCTGCTGTCCAGCTGACCCTAGGCAGGACGCACTTGTCCCAGGCAACCCCTGGGGAAACTGCTCCCTGCGCACCAGCTCGACCTAGAGGGGCTGCGCGTGAGCCGCGCCTTTGTGCTTCTGGCTCAGCTGGATGCCTAGAGGGGAGGAGAAGGGCTTAAAACTGGGAGATTTGACTGCGAGTTCGTGTTTCGGGTGACGGGACACAGAGGGACCCAGTTTCTTGCTCTCCAGCTGACGCTAGGCAGGACGCACTCGTCCCAGGCGACCCCCGGAGGAAACTGCTCCTCGCTCACCAACCTGACCTGGAAGAGATGGGAGCAGCAGCTTCTGGCTCAATCCCCAGGAGGAAGGCAAGAGGCTTGGGACTGCCCTGAGGGGATCGCCTGCGAGTTTGTGTTTCCGGCAATTTCAGTGGGGTGTGCAGACTGAGATCTGGAAACGAAGCCTGGCCTGGGATATAGAGCATAACCCACCTTGGCTGCGCCCCCGGCACAGGGAGTTTACAAACGCAAAAAGGTGAGTTGCAGCACTTGGTTCAAGAAGGGTCTGGAGCGCCGACACTCTTCTCCCCACAACCGCCAAGGCAGGCCTCTTGCCAGATGCATTGGATCAAACCACGCCCATCACTGCTAGAGAGCTGCCCTCCCCCTTTTTTTTTTTTTTTACTGGAGCCAGGGCAAGACCAACATGGATGCAGTGCCCTGATTAATTCTGGTCACTGGCTTGCTTAAACAGTCACATTTAATCCATTCTCTAGAGGTTAAATTCTAACCTACCTATCTTTTCATCTCTTTCTCTCTGGAGTAATCAGACTATATAGTTTCTCTGGATAACACCAGCGTCATTTCTTTCACCTCTTCAACCATATTCCACTCTTTCTCTCTTTGAAAAAAGCTTCTTATTCCTTCTGCTGGCTCATTTCATTTCCAATTTTGCCTCATCCCCGCCCTGTCATTTCTCTCTTTCTTTATGCTCTTCAACCAGCACTGCATACACCCAGCTATTTATTTGTAGCTGGGAAATCAGGTTATATGCTGTAAACTGTTCTTTGTCTATTGGGTTTCTTCTTTTTTCCTTTTCTTTTCTTCTTTTTTTCTTTTTTTGTATTTTTATTTTTTATTATTTGCCTTTCCTCCTTCCTCTTTTCTCTTTTTTGTTTCCCCCTCAGGTTTGCATGTTTTTTGGATTTGTCTGTGCGTTTGTGTGCCTTTGTTCCCTGTGTGTTTGTCTGTTTTCTTCTCCAGGGCTATCTCAAGAAACAAGCCAAAGTACACATGGTGGAGAGTCCCAAAAACCACTACGAGTGGGAAAATAAAATAACCAAGGTCTCAACAAGAGAGAGCAAGAGATACCATTCAAAGAACACTTTCTGAACGGATAGGCCCTGGACAGTCAAAGAGTCTTATTTGGTGCAGCAGCACTCACAGGTGCAGAGAGCATAACAAGCTTTTAAAACTAACAAGTGATAGAAAGCTAACCAAAAGGACAAAACAGAAGAACTCTCCTCCAAAGAAATTCCAGGAAGAATTGACAGCTGAACAACTGCTCAAAACAGATATAAGCAACATAAGTGAACAAGAATTCAGAACAATAATCATAAAATTAATCACTGGGCTTGAAAAAAGCATAGAGGACATCAAAGAAACTATGGCTACAAACACCATGGAGCTTAAAAATAGTTATGATGAATTTAAAAATGCGATAAATGAGATACATAATAAACTAGAGGCGTCCAATGCAGAGATTGAAGAGGCAGAAAGGAGAATAAGTGATTTAGGAGACACCATTATAGAAAAACAAGAAGCTGACAAAAAAAGAGACAAACTGATCCAGGAACAGGAAAGAAGAATTCGAGAGCTCAGCGATACAATCAAACGGAACAATATCCATATCATAGGAATCCCAGAAGAGGAAGAGAGAGGGAAAGGTGCTGAAGGAGTCCTGGAACAAATTATAGCATAGAACTTCCCCAACTTGTGGAGGGAAGTAGACGTTGCAATTCAAGAGGCACAAGAACTCCCTTCAGATGTAACTTGAATANAAATAAGTCAGGCAGAGAAGGACAGCTACCATATGTTTGCACATATAGGAGGAATAGGAGGAACTTAGTGGAGGACCGTGGGGGAGAAGAAGGGGGAAAAATAGTGGGGGAGAGGGAAGGAGGCACACCATGAGAGAGTCTTGAATACTGAGAACAAACTGAGGACTGATTGGGGTGGGGAGGAGGGGACAGGGGGTGATAGGTATGGAGGAGGGCACTTGTGATGAGCGCTAGGTGTTATATGGAAACCAACTTGACAATAAACTATAAAAAAAAAAAAACAAAGATGGGAAAGAAAAAAGATCAGGGGTTGGGGGTGGGGGTTGGAGGAGAAATAAATGAACGGGCAGAGCACAGGATGTTTAGAGCAGATAAACGATTCTGTACGATACTATGGTGGTGGATACAGATCACTATACATTTGTCAAAACCCACAGAATGTACAATGCAAAGAGTGAACTCTAATGCAAACTATAGACTTAGGGTGTTGACATGTCAATATAAGATTCATCAATTATAAAAATGTACCACTCTGGTGCAGGAATTTATAGTGGGGGAGACTGGGGAACAGGGAGTATATGAGCATTCTCTGTACTTTCTGCTCAATTTTGCTATGAACCTAAAACTTCTCTAAAAAGTGAAGTTTAATTTAAAAAAAAAGAACTTACTCACTTTCCCCTCAGTATTTAAGAATCTCTTATGGTCTGCCTCCCTCCCTCTTTGTAACTTTTATTTCCCCTACACCTCCCCATGGAAAGTAGGTGATGGGCATTAAGGAGGGCACTTGTTGGGATGAGCACTGGGTGTTCATAGAAACCTATTTGACAATAAATTATATTAAAAATAAATAAATAAAATTTTAAACTTAAAAACTTAAAAAAAGAGCTTAAAGAAAGAAAAGAAAAAAAGAACTTGTTTCTGGCCATTGGCTTTTAACTATAATCTAATATTTATCATTTTCCCCAAATTCAAAAATACCATAGATGTAAATATTATTTATGTACTTAACACTTTACTGCTTACTTTTCTCTCAAAAGCAAATGACAAAAATATTATGAGATACAAAAAGTTTGTTTCATTAAAACAATTATCTAGCTTTACTTTCATCCTAAATTATAGCTTGATTTTGTTAAAAATTTAAGTATTTTCAACCAAAATTTAAGGGTTATCAGATATAAAAGGCTCATAGATATAATTAAAATCATGGACATTTATTATAAATCAATTGTTTTGATATTTCACAATTGGAGACAGCAGAATGGTAAAATACAGCATTGAATTTGAACCCTAGAACACCTGATCTGCCACTTGTTAACTAACAATATGTGGGCAAGTTACCTAACCTCTGTTTTCTCATCTGTAAAACCTTGGAAATGGAATGCACATGAAAATGCTAGTACTCATAAAAGGTCAAAAATATAACATCAACTGAAAATTCTAAACAAGTTTAATTTCCTTTATCATGAAAAGTTAAGATACATTTCTTCAGTCTTAGAAATTTTTACTCTTTTAAAAAAATTTTTTTAATGCTTTATTTATTTCTGAAAGAGAGAGAGAGACAGCTTGAGCAGGGGAGGGTCAGAGAGAGGGAGGCACAGAATCTGAAACAGGCTCCAGGCTCTGAGCTAGCTGTTAGCAAAGAGCCCAACGCGGGGTTCAAACCCACAAACTGTGAGATCATAACCTGAGCCGAAGTTCGACGCTTAACCGACAGAGCCACCCAGGCGCCCCAGAAATTTTTACTCTTAATATAAATTATCCCATGTCTTACAACTTTTATATATAGCTGAAAGTTTCTTCAGTCATCACTGTCACTTCCTGATTCACTCAGCTGCAAATCATTTCCTAAAATAGAAAAATAGCAAAACTGTAGCAATTAAATATTTAATATTTTCATATTTATTAATTTTGTATAAACATAAATATTATATAATATTATATATATAATATATATAATAAATATTATATAAAATGTAACACCAAGGGTGATCCAGTTTAGCTAGCATTTTGTCATTAATCATCGGATTGCTTATTGTATAATTTAGTCACATCATTAATTTGAAAAATTACTATTGCTTATAAAGAAAACATCAATCTTCAGCATAGTTTTAGTATCACCTGGCATCTATTTTAGTCTTCTTTCACATACCAACACCACCTTCTTTTTTACCCCACTGATTTAATTACAGTAGGAAATGAGAAAAAAAACTGTGGTTTAGATCAGCCTAATTCATTATGAAGAGTGAAAAAAGTTATATAATTTTTTATATAAAATTCAGTCAAAATATTAAGTAGTATTTTTTAAGAGTAATTCATCATTGGTTCCTTTTGTAATTTATCCTTTTGTAATTTATCGAAGTGCTTACAGTAATGGAACTTATTTTCCAGTGGGGGAGACAGAGAGTAAACAAACAAATACATAATATGATGTCAAGTAGGGATAAATACTATGAAAACATGAAGGTAAGTGATGGAAGAGTGGTGGGAGGTGCTATTTTAGATATGATAGTTATTGGCAGGCCCCCTTGAAGGGTGACATCTTAACAGAGGTCCAAATGTAGAGACAAAATCATAAAAATGTGGGTGGGGGGTAGGTACTATCAAGCCTGAACAGGAAATACAGATACCCCAAGGAAGAAGCCTGCTTGTGTTTGCTGATTGCAAGAAGGCCCTGTGGCTGGAGTGGAATGAATGAGGAAGAGAATGATAGGAAATGAGGTCAGGAAGATATCCAGAGACCATGGTTTCTAGGTTATGATAAAAACTTTGGATTATTTTTTTTGAAATGTAATGGCATTCATCAGAAAATTTTAAGCAGGCAACTGACTTGAACTGTTGTAGATCAGTGAATACACTATAATATACTATTAATTGTATCAGTTTCTCCCATAAGAAATAATACTGGCTTTGATTCAGGTGGTTCAGGTGGAGGTGGTGTTAAACAGTCAGGTTTATAATATAAAGACAGAACTTAAAGGACGATCAAAAGTACCAGATTTACAAGATGAAAGAAAGAGAAAAGTGAAGATGACCCCTAACATTTCTAATTTAAATAACTGGATGGTGGTATCATTTACTGAGATGAGAAATACCAGAGGAACAAGATTATGTGAGAAAAATTACAAGTTCAATTTTTGACATGAGATATTTGAGATACCTAGTAAATATTCAAGTATATATATCCAAGTAGTTGGATATATACATCTGACATGGTAGAGATTGGAGCTGGAAATAAAGATTGGGAGTCATTGACTGCAGGGGTTTATTTGAAGATATGGAATTGGATAATATCACTTGGGTAGTAAATTACAATGGTTAAAAACACTGTCGTATTTTTAAACTGTCTAAAATCAACAAAATCAACAAAAAGCTGGCATATTTTGAAGTTAATACCCAGTTTAAGAGGAGTGGTTTCTAGGCCATATAGAAGTTGTTGTAAGATAGCTCAGTTCACTGCATGAACTCCAGAACTATTACATTATTTAATAAAGAAATCTGCTAAAGCTTCTTTTGTGCATGACCATTTTATAATTTCTAAGGATTAAGTTTCCATTTATTACACAACTATTTTATGGCATAAGAATGTTCAACTTGATATGATCCCCATAGCATGAGTTTCTTAAGTCAAACCCAATGTCCTGAGTTCCACTTTTGTAATAGACCTCATGCAGCAGAGGTTATATGCACATGCTTTTGAAATACTCAGTTGATTTGAAGGATCTAGATTAGCCTTTGAACATGACATGCTAATAAAGGAAATACATTTTCAATCAAAATGTTAATTGTGACTTGGAATAGAGAGTTTACCCATAACAAATGCATTCAGACTCCCAAGCCAGTGGTTCTTAATGACAGCAATACTGATCTCTTAGAGATGTTATAGAAATTTATGTGAAGTGTTATTTGTCTAGATGATTTGCAGATTGTTAGTGGCATTTAGTGAGAGGGGAATTTAGGAATGCTAAATGTATTACAATGCAGGAACAAGTCTTGCACAATAAAGAACCCCACAACACTCTGCAAAGCTTTGCAAAGTCCACTAATATATGCATGTACCTGGAAGACCTGTTCATAATTTTAAGGCTGGACCTAATTTCAGTTTTATAAACTAAAGTATTCTTTTGCACAGACTTAAAATTCAGTGAAATTTATGAGGGTTGAACTATTATGTAAACTGAAAGAAGACTACATTTTTTTAAAATGTTACTTGAAATGTTATATTAATGCTGCAAAAACATAGGGGTGCATGTATCTTTTTGAAATAGAGTTAAATCATTATTTTAAATATTTATTTCACAAAGGTTTTTGTATTTAATTGTTTTGGAAAACATCTTAGTGACATGAATGCTTTTCTAATCCTTATTAGAAATTCTAATCCTTATTAGAACTCAACAAGTTAAATGAAGATAAAAATCATTGACATGTGTTGAATGGTGTCTTGCTCCTTTTAATTCTAAATTTATTCATTAAAGATTTCAAGTTATACTATAAAACTGTAATAATCAAAACAGTATGGTACTGACAGAACAGACACATATATCAATGGAACAGAATAGACAGCCCAGAAATAATTCTACATTTATATGGTCAATTAATCATGACAAAGGAGGCAAGAATATACAATAGGGGAAAATAGCCTTCAATAAATGGTTCTGGAAAACTGGACAAAAATATGTTAAGAGAATGAAACTGGACCACTGTCTAACACCATACACAAAAATAATCTCAACATGGGTTTAAGACCTGAATGTAAGACCTAAAACCATACAAATCCTAAAAGAGAATATAGGCAGTAATTTCTTTGACATTGGCCATAACCAAATTTTTCCAGATAGGTCTCCTACGACAAGGGAAACAAAAGCAAAAATAACTATTGGGATCATATCAAAATAAAAAGGTTTGCACGATGAAAGACCCATCAACAAAACAAAAAGACAACCTACTGAATAGGAGAAGATATTTGTAAATGATATATCTAATAAGGGGTCAATATCTAAAATATATAAGGAATTTATATGACTCAACATCAAAACCCAACCCAAATAAAACCCTAACAATCAGATTAAAAAACGGGCAGAAGACCCAAATAGACATTTTTCCAAAGAAGTCATACAGATGGCCAGCAGACATATAAAAAGATGCTCAAAGGGTGCCTGGGTGGCTCAGTCCATTAAGCATCTGACTCTTCATTTTGGCTCAGGGCATAATCTCCTGGTTCCTGGGATCAAGCTCTGCTTTGGGCTCTGTGCTGACCATGTAGAGCCTGCTTGGCATTGTCTTTCCCTTTTTCTCTGCCCCTCCCCTGCTCATGCTCTCTGTCCCTCTCTCAAAATAAATAAATAAACATTAAAAAAGAAAGAAAAGATGCTCAATGTCACTAATCATCAGGAAAATGCAAATAAAAACCAAAATGAGGTATCATCTTACACCTGTCAGAATGGCTAAAATCAAAAAGAGAATAAATAACAAGTGTTGGTGGGGATGTGGAGAAAAAGAAATCCTTTTACACTGTTGGTGGAAATGTAAATTGGTGTAGCCACTGTGGAAAATAATATGGAGATTACTTTAAAAATTAAAATAGAAATACTATATGATCCAATAATTCTACCACTGGGTATTTGTCCAAAGAAAATGTAAACACTATTTCAAAAAGATATAAGCACCACTATATTTTTGCAGCATTATTTACAACAATCCAGACATGGAATCAACCTAAGAGTTGGAAGGATAAGGAATATGTATTTTATATATAAATATATACACACAGTGGAATATTATGCAGCCATAAGAAAGGAATGAGATTGTATCATTTGTGATGACATGGATGGACCTAAAAGGTATTATTGTTAGACTGAGAAAGACAAATACCATATGATTTCACTCATATGTGGAATCCAAAAAAAATGAATAAACAAACAAAAAGCAGAATCAGATCTATAAATACAGAGAACAAACTGATGGTTGCCAGAAAGGAGGGGAGTAGAGGAATGGGCAAAATGGGTGCAGGGGAATGGAAGATACAGGCTTCAAATTATGGATGAATAAATCACAGGAATAAAAGACACAGCATAAGGAATATAGACAATGATATTATAATAATGTTGTATGGTGATAGATGGTAGGTATGCTTGCAATGAGCACAGCATATTGTATAAACTTGTGGAATCACTATGTTGTAATGTAACATTGTATGTCAACAACACTCAAATAAAAAAATTTGAATAAATAAAATAAATAAATTTGTTATTTAAAAGTAGGTGCAAACATTTGGTTTACTTTGTTGTCCCTCTGGTTTGGCCATGCTTGAGAATTTATAAAGTAGAACGTGTATTACTAAGTCATTTTAATTTTTCTTAATATTATATTATTTTCAAAGATGTATGTATCTAGGTGATATTGAGTTATGAAATTCATTTCAAGTTAGTTAAAGGGGACTTTAAAATATCTGTTATAAAAGAGAGCATTGGGTCTGATAAGGTTGAGAAATGAGATTACTGTGGTAACAATAAAAGAAGGTTTAGTTCCTCTTATAAGAAAACTTCTATTTGGATAAAATATATCAGAAAAATAAATTGGCTAGTTTTTTAAAGAAATCCCAAATGGTAGTTAACTACTGTTATAACAAATAACTACTGGCTTCTGCTTATAATTTTTGCATCCACAATCTTTCTGAATTCTTTTGTTATTTCTATAGTTTGTTGAATCTCCCGAACTTTTTCTGAAGACAATTATATTTTATTTCTTGTTTTCAATTCTAACATATCATTTTTTACTTGTTTTATTGCATTTTCTAGAATATTCAGTACAATGTTAAATAAAAATCATGGTGTTAGTCTTCCTTATCTTCTTCCTAACTTCAATGAGAATGCTTGCAGAGTCTCTATTATCATGTTGGCAATAGTTTTGTTTTTTATAATAAATTTTATAAAGTTAAATACATTTTATATTAGACCTTTGGTAAAAGTTTTTAAAATTCGGGGCACCTGGGTGGCTCAGTTGGTTGGGTGTCTGACTTCAACCTAGGTCATGATCTTGCCATTACAAGTTCGAGCCCCATTATCGGGCTCTGTGCTGACAGCTCTGAGCCTGGGGCCTGTTTCAGATTCTGTGTCTCCCTCTCTTCTCTCTCTGCCCCTACCCCACTTGTGCTCTCTCTCAAAGATAAACATTTAAAAATTAAAAAAAAAAGTTTTTAAAATTCATAAATACTAAATTTTGTCAAAATAAAATTTGTTGAAATTGTATGGCTTTATTCCTATAATATCTTAATGTGGTAAATTATACTGATAGCATTTAGGTTATTGAGCATTTTTTACATTTCTGTCATGACTTGCTTGCTTGTTTTAAGTGCATGGGTTATTCAATTTTCTAATATATTCTTTAGTAATTTTGTAACTATGTTCTTAAGTGAAATTGTTCTACAGTGCTTTTGTCTTGCTCCTATTTAGTTTTGCTATCAAGGTTACTCTAATATTATAAAAGATCTTTTCTATTCTCTGAAACAGTTTGTAGAAGATAAGAATTATTTGTTCCTTGAATATTTGTTAAAATTATTTATAAAACTATCTTCAGTTTTCCAGCATCTAGGGTGGAGGAGGATGAGACGTTAACTACTACTGGTTTCGTTAGGCTTTCTTTTTGTTTTTAAAAATATTTTTAAATGTTTTATTTATTTTTGAGAGAGAGAGAGAGAGACGGCATGAGCAGGGGAAGGTCAGAGAGAGAGGGAGACACAAAATGTGAACCAGGCTCCAGTCTCTGAGCTAGCTGTCGGTACAGAGCCCAACGCGGGGCTCGAACTCACAAACCCTGAGATCATGACCTGAGCCAAAGTCAGACGCTTAACTGACTGAGCCACCCAGGTGCCCCTCATTAGGCTTTTGATTTCTTTTTGAGTCACATTTGATAGATAATACTTTTCCTTGAAACTCACCCGTTTCTATCCTAAATTTCCTGGAATGAAATTTTTGTAAAATTCTCTTAATTTAAAAAATAAAAGCATATTTTAGCTATAATTTTATCTACTTTTTCATTCCTAATAATATTTGATAATATTTGTGCCTTTTCTTTTTTCTTCATTAGCTCTGGCTGGAGGTTGGTCTTTTTATTAGTTTTCAAAGAAATTAATTTTAGTTTTGTTTATTCTCTAATTTTTCTTCACTATCTATAATTTTGATTCAAACCTATATTTCTTTCTCTGCTTTCTTTAAGCTTAAGATAGTTTTCTAGTTTTTCAAGATGAATCTTTCACTTATTTGTTTTAAATCTTTTTTAAAAGAACATTTTGAGGCTATAAATTTCCCTGTATCATTTTGGCCACATCCTCAAATTACTGTGATAAATTATTTTTGATATTGCTTAATTGTAAATATTTTATAATTTCATTGTAGTTTCTTTTTAACATGTAAATTATTAAGCATGTGCTTTGAATGTATTTTAAACTAATTTTTTGTTATTTATATTTTCATTGTATTATAACCCTATAATATGATCAGTAGAATGTTAATTCTTTGAAATATGTTATTTCCTTTGTCTTAGTAGAAAGTAATTATAAAAGTTTTATAGATACCTTAAAAGAATGTCTGTTTCTCATTTTTGGATTGTAGAATTATATATTTACTATTAGAATAGGCATGTGTTGTTCAAGGATTATATACCCTTACTAGATTTTGTCTGCTTGATTACAGATGGATTAAATATTTCATTATGACAGAGACTTAGTGTATCTTCTTATTCCAATAATTTTTATTGTATACATATACACACACACACTCCTACCTATTTTAATATATATGCACATACGTTGTGAAGATATATTATCATTGGCACACAAATTTGTAATTCTTTATCTTCCTAATGAATTGAACCTTCTGTCATTATTTGGCCATTCAAGAAGTCAGACGCTCCAATTTTACCTCTTAAGTTAGGAAGACGATCACTAATGACATCAATAACTGGAAGTTCAAAAGACCTTTCCCAATCCCTATTTATTTCATAGTTTTTCTTTCTCTGCCACCCAGACTTGGCTCCTCCCTTCTTTAGTTCTGTTATTTGGATAGCTAGGGTCAGTCGTTTTCTTTATTATTACTAATTAACGCAGTGAGATTAGTTTTATTTTTTTTATTTTTATTTTTTTAAATGTTTTTATTTATTTCTAGGAGAGAGAGAGAGAGAGAGAGAGCGTGAGCAGGGGAGGGTCAGAAAGAGAGGGAATCACAGACTGAAACAGGTTCCAGGCTCTGAGCTGGCAGTTAGCACAGAGCCCGACGCAGGGCCCGAACCCACGAACTGCGAGATCATGACCTAAGCGAAAGTCGGACGCTTAACCAACTAAGCCACCCAGGCGCCCCTTTTTTTATTTTTTTATTTTTAGAGATTAGTTTTAAATACACAGAAAGTTCCATTCTCCCCCTGAGAGTATCAACCTGTATGCTTTTATTAAAAAGTATTTATTGAGCATCTACTATGTATCAGGTTGTGTGCTAGGTGCTAGAACTCAATAATAAGCGAAAAATAAACAAGATTGGTGTCCTCCTGAAGCTTATATTTTAGAAGAAAGCAAATCACACACAAGATATAAATTTATAATTATGACATTTGACATAAGCAAGATATTGCTCTGAAGTTCTACAAAAAGGAGGATCTGACCTTGTCAGGAAGGTATCCTTGATAAAGTGTGCCTTGAACTGTAATCTAAAGGAGAAAAAGGTAACCATATGAAAAGAAAGAATCTGGCTGAATGAACAGCAGTGTTTAAGGGCCCTGATAAAGGTGAAAGGTTTGAGTATAGTAGCAAAAATTAGGTAAAAGTTGCTAGAACAAAAAAAGCAAGACCATTATGTTAAGATGTTTTGTCTCTATCATAGAAGAAATTACAAATGATACTTGAATAATGTGGGAGTGGTTAGGGGAGCTGACTCTGTTGTGAAAAATCTGCATATAACTTTTGATTCTACAAAAACAACTACTCAAACCTACTGTTGACCAGAGGCCTTACCAAAAATATAAGTAGTTGATTAACACATATTTTGTATGCTATATGTGTTATATACTATATTCTTACAATAAATCAAGGTAGAGAAAAGAGAATGTTAAGAAAAGCATAAGGCAAAGAAAATACATTTACAGTACTAGAAAAAATCTATTAAAAAAAAAACCCCACGTAAAGTGGACTTGCAGTGTCTACTGTGTTGCTTAAGGGTCAACTGTGTTAGTTACTGAAAAGTTTAAAGCAGGAGGAGTGACAAATTATATTTGAATTATGAAAAGAGCAATATGGCTGCAATATACATAATGGATCAAAACTGGGTTTGAGTAGATAAGGGGTGAACCAGTTAGGACATCACTACAGAGTGAAAAGTAAGAAATAACAGTAAGTTGAACAAGAGTGGTAGCAGTGGAGATGCAGAGAAGTAGATGAATTTGAGAAATATTTAGGAGGTAAAATAAATAGGACTTGATGAAGGACTGACTATACTATAAAAAGGGAGAAGAAATAAGTCCTTGTATACAATTAGGCTTCTGGATTGTACTATGATAAATCCTGCCTTTCACTAAGAGGAAATAGTGAGCCAGTGAGTTTAAGTTGGTTTTTGGACAAAATGAATTTGGAATGCCTTTCCTAAGAGATGGTGTTGGACCTATCTGTTTCTAGAGCTCAGAGGACTAGGTCATAGATGCAAATTTATAAGTTATCTATATGTAAGAATTGACTGCAACAAAAATATGGAGGAGATTATCTAGGGAAAGAATGTGGAGTAAAAAAGAGAGAGGACCTATAATTAAGCCTTGAGAAACTCCAGGTCTAATGACGGACTAGAAGATTCTATACTGGCAAAGGAGAAGAGAAAAGTATCTAGAGAGACAGAAGAAAAACTAGTAAGACATAATGTCACAGTGTGAAAAGGAGAGGAATGATTCAATAAAAAGGTAATGATTAATCATAGTATCAAATGAATAAAGTAAGAGTTTGATTCTTTTTATTCAAATTTTAGATCAATAATCACTATGGCTCCACAGAAAATTCTTACTTTTCGATTACTCATGTTTACATATACTTACTTAAAGTACTCATCAGAAGGCCACTGCTGTCATGAGATCTATCCCGGCCAGCATCCATATCAGGAATCCTGCACTGTGGCATGGCAGACATGGCAGGATGTCCTGAGATATAAGTCCCTAGATCAGAAGGAGAGGATCTGCACTCTTCATCATCTGAGTCACTGGAACTATCCTCACTACTTGAAGATGATGAACTTTTGGAATCTGATGAACTATCACAACTACTCATCTGGTCCATTAGACTAGCTTCTGCCTTCAGTTCTGAAAATAAAACAGAAATTAATAGATAGGTTAAATAGATAATATTAAACATAAACATTAAAGTAAACTTTGAATGTGTTAGCTTCTAAAAAACTGTCGATGAAGAATAAATTAGATATACATACATTTAGAGCATTTAAGGCATTTTATTTAAATTTTTTAAAATGTTTATTTTTGAGAGAGAGAATGTGAGTAGTGGAGGGGCAGAGAGAGAGGGAGACACAAAATCTGAAGCAGGCTTCAGGCTCTGAGCTGTCAGCATAGAGCCCAACATGGGGCTTGAACCCATGAATTGTGAGATCATGACCTGAGATGATCTGATACTTAACTGACTGAGTCACCCAGGCACCCCTAAAGCATTTTATTTAAAAAGCTCCTCTACCATCAAAACAAATCACACTTCAATGCTGGGATTATGAAAATTAAAAGACATAGGCAGTGCCTAAGTTGAAATACTACATTTTTATGCCATTACACTTAAATATGTATGTAATTCAAATAAAATAAAGAATGTAAAAACTTAAAAATGTGAAAATGAAAATCTATTTTGGCAGAGACAATCCTCCAACTTCTCTTATCCTAAAACATATATAATGCAATACAATACATACAGATGAATTTTTTTCCAGCTTTTTTGATGTATAATTGACAAAATTGTATATATTTAAATGTACAACAGGCTCCTGGCCTTGGCATAAACAGTGGCTTGGGATAAAAAAACACTACCTTCAACCAGGGATCTGGACATTCAGCGTGAACAGTTGAGTGATGCCGGGTAGACAGAGTTCCTGCCTCTGCACCAGCAGTTTGAGGTGAATGAAATATTACTGAGCCATAAAAAAGAATGAAATCTTGCCCTTTGCAACAATATGGATGGAACCAGAGAGTATTATGATAAGTGAAATAAGTCAGTCAGAGAAAGGCAAATGGAATTTAAGAAACAAAACAAATGATCATAGGGAAAAAAAGAGAAGCAGAAGAAAAATTCTCTTAACTATAGAAAATAAAATGAAGGTTGCTAGAGGGGAGGTGGGGGGTATGGATTAAATCTGTGATGAGGATTAAGGAATGTACATGTTGTGATGAGCACTGGGTGTTGTATGTAAGTGTTGAATCACTAAATTGTACATCTGAAACAAACATTACACTGTATGTTAACTAACTGGAATTTAAATAAAAACTTAAAAAAAATTTAGATACCATTCTGTATATTACATCACCAGAACTTATTCATCTTATAGCTCAAAGTTTATACCACTTGACCAATTATTTCCTATTTCTCCCTACCCCTACAGTCCCTGGCAACCACCCTCATACACTGTTTCTATGAGTTTCACATTTTTTAGATTCCACATATAAGTGAGATCATACAAAATTTATTTCTCTGTGTAGCTTATTTAATGTACTTCTCTTTCTGATAGTTTGTTGTTAGTATATAGGAATGCAACTGATTTTTGCATATTGATTTTGTATCCTGCAACTTTACTAAATTCATTTATTCTAACAGTTTTTTGGTGCAGTTTTTAGGGTTTTTTATGCATAAGATCATATTATCTGCAGAGATTAATTTATTTCTTCTTTCCAATTTAGATCCATTTCTTTTTCTTGCCTAATTGCTCTAGTTAGGATTTCAGTACTATGCTAAATAGAAGTGAATAAGTACCCTTGTCTTATTCCTGATCTTAGAAGAAAACTTTCAGCTTTTCAATGTAATATATGTCATATATGGCCTTTATTATGTAGAGACACATTTCTTCTCTAATTTGTTGAGAATTTTCATTTTATTTATTTTTATTTTTTTAAGTTTCTTTATTTTTGAGAGAGAGAGAGAGAGAAAGAGAGAGAGAGAGAGCACAAGCAGGGGAGAGGCAGAGAGAGAGGGAGAGAGAGAGAATCCCAAGCAGCCTCCACACTGTCAGTGCAGAGCCCAATGTAGGGCTCAAACTCACAAACCATGAGATCATGACCTGAGCTGAAACCAAGAGTCAGACACTTAACTGACTGAGTCACCCAGGTGCCCTGAGAGTTTTTAATGTGAAATTATGTTGAATTGTCTCAAATGATTTTTTCTGCATCTATGGAGATAATCATATGATTTTTATATTTCATTCCATTAACATGATGTATCACATCTATTGATTTGCATATATTGAAATACCCTTGCATTCCCAGCATAAATCCCAGTTGATCATAGTGTATAATCCTTTTAATATGCTGTTGAATTTGGTTTGCTAGTATTTTGTTGAGGATTTCTCCATCTATGTTTATCTGGGATACACGCCTGTAATTTTCTTTTCTTATAATGTCCTTGTCTGGCTTTGTTCTCAGAGTAATGCTGGCTTTGTAAAATTAATTTGAAAGTGTTCTCTCCTCTTCAATTTCTTGGAATAGTTTGAGAGGAATTGGTATTAATTCTTGTTTTAAATATTTGGTATAATTCACCAGTGAAGCCATCTATCTGGTTATATGCTTTCTTTGCTAGGGGGGATTTTGATTATTCAGTTTCCTTACTCAATTTTGTTCAGATTTTCTTTCTTCATGATTCAGTCTTGGTAGGTTATCTCTTTCTAGGAATTTATCCATTTCTTCTAGATTAAATGATTTGTTAGCATATGGTTTCTCATAGCAGTCTCTTATGAATCTGTAATTGTAGCATCAGTTATAATGTCTCTTTTATTTATCTATTTGAGTATTCTTTCTCTTTTCTTCATTAATCTAGTTAAAAGTTTGTCAGTTTTATCTTTTAGAAAAACTCTTAGTTTTATTCATCTTTTTTATTTTTTCTAGCCAATTTTTCTTATTTCTGTTCTGAATAATCTTTATCATTTCCTTCCTTCTGTTGACTTTAGGCTTAATTTGTTCTTCTTCTGGTTTCTTGAGGTGTTAAAGTTAGGTTATTTGAGATCTTTCTTTTTCCTAATATAGGGATTTATTGCTATAAACTTCCTTCTTGAGCAGCTTTTGCTGCATCCCATACGTTTTGGTATACTGCCCTTCCATTTCATTTATTTCAAGATTTTTAAATTTCCTTTCTGATTTCTTCTTTGACTCACTGGTTGTTCAGGTGCATGTTGTTTAATATCCACAAATTTGTGAATTTTCCCACTTTCCTCCCATCGTTGATACTAGTGTCATACCACTGTGGTTGGAAAAGATACTTAATATGATTTCAATCTTTTACAACTTGTTAAGACTTCCTTTGTGACCTATCATATGATGTATCATGGAGAATGTTCAGCATTTGCTTGAGAAGAATGTGTATTCTGCTACTGTTGATACCATGTTTTATACAAATCTGTTGTCTATTTGGTCTAAAGTGTAGTTCAAATACAATGTTTTCTTATCTATTTTCTGCCTTTATCCATTGTTGAAAGTGGGGTACTGAAGTCCCTTACTATTTTTGCATTGGTGTCTCTATTTCTCCCCAGATCTATAAATATGTAATATACTAGGTGCTCCAATGTTGGGTGCATATACACTTACAGCTGTTAAATCCTCTCGATGAAATAATCCTTTATGTTATCTAATAAACCTTCTTTGTCTCTTGTGACACTTTTGACTTACTCTGCTTTGTCTGATGTAAATATAGCTACTTTTCTCTTTTGCTTTCCATTGATGGGAATATCCTGTTTCTATTCCTTCATTTTCAGCCTACATGTGTCCTTAGAGGTGAAGTAAGTCTCTTGTAGGTAGCACTAGTTGATCTTGTTTTTTATCCATTCAGCCAAACTATGTCTTTTGACTGGAGAATTTAATTCATTTCTGTTTAAACTACTCATTGGTAGGTAAGGATTTACTTTTGCCATCAACTGTTTCTGGCTTTTTTGTAGTTCATATCACTTGCTGTCTTCCTTTGTGATGTAATAAATTTCCATAGTGGTATGCTTTGATTTCTTTTCTTTATCTTTTGTATAATTGTTAGAGGTTTTTGCTTTGTGGTTACCACGAGGCTATATAAAATCTCCTACAGTTATAACAATGTATTTTAAGCTGACAATAACTTCTACCAAATAGAAAAACTTTACCCTTTTATTTCCCTTCCTACATTTTATGTTTTTGATGTGACATTTCACATCTTTTTAAATTGTGTGTCCATTAACAAATTGTTATAGCTAGTGTTATTTTTAATACTTTTGTTTTTTACCTTTTATACTAGAATTAAGTAATTTACACACTACCACTACAGTATGAGAGTATTCTAAATTTGACTCTGTACTTCAGTTTCCCAGTGAGTTTTATACTTCCATTTGTTTTCATGTTACTAATTAGCATCCATTCACTTCAGCTTGAAGAATTCCCTTCAGCATTTCTTGTAAGGTACCTCTGGTGTCAATGAACTCCCTCAGCTTTGGTGTATATGGAAAGGTCTTTACATCTTCATTTCTGAAGGACAGCTTTACCAGTTAAAGTATTCTTAATTGGTAGGTTTTCGTTGTTGTTGATTTGATATTACCCAACTCTCTTAGTCTGCAAGGTTTCTGCTGAGAAATCCACTGATAGCCATATGAGGTTCCTTTATATGTGAGGAGTTTCTTTTGCTTTTTTCAAAATTCTTTCTTTTTCTTTGATTTTTGGCAGTTTTATTATAATTTGTCTTGGTAAAGACTTTAGAATTTTTATCTTAATTGACAATGTTAGTTTCAGGTATACAATGTAGTTATTCAACAGTTCTATAAGTTATGCTATGTTCACTACACATATAGCTACCATCTGTCACCATGCAATGCTATTATAATACCATTGTATATATTCCATATGCTGTGCCTTTTATTCTTGTAATTTTCTTTGCGTTGATATTGCTTGGAGTCTTTTGAGCTTCATATGCCTGGATGTTCATATTCAGATATTCCAATTTGGGAAGTTTTTGGCCATTATTTCTTTAAATAAATTTTCTCTCTATCTTCTCCTCCTGGGATCCCTCTAATTCATACATTGTTTTGCTGGATGTATTATCCTCTAATTCCCATAGGTCCTCCCCACTCCTTTTCATTCCTTTTTTTCTCCTCTGACTAGTTATTTTAAAATGGCCTATCTTTGAGTTTATTCTTTCTTCTGCTTGATAAAATCTGTGGTTGATGCTGTATACTGTATCTCTAAATTTCATTCACGGTATTTGTCAACTCCAGAATTTGTTTAGTTCTTTTTATTATTTCAATCTCTTTGCTGAACTAGTTTTGTTTGTGTATTGTTTTCCTGATTTTGTTGAGTTGCCTTTCTTCTCTTCAAGGTCTGTTTTTATGAAACAACTATTTTGAATTCTTTGGCAATTCATAGATCTCCATTTCTTTAGGGTCGATTATTGAAAAATTATTATATTCTTTTGGT
This sequence comes from Crocuta crocuta, assembly GCF_008692635.1. Classification (NCBI taxonomy): domain Eukaryota; kingdom Metazoa; phylum Chordata; class Mammalia; order Carnivora; family Hyaenidae; genus Crocuta; species Crocuta crocuta. Next base: position 527,410 of record NW_027530544.1, on the reverse strand, counting down.
GGCGTCATGTGTTCCTGACTTTTCATGTTTCTTGTAGCCCTGCGCTGATGTCTGCATTTTTCCACATTACATATTGATTTTGATGGGGAAAGACCTTCACCTGTGGGTGGGCGTGAGGGCTCTGTCTGGGTGCAGCATGGCATTTCTGGCTCTAGGGAGGGCCTAGCAGTGTAGTCTCTGTGCAACTCCATCAGCTGAGGTCAGTGTTGGTGAAGATTGTATGGGTCCTCAGTGGCCAAGGCTGCAAGTGTCTACAGTAGCAGAGAGGGCTTTTGGAGTCTTCAGTGGCAAAGGTTGCTGGGACCTATCTCTTTTTCTCCTGTGGGGGTTGCTGTTGCTGAAGTGATCCCTCCTAGCACTGGGTTGGGCTCTTAGGACACTCATGGTGGTAATGGCACTGGTTTCTGATGCATGGATGCCTGTGAAGTAGCCAAGAAGCTGGGGTGACCATGGCTCCAGCATTTAGGGCAGTGGCTAGCCAGCAGCAGCTGTGGCATCAGTGCTTGAAGCATGGGTGTGTACAGAGCAACCTGGGTCTGGAGCATGAGCACTTGTTTACTTAGTTGTCCTCTGGNGACCTAAGTGAAAGTTGGACGCTTAACCGACTAAGCCACCCAGGCGCCCCTGTGTGTGTGTGTTTTAAATATTCTAAGTATTTTTGAAAAACCAGCTCCCATTATAATTTTGATCATAATGTTTCAGTAGGTAAAAAGAGCAATAATGTTGATATCCTCTTTGGTTTAGTATTTTTCAAAAAAACTTTTTAAGATTCTCAAAATTTATGGTTATGCAAGATCTTCAGCTAAATCGATTTTATAATTTTACAAATGAGGACAAAATGGACAAAAATTATCAGCTATTCAGGAGTAGAGTCAAGTCTACTGACTTTCAGGTCAATGTTTTTCTAGAATATGAATACAAATGTCAAGTAGTTGAAGAAAAAACTCTTTAATCTTTTTATTTTAGCAAGAAGTTACCCTGTTCAGGATTAACATGAAGATCTTTGCTTACTTTTGTGGGTTTTGGTTCAAATGATAATCTAATTTTCAGAGCCTTTATAGTATTATCTTTATCTTCTTAGTAAATCTCTAGCAGCTGGAATTTCCACAAGTTCCTGCTGGTGCTACTTGAAATAAGGAAAAGAACTTCACCAGATGGGTAAGGTGGCGCCTATAGGTGGGAAAACCTAATGCCTACAAGTGAGGAAAGGGGGTCTCTGGCCTGCTAAAAAAAAGAAGAGTGCTTCTTGGACCAGAGAATTTTTTGGTTGGCTCTCCACTGCCTGGGGGTGGGGTGGGAATACAGAATGCTTCCCAGTGAGGTGTTTGTGTGGCAGAATTCCCCTTGTCAGTGCCACCTAGCTTTGGGATGTCTTTGGATGAGACAGAAGAACTTTAGGATGATATGGGGTAGAGAGTTGAAGTTATACAGATATTTAGAATTTACCTACAGTGGAAATGCTACTCATTTACTGATGCAGTTAAAGAGATACTCAGAGATATAGTTATACTATTAAATGCATTCAAAAAGTATATTCAATATAGATAAGCTTACCATCCAATTATATGAATAACAGAGCAAACTCAAAATGAAAGAAATAATTATTTTTCAAGAGCAGACATTAATGAAAGAATAAACAAAGAAAACAAGAAAAAGGGAGTTAAAATAATAGCTAATATTTTAACAGTTCGTAGTGCCTGCTTTAGGCCTATTATAGGTATTTCTGCATTTAATCCTCTCAACAACCCTGATACATACCTCTATTTTACAAATGAGGAAACATACACAAAGAGAATAAGAGGTTAAGTAAATTTCCCCAGGTTATGCAGCTGCTAAGTGATGGTGCCAGGATTTGAACACCAGTAGTCTGACTCCAAAGATGTCAGTAGTTACCTACTTAATTCTCTTTCTCTCCTCATCTGGCAATGGATGTTGACAAATGTTTTAGCTACATGAGTGAAAAAATATTCCTTAATTTAAAAATTTACATTGTGAAAGCGCAAGTGAGTCTGATCAATTTTGCACGTATTCATTGTCCATTGCATAACTTAGGTTGTAAAACAGACTTAAATCCATATTGAAATTCTGCATGTGATAAAAATGGCTTTTTTCAAATTAGACATACAAATGGCTAATAGACACATGAAAAGATACTCTATATCACTCATCATCAGGGAAATACAAATCACAACAACAAAGAGATATCACCTAACACCTGTCAGAATAGCTAAAATTAAAACACAGAAAACAACAGATGTTGGTGAGGAGACAGAGACAGGAGAATCCTCTTATACTGTTGGTAGGAATGCAAACTGGTGCAGCCACTCTAGAAAAAAGCATGGAGGTTCTTCAAAAAGTTAAAAAGAGAACTACTCTATGACCTACCTATTGTACTACTAGGTATATATCCAAAGGATACAAAAATAGTGATTTGAAGGGACATATGAATCCTGATATTTATAGCAGCATTATCAATAATAGCCAAATTATGGAAAAAGCCCAAATGTCCAATGACTGATGAATGGCTAAAGAAGATGTGTATGTATATATATATATAATAATAATATATATAATTAAAATATTTTAAAATACATAAAAAATAAATAAAAATTTAAAAATAAAAATAAATATATAAAATACATAAAAAATATAATAAATATATAATAAAAATAAATTATTATATATAATAAAATACATAATATTATATATATTATATATATATTGCACATGAATTTAGCCTCAGTCCTTCCATCTTGACCCACAGTTTACCTTCTGGGCCTGCACTCAGAGGGCTATGTGACTATCCTCAGATGTAAAGAAAAAAAAAACAAATAAGAAGACAAGGGTTAATGTTCCCTATTAATGGTTATTTATGACACAGTTTGCATACTTTGTCCTTGAGATAATGGCTATTCCCTTGAAACTCCCGAAAACCCTAAGCCATGCCTTCAAAATAACAATGTTTTCCTACATACCAGGATAAGGGCTGCCCTCTTTATCACTTTGTAGCCTTTTTACAATAACCACTCAATTCTGATTCTGTACTGCCCACTTGTCTGCTTGCTCATTATAAAAAGCCTTAAGTCCTTGGACTCAGGGCCGCACATTTAGAGTTCTGTGTTAACTTTGTGTGGTCCCGGCCAGTAATAAAGACTCCCTTAATTTGGCTTCAGTGGTCTCAGCTGGTCTCTGTGTCTCTCGGCATAACATATATATAATGTAATATTACCCAGCCATAAAAAGAATCAAATTTTGCCATTTGCAATGACATGGATGGAGCTAGAGAGTATTATGCTAAGCGAAAGTGTCAGAGAAAGACAAATACCCTATGATTTCACTCATGTGGAATTTAAGAAACAAAACAGATCAGTATGGGGGAAAGAGAGAGGCAAACCAAGAAACATACTCTTAACCTTAGAGAACAAATTGAGGGTCGTTGGAGAGGAGATGGGCTGGCGGATGGGTTAAATGTGTGAAGTTAAGGAGGGCACTTGTGATGAGTACTGGGTGTTGTTATGTAAGTGATGAATCACTGAATTCTACACTTAAAACTAATATTACACTATATGTTTTGACTAACTCAAATCTGAACAAAAAATTGAAAAAAAATGGTTTTCATATCAGAAGAAATGTCTTTATATCATTTGATACAAATAAATTTATATCAATGGATATCAATTGATACCATTAAATGGATAGCAATATCATATTTATTAATTCTGTTAATACCTATTCATCTATACTGTTGGGGAGGAGAGAAATTTGGATTCTCATCTTATTTCTTTTTTTTTTAATGTTTGTTTATTTATTTATTTAGAGAGAGACAGCATGGGCACAAGTGGGGGAGGGGCAGAGAGAGAGAGACACACCCACACAAAATCCAAGCAGGCTTCAGGCTCTGAGCTGTCAGCACAGAGCACGACACGGGGCTCGAACTCATGTACTACAAGATCATGACATGAGCCAAAGTCAGATGCTTAACTGACTAAGCTACCCTGGTGCCCCTCATCTTATTTCTTAAACAAAAACCCCAGACAGCTCAAAGATGTGAATATAAATTAAACCACAGAAACACTAGTACAACTGCCAGACATCTCTACTCATAAATTTGAAAAGGTGATTTATCATAGCAGTAGACATTGGCATAGAAGGGTCAAGCAAATAGTTAAAAGAAGACAGTCTAGGGAGCATGCTATACAAACATTTCAAGGTAATTTCTTATATAAAATTAGACCTTGGGATCATTAGACCTTATAAGACGATGATAACTTATCCTCTAGAATACAATGTTTTTATTAAGAAGGATTCCTTCTTGCGCTGTAAAATTATTGCTTGTTCTTCCAAGATTTTTTAAAAATTCAAGTTAGTTAACATATAGTGTAGTGTTGGTTTCAGGAGTAGAATTTAGTGATTCATCACCTACATATAATACCCAGTCTTCATGACAACAAGTGCCCTCCTTAATGCCCATCTTCCCACCCACCGCTCCTCCAGCAACCCTCAGTTTGTTCTCTATAGTTAACAGTCCTTGAGGGTTTGCTTCCCTCTCTGTTTTTATTTTATTTTATTTTTCCTTCCCTTTCCCTATGTTCATCTGTTTTGTTTCTTAAATTCCACATATGAGTGAAATTATATGGTATTTGTCTGTCCCTGACTTATTTCTCTTAGTATAATACCCTCTAGTTACATCCACATCATTGCAAATGGCAAGATTTCATTCTTTTTGATGCGCTCTAAAATTATTGTTGAAGACACTATACAATTTAATGCTCTCTAGAATAAGTTCCATATGATTAATTCCTTATAGAATAGAATAGCAGGGAAGAGTCTGATTCTTTGGAATCTGCCCCTTAGATAATACAAAATACACTATTTATTTATTTATTTATTTATTAAATGTTTTACTTCTTAGTATGTGAGAGAGAGACAGCATGAGCAAGGGAGGGTCAGAGAGAGAGGGAGATACAGAATCTGAAACAGGCTCCAGGCTCTGAGCTGGCTGTCAGCACAGAGGCCGACACGGGGCTCGAACCCACGAACTGTGAGATCATGACCTGAGCCAAAGTTGGACACTTAACCAACTGAGCCACCCAGACGCCCCCAAAATATGCTATTTAGGTCTTCATTTTTGTCTGAGTGTCCAGGAAGCTCAGATATAAATTTAACATTTTAATAATTAGTAAGTCTTTAAATAATTTTAAATAATTAGCAAATCTTGCCCTTTAATATCTTGATTTTCTATTCCAGTATTTTATTATATACATGAATAGAATGACATCATAATTCAAATCCATTTTGGAAGCAAATATGATATAATAATAAACTAAGATTCTAGATCCCTTGTAGAAATAAGGGTTTTAAGTGTATATATTAAGTGTTTGTAAAAAGGACACTAATATGTGGGGGAACTAATACTATAGTGAGCCTAGAATGGAGCAAGTGGAATTGGAGAGCTACATATAAATTATGAAGGAAGAGTGTAAGAATGAATGTACGTTATAATCAGATGACTAGAGTTTTACTCCTACCACAATTACTATACTAAAGACACCCAGCATGAAGCTAGAAAAAAATGGAGATTTCAGTTTCCTTCCTTTCAAAAGGTCTATGCCTCCCTAGAAACACCTTTCTGCTGAGAAGTGAGCAGCAATTCAGAAGAACTTACTCACTACATGTTATTACATCTCCTTACTTCCCTATTGGTCTGGTGACATCTTAGATACTCACAGTCTAGCTATAAACAAAAAACTTTTTGACAGAAAGATGCTGTTAGGAATTCACAACTGTAAAAATTTAAGTCATCACAACTATAAAAAAGAAACTGTAGTTATAAACATATAAACAGTCATTTTTTTCCCCTGAATAATAATACAAGATACAAATTCTGTTCTACAGATATAGTTTTACTGACATAATACCCTAAATCATAAACTACAGTCTTCCCCCATAAAAATCAATAATTACAGAATATAATATGCTCTCAATGACAGTTTAAAATCAGTTCCTTTGTTAGGGCCCCTGGGTGGCTCGTTCAGTTAAACGTCCAATTTGGACTCAGGTCATGATCTTGCAGTTCATGGGTTCAAGCCCTGCATCGGGCTCTGTACTGACACCTCAGAGCCTGCTTCAGATTCTGTGTTCTCCCTCTCTTTCTGTCCCTTCCCTGCTCACATACTGTCTCTGTCTCTCTCTTCCAAAAATAAATAAACATTAAAAAAAAATTAATATCAGCTCCTTTGTTAATTAAAATAAAAATTTTCACCTAATATTTCTTAATAATTTTTTATAAGGGGAATTATTTACACACTTAGATTTTACCTCTTTCAATATCATCCATCGGAGATGCTGGGGACATTTTGTCTTCACACGGAGAATGTTTTACAAGATTGGGAGTCCTAGCTGAATTCCGCATTTGCTGCTGCTGTTGCTCCATACGATATTGAATTTTACTACTTCCTTCAAATCTGCAATTCAAAATATCAAAGGTCAAAACAGCGTTGGTAGTTATTTTTTTTTTTAATCTTTTATTTATTTCTGAGAGAGAGAGAGAGAGAGAACGTGAGCAGCGGAGGGTCAGAGAGAGGGAGACACATAATCTGAAACAGGCTCCAGGCTCTGAGCTGTCAGCACAGAGCCCGACGCGGGGCTCGAACCCACGTACGATGAGATAATGACCTGAGCTGAAGCCGGACACTTAACTGACTGAGCCACCCAGGCACCCCGCATTGGTAGTAATTTAACAATTGCAACTAACAAAGTTACTAAAATTGACCCCTTACTCTTTTCTTTAGAAATCTTTAAATGATATTCAAAAATTAAAGCATTAATTTAGTTCATTTTTTTAATAAATATTTAACAAATACTGAACTATGCTATATGCATGGCATATTCACAGATGTGAATAAAAATGAAACTACTGCTCAAAATTGAAGATATGAAACATACACAAATGACTAAATAAATTGAATTATACATAAGCGTATAACAAGTACAACATATTCCCTAAATTCTAAAATTATCAATTCTGTTAAAATCAAATCACTTTCATATTTTTTTATTCCTAACTTTAAGACGTTTCTAAAGGAAGTTTGTATACTTTCCAACATTTTTGCGAATAGAATATATAATACAATTATGCTTGACTTCTGTCTCTTCCATTGCCACTCAAATCCTGTCAGTTCTTCCTTCAGAGTATTTAGAACCTCACTGTTATCTTCATTCCTACTTTCAAAAATTGTGGTTTATTCACTTTTCTCTTTACCACACTATTTTATTTTACTCTGCTTGTTTGGTGGGTTAATGTTTTTAAAAAATGTAAGCATGTCAATCTACTTACATACAGGCACAGAAACAAATCACTGCTCTATTAAACAGATCCTACTCATTGGCTCCGAACAACTCAGATATATTCCTGCCTTCAAACCTTACCTACAATTTCATGTTCTTTCTGATCAATTAAATATTTTCTAAACTTTCCTACTAATAAAAGTTACTTAAGCAGGAAGAGGATAATAAAAAAGAGCTTCCAAGGGTCCTTCTCTGATCTGAAGTTGCATTTGGGAACTCACATTTAACAAGTACCCATGGTAAGTCTTATCAAGAAAGACTTGATAAAAAGAAAGGAAGGAAAGGCCCTAAGTCTTTTTTTTCCTTTTTTAAAGTTTTAATTTAAATTCCAGCTAGTTAACATACAGTGTAACATTAGTTTCAAGTGTACAATTTAGCGATCCAACACTTCAATGCAACAGCTAACTCGTACTCATCACATGTGCTCTCCTTAATCCTCATCACCTATTTAAACTCATTCCCCACCAACCTCCATCCAGTAACCATCAGTTTGTTCTCTATGGTTAAGAGTCTGTTTCTTGCTTTGCCTCTCTCTTTTTTGGGGCTATGATTGTTTGTTTCTTAAATTCCACATGAGTGAAATCGTATGATGTTTGTCTTTCTCTGACTGACTGATTTTGCTTAGCCTGATATTCTCTAACTCCGTCCACATTGTTGCAAATGGCAAGATTTCATTCTTTTTGATGGCTGAGTAATATTCCAGTGTGTGTGTGTGTGTGTGTGTGTGTGTGTGTTTGTGTACATATGTACACATATACATACATACCACATCTTTATCCATTCATCAGTCAATGGACATTTGAGCTCTTTCCATAATCTGGCTATTGTTGATAATGCTGCTACGAACATTGGGGTGCATGTATTCCTTCAAATTCTTAACCTCTCAATACATCAATAAAGACTCCCAAAATGTTTCGATCATTGAGAACTTCTTCCTTCCTTTACGTGCTAGAACAATTTTTGCCTATACTCTTTGTATGGCTTTTAGTGTAGGTCTCTTATATTACATGACAATGCACCACCTATTTGCAAACAAGAATTTGAGATAGCTATATTCTTACTGACTTTTTAAATGGAATGACCTGTTAATCCAATTAAAATGCAGACATTTTGAGGTTAGTATTTGTATAACAAACTTTTCTTTTTCTAGTACTTTACATATTTTAGGTGCTCAATAAATTTTTACTAATGATGATGAAATTATTTTGGAGAATGTATAATGGCTTTGTTCAGTTCAGCTTTATCAAAGAATCTACAATAGAATAAAATGTATACCCACGCATATAGAAAACATTCAGAAACAAAAAAAGTTTTTATGTATCATAGAAAGAAGTGGTAAAAGCTTTTGGCTAAGGATCTCCACCAAATTTAAGCTTGGAAAAAATTTAAACTTTAAAACTTTTCGTACCACAAAGAAATAAACTTTATAAAATAATGTGATTTAATCCAATAATTTTTTCACTGACATTTCCTAAGCAATTATTTTGTTGATAAAGTAATTCATTTCATCAACCACATACTTTGTTTTCTTATTAAATGTTTATTTATACTTGAGAGAGAGAGAGACAGAGTGCAAGGAGGGAAGGGGCAGAGAAAGAGGAAGACACAGAATCCAAAGCAGGAATCCAAAGCTCTGGCTGTAAGTTCAGAGCCCAGCGCAGGGCTTGAACCCATGAGCTGTGGCATCATGACCTGAGCTGAACTTAGACGCTTAACTGACTGAGCCACCCAGACATCCCCAACATACCTTGTTTTTTTTACAGTGATGTTGCTGCTGAGTTTTTCTAGTCGACATTCTCCAGTATCATGGTTAATAATTAAAATGCATTCCTTTAAGTAAGGTTTCTTTGAACCTTTGAAAACAGTTACTGGTGGAGTTGAACCCTGTTTAAAAAGTTAAATATTATTACTTGAAATATGTCATAGAAAATCAGTTGGGAGGGCCTTTGAGATCTCTGTGTTTCTCAATCTATGTTATAACTCAAATCACCTGACTACCTAAGTTTACTACTCTGATAAGGATTTGTAGTAAAAAAGACAGAGATGAAGCAAGGCTGAGGTCTCAAACTTGCTACATTGAAAAAAGGGAGGGGTGCCTAAGTGGCTCAGTCAGTTAAGTATCCGACTTCGGCTCAGGTGATGATCTCATGGTTCATGGGTTCACGCCCCATGTCGGGCTCTGTGCTGACAGCTAACTCAGAGCCTGGAGCCTGCTTCAGATTCTGTATCTCCCTCTCTTTCTGACCCTCCCCTGCTCACACTGTCTCTCTCTCTCTCTCTCTCTCAGAAATAAATAAAACATTAAAAAAATTTTTTTAAAAAGAAAAAAGGAAACAGAGGAAGTACTTGCCCTGTGTCATTAAAGATTTGTTTCATTGGTCTACAACAGACAATTGGGGTTCAATTCTAAAACACCCAATATATTTTACAGATAAGGGAACAGAAGCCTTGAATCATACTTCCTACCCATCTTCTTCCTTCGTAAGTTTAGTTTTTAAAATCTGGTATTTTATTAAAGTGGTGTGTCCCTATGCAGATCTATTACACTAAACCCACCAATTAATTTTAGCATCATTAAAAGTGGGACAGCCAGGCATAATATCCTTCATGATGTGATATAAAAGAAAGTAAACAGTATCACCTATAAAGTATTCTTGCCTAAAGAAAAACCACTTACCTACACACATACACACACACAGAGTATAACTCACATGATGCCTTTAGATAGATCTATCAGTTTACAGGAAATTTAAGAAATAAATGAATAAGATACCCCCAAATAGAAACCAAAGGACTCCAAATTACAGTTGATAAGAGATTTATACAATATTCTTCTTAAAGATATTTGTATTCCTACTTAAAATAGAATATATCTTAAAATTATAATACATTACTATACTTTGAATTCCTGAAGAATAAGGACTGGATCATATTTTTTTTATTTCTCCTAGCACCTAAAGTACCAAACCCTTCAGAGATACTAAATGGATGTTGAATATGAATATGAATACTTCGATCCAAAGTTAAATAAAGCTGTCATAATCTCTATACCTGCTACCCACATTTTGAACAAGTTTTTAAAAAGTAAAGCTTTGGGGATGCCTGGGTGGCTCAGCTGGTTGGGCGTCCAACTTTGGCTCAGGTCATGGTCTCACGGTTCGTGAGTTCAGGCCCCATGTCGGGCTCTGTGCTGATGGCTGGCTCAGAGCCTGGAGCCTGCTTCAGATTCTGTGTCTCCTTCTCTCTCTGACCCTCCCCTGCTCACGCTGCCTCTCTCTCTCTCTCAGAGAAATTAAATTTTAATTTAAAACATTAAAAATAAAATAAAATAAAAAGTAAAGCTTTTTTCCTGGGGTGTCTGGGTGGTTCAGTTGGTTAAGTGTCCAGCTCTTGACATCAGCTCAGATCATGATCTCATGGTTCATGGGTTCATGTCCTGTGTTGAGCTTCTCTCTCTTGCTCTCTCTGCCCCCTCCCCTGCTCATGTACTCTGTCTCTCTCTCAAAATAAATAAAATGTTAAAAAAATAAAAGTAAAGCCTTTTTCCGTATTAAATTGAACACCATTCCTATTTTACATTTTTAGGTTTATTTATTTATTTTGAGAGAGACAGAGCAAGTGGGGGAGAGGCAGAGAGAGAGGGAGAAAGAGAATCCCAAGCAGGCTCTGCACTGTCAGCATGGACCCCATGTGGGTCTTGAACTCATGAACCATGAGATCATGACTTGAGTCCAAATCAAGAGTTGGATGTTTAACTGACTGAGCCACCCAGGCGCCCCACTATTCCTATTATAAACTTTAATTCCTGCCCAGTCCCTTATTCCATACCCTTAGAAGAGTATTAATGTAATAAAATACCAGGAAACTCCTAAGAATATGAACTATCTTTGCCTCTAAATAACTTTTATGAGCAAATGAAATTTAAGTCACAGGCAGCCTGAAAGATGAGGACTCAGTCACTGTGAAAACTGGGGGAAGAGAGCTCCTGGAAAAGGGAGCAGCAAGTGCAAAGGATCTGAGTTCAGAAAGAGGAAATGACAGGGAGAGGGTGTGGGAGAGGGAGATGAGTTTGGCAGATGGATGACTGTAGATCCCCACAGGGTCTTGCTGGCCATGAGGTGTGGGGTGTGTTTGAGATTTATTTTGAGAGACATGAAAAGCATTTAAAGCCTGTACGCAGAAGAATGGAACTAGATTTTTAAAAGATTGTCTTGTGTAAACATGTATGAACATCTACAGTGTGCTAGACACTGTTCAAACTGTTTTGTATGCACAATATTAACCTCATTCAATCCTCAAAAAAAATTAACTATTGAATACATGTAGTCATCTCCATGTTTACTACTTATAAATTACCCAACCTCAGAACCCCATCATCACCTCACCTAGCTTACTATTATTTACCTCCCTACTCACCTTCCAGTTTTGTCCCCATCTGCTGACAGACAAATCTGCTCATGCCTGATTATAAATACCAGGAAAGGAAATTAATCAGTAATGGAATGAAAAAATACAATAGAACTCCCAAAGAAATAAAGGGGAAAAAGAAGAGATTCTTTTTTTTTAAANGACCTAAGCGAAAGTCGGACGCTCAACTGACTAAGCCACCCAGGCGCCCCAAAAGAAGAGATTCTTAATGAAACTAATAAAAAGCAAAAGAGAAAACAAAATAACTAATAAACATACTATAAGATGATAGATATAAAAACCAAGTATATCAACTTTAAACTAAATGTGGAGAGATTTCTCCTAATAAAAACAGAAAGTGTTGAACTGGGTTTAAAAATTATTCTGTTATCAAAAGATATATTTTAAACAAAATGTCAGCTAAACAAAAAAAGAGATTCCATGAACATGCAAACAGAAAGCAAAGGTGGCGATATTAATATTAGACAAAGTAGTATTTAAGCTTAAAGTCACAAAAACAGGATTAAAAATATTATTACATAATGATAAAAGATACAATTCATTTAAAAATATAACTGCAGGGGTGTCTGGGTGGCTTAGTCGGTTAAGCGTCCAACTTTCGCTTAGGTCATGATCTCGCAGTTCGTGGGTTCGAGCCCCACGTTGGGCTCTGTGCTGACTGCCAGCTCAGAGCCTAGAGCCTATTTCAGAGTCTGCATCTCCCTCTCTCTCTGACCCTCCCCTGCTCACACTATCTCTCTCTCTCCTAGAAATAAATAAAAATATTTAAAACAATATATAACTGCAATAGGATGTTAAAAGAAGCCCAGTCCTAAAATAGGCTGAGGTCCCAAGAATGTGGTAAGCTATTCTCTCATTAGAGCTAAATAAACTCAGTGGATGAAATCAAACCTTTCAGGTTCATCCTGGAAGGGATGTTGCCCAAGAGGGTGGTTTAGAGTGGCATAGCAGTCCATATGACATATGGAACTTTCACAGGTCCAGTGTTTGGGGGCTGAAGTCATATGCAACCCCTAGAGGTGCATTTCCTACATAATAGGAAGTGTAGTTGAAAGTTTACAGTGGACTATTTCAATGAGGCCCACAAAAGCACTCCACAAAATACAGTCACCACTAAAGAATGCCAAACTTGGACAGCACCAATGAGAAATCATAACAATTAAGTAAGACTTTTCCCTTCCAAATTCAACATTTTGAAATTTTATAGTATCAGTAGTCAACTGTAGAAAATTATTCATAAAGAAGAGAGATTTGTAAATTCCCACCATTAACCAGCTTAACAGCCTCCATTTTTGTTAGTTTCCTTTTTTTAATGTTTATTTATTTATTTTGTGTGTGTGTGTGAGAGAGAGAGAGAGACAGCGAGCGAGCACATGCACCCAGCATGCACTAATGGGGGAGGGGCAGAGAGAGAGAGGGAGAGAGAATCCCAAGAATACTCTATGCTCTCCATGCTCAGCACAGAGCCCAATGCTGGGCTCCATCTCACGACTGTGAATCACAACCTGAGCCAATATCAAGAGTAGGACACTTAACTGACTGAGCCACCCAGGCATTTTCATTAGTTTCTTCTACTTGGTATTACCAAAGAAAACCTAGAGGAATAAAATTAGAAAAATCTATCCTATCTGGTGGGCATTAAAGAGGGCACTTACTGGGATGAGTACTGGGTGTTATATGTAAGTGATGAATACTAAATTCTACTCCCCAAATCAATGCTACCCTATATATTAACTAACATGAATTTAAATGAACAACAACAAAAAAAAGAATTTTGTTAAAACTATTTTACAAAGGTCAAGGATTTATCAATGTCAAGAAGACTTGGATTTGAAACCCAACTATGTGGTTTGTTTGTTTGTTTATTTATTTTATTTCTGAGAGAGAGAGAGCACAAGCAGGGGAAGATCAGAGAGAGAGGGAGACACAGAATCTGAAACAGGCTTCAGGCTCTGAGCTAGCTGTCAGCACAGAGCCCGATGCGGGGCTCGAACCCACAAACTGTGAGATCATGACCTGAGCTGAAGTCGGACGCCCAATCGATTGAGCCACCCAGGTGCCCCCCAACTATGTGGTTTATAAGCTACCGATCTTTGGGACAATTACAAAACCACCACATGCCTCAGTTTCCTTATTAGCAAAATGTCATTAAGAAGAGTTCCTAAAGCATAGGTAGCTGTGGGGCTTAAGTGAGCTAATTCTTTTTTTTTTTTTTTTAAGTTTAATTTTTTATATTGAGAGAGAGAGAAAGCATGAGAGAGGCAGGGGCAGAAGGAGAAAGCGCGAGTGAGCTAGCCAGCGAGAATCCCAAGCAGGCTCCACACTGTCAGCACAGAGCCCGACATGGGGTTCGAACTCATGAACCATGAGATCATGACCTGCGCTGAAGTCAGATGCTTAACCAACTGAGCCACCCAGATGTCCCAGTGAGGTAATTCTTATAAAGAACATAGAATAGTACCTTTTACATATAACACTTAATAAATGTTAACTATACCACATAAAAAAATCTACTCTATTAAAGAACTGCCAGAAACTGAAGGTACTCTTAAAAGTATAGTCTAATAAAAGTTCTATTTTATAGGATGACTCCTAGCTTCTATTCATTTTTACCAGGATGATGAAAGCCAAGTTCATAAAGAAAATAGAGAATCTAAATGCCTCAAACTAATATCATTACATTTTTACAAAATTAACAACTCTAAAGAAATGTAAACCTCCAATTTGTTTAAAGAAGTTCTTTAATGAATGGAGGAAAACCCACAAAGTGAATTTGAGAATGTAATTTCTATTCCTATTCATAATTATCCAAGGACTATATGGCCAGTGGAGAAATATATTTGCTCTTGACAGGTGGTAATTTTAACTATTCTCTTTCATTTCAGCTGTCTAAAATGAGTTACAGGATAAAGTTTAAATTCTTTTGCCTTACACATTAAGGCCTTTATTATCTGATTTCTAAATACCTGTCCATCTCCCACTGTGTCCCTAGTAGACTCCTTCTGACCTAGCCATCCATAGTGGCTATCTGTAGTTCTTCAAATGTAACAGACTCTTTTGTTGCCTAGTCTTAGCCCATGTCTTTTTCTTTTCTCTGCCTAAAATGTTCTTCCCTCTTTCCTTTACCTGGGTAACTTCAACTCCCCTTCAAGACAGCATACCCTGCCTGGCATCTCCTCTCTCTCTGCTGACTGAATTATAGCTCTTTTGTACTTCTGTAATATTCTTTCAATACAGAATAATCAGTAATTTCCTGTCTTCTTCATTAAATGGTAATATTTTTCAGGCCATTGACCATGTCTGGTCTTCCGCTGTATTCNGTATTTGTTAATTATTTTAACTATAAATACATGAATTGTGCAATTATTTTCATTTATTTAAATTTAGTAGAAATACTGTGAAAGGATCCTTTAAGTCTAAATATATAGAAATACTCACTTCTATATTTGGCAGAGTTATTGTCACCTGTTCACCTTTGCCGACTTCAAGCTCTCCTTCACAAGAAGTGTCAATAGAAGCAGGTTTGAAGTCATCTAAAAATAGAAACAGATATGGATTTTTATTAGATGGAATAATATCTGGCTACCTGGATATCAAAGGGGTGTTTGTGTGGCTCCGTCAATTAAGCATCTGACTTTTGCTCAGGTCGTGATCTCATGGCTTGTGAGTTCAAGCCTTGCATCTGGCTCTGTGCTGACAACGCAGAACCTGCTTCGGATTCTCTCTCTCTCTCTCTTTGCCCCATACTCTCTCTCTCTCTCTCTCAGAAATAAACATTTTAAAAAGTGTGATGTTTCAAAGTGATAAATCATTTTTGACAGCTAGTAATTAAAATGGTTTCGAAAAGTCTTCATATTACAAATAAAATCCAAACCTGTTTATTTCTGTATATATAATTCTGAGAAAAAAAGAAACAGCTAAACTCTACAACAGTATTCCTCAAACAATGCTCCTTCTGGACCCTGTTTAGAGTGGAACCTAGACTAAGATGTTTCATTGCTAAATGAGAAAGAATGAAATCTGGCCATTTGTAACAACATGGATGGAACTTGAGGGTGTTATGCTGAGTGAAATAAGTCAGGCAGAGAAGGACAGATACCATAAATTTGCACATATAGGTGGATTAGGAGGAACTTAACGGAGGACCATGGGGGAGGAGAAGGGGAAAAATAGTTGAGAAGAGGGAGGGAAGCAAACCATGAGAGACTCTTGAATCCTGAGAACAAACTGTGGGCTGATTGGTGTGGGGGAGATGGGAAGAGGGGGTGATGGGCATGGAGGAGGGCACTTGTTGGGATGGGCACTGGGTGTTATATGGAAACAAACTTGACAATAAACTATTTAAGAAAAAAAATTAAAAACAGACGTTTCACTGCTAAAAACTACATGTCATGTTTTCACAATTTGCTAAAAATTGATATTAGTAGATTGCTTTCAATTTTCAGTCTTTTTCTCCCATAATTTTTCTTAAACCACCTCGAGTGCCTACTATCACTTGCCTGCTGTCCTAGCAGAATACAAAATTAATGAATGCATGGCAAATGCATATTCATGGAAAAACTTGGGGAAAACTTAGGAAAAACCAATCACTGAGTTTAAAAGTTTGAGTTTTTCATGGATATGTGTACCACTAAAGGATACATAAATTTAATCAAATCTGCAACTTCAGAAAACTTAAAATAGATTTTCATTTTGAGTTAAATCATGATTCAAATGATGTTATTAAAAATATATTACCCAGAGGAAATTTAGGGTGTTCAGATATTTCACATGCTAAACAAGTTTAAAAACCTCTAAGATATGAAAACCATTTAAAAATAATTTACATCAATACATATTAATGACCAATAATTCTGATACAGAATTCCTCCAGTTATATACATTTTTTTCCAGGTTAACTCTTTATTAAAATATAGCAAACATGCAAACTAGAATATGAATCATAATCTTGATGAATTTTCACAAAGTGGCATGGATGTAATCAGCAACCAGATCAAGAAATAGAACATTAGCCTCTGAGAGGCCTCTCCCAATTATCCCTACCCCAAGAGATTGATCTGTATATTAACAGGGAAGCCCCAAAAAGTCTAAATCCAAAATACTGAACCTTTATTTGAATTTAGAGAACTATAACAAGCAGGTCTTGGGAAAGGAGAATCTTCCAGTCCTTATCAAATCATCTGCTGTCTACAAACAAAAGCTTGGCCATGCTTCTCAATGACAATTATAATGGCTAACATTTATAAGGAATATTTACCTCCTGCCAGTCAGCTTGCTTAGCACTTCATATTTAATTCTTTAACAATTCTATTAAAAGAAATGAAATCCATTCACATTCCATGTGTTCCTTAAGCACACAGGAGTATAAACAATTCACCTTTAGTATTCTTTATGATTTATTTCTTCATGCTGCTTTAATTCAAAACTGAATATATGAAATAACCAACTCTTAAATATTGATGCTTATTTCTAGACTTTAAGAAACAGATTAAAAATACATAGGCAATATGAAAAAGGTGAAAGAATTTGATTTACAATAGTAGTACCATTGAGGATAAAGATTAGACTGAAAATAAATTGGGCAGCTTATTAGTAGCAGTAAGGTAATGACAAAAATAAAATATAATTAAGGTGTTAAGTTTTAGATGCTTGAAAGAAGTTCTAGGGAAATAAGTATTAATTAATATCAATTGCTGTAAAGACAATACTAAAGGAAAAAAATCAGAACCGAACCTTGATTATCACAAAAATAAGGAGAAAGGAGAAAGCAGAAGACAGAAAAATCCAAGAAAATAAACAAAGATACAAAACAAAAATAATAACAGCGACAACTTATGTGCTAATTACTTTAAATTTTTTCCTAAGTACTTTTATCTTGAAACCTTACAAAAATTCTGTGAAGTAGTGAATACTCCTATGTTACAGATATAGCAAATGAGGGGAGAAGAAATTAAGTCCCTTGTCCAAGATCATGCAATTAACTAAAGCTAGTATAACAAAGGAGCTATCAAATTCAGCTAGACAAAAAAGGTAAGTTGACCAACAACCTTTGAATATCAGTCTTATTGATATCAACATTAATGGAGAAAGAACACAAGTTCAATTTGAGCTAGTAAATATCATTTGTAACCCTAAATGAGAACTTCACTTTATAAGGATATATATAGAACAAATGAAGTAACTGCCACTTAAAATATTTTAGTATAAGTAATTTATCATCATTGCCTATGGGGATACCCATAGTAACAGACTTTGTTGGCTTTTAAATGTCCTCAACTTCCTAATTTTAACTATCCTTTAAGGTTCTGCTAATCAGTATAAGTATTCACATAAACAGTCCTCAATCTTCTTCATCACTCACATTTAATCATTATGTCTTTTTCCATAATGTCTTTCAGAGCCATCTCTTATTCCATCTCCTATTCTTGCTGAAGTCAAACTAGTTTTCAATCAACAAAAAGCTACAGCTTGCCCATATGTTTTTCTAGGTGTTTTTGCTCTTAGAATGTGAATCCTAGTTCAAAGTCCCCTCTTCCCTAAAGTAGTCTCTGTGTGGGGCCCTTTCTCCATTCTCCAAGATCTCAATTTTTTTGGTCTACTTCTACAGCATTTATCATACCACTCATCAAAACCTAACATAAATTTCCTGGTATTATTTACCTCTTTCTGTATATGCTCTATTGGACTGTAATTTTTTAAAACATAATGCTTCATACTTTAATTCCTCCTGAATTATGGCTCCTAGCATAATGCCTTTTAATATAATGGGCACATATGAGATCTTTGTAACTGACTCTGGTTCATATGTTTATCCTTCTCTGAACCAACTCCAAATTTATTTTAAGTATAAACTTATTTCAGCTAAATTATGTGAAAATGTTTTCTAATTGTTTCTTGAGGATCAGATTCATCTGTACTTCAAGACTCTCATTTCTTTAAGGTAGATACTGCCATATTCATTTTGTACTTTTCACTAGCACATTTCTGTTCTCATAGAGGACACTGATTGCTTAATATTCGACAATAAAGAATTCTCTACGATAAACACGTAAAACAGAAATACATCCTAGAGTAAAGCCAGGGTTTTCTGATCTCCCATATTTTTCTGGACAGTGACATAGAGGACAATATTGGGAGATCTGACTGTCATTTAACTACAGTTAAATAACGCTTTAGAGGAGAGGCCAGAAAGGTAATTCAAGGCAGACCAGTAGGGAACCACTGTGACCTAGAGAATGAATAAGCCCAACCTTAAGAAGACAACCACAACTTGGATCCAATCAACTCCTGCCAAGAGAGACATGCGCTTGGTGAGGCCAGGTTATCTTCTGATTTTTTAAAGAGAAGCTGGAAATCCAGATTTCTGTATAAAAGATCTTAATTTTTACATATTTACAAGTAGTTTATGTTAAAACAACAACTGTGTGGGTCAAACAAAGCATCTCTAAACTCAAACTCAGCCAACAGACTGTTAATCTGTAACTTTTGTTTTAGTGTTTAAAAACTGATTCTTGGGGCGCCTGGGTGGCTCAGTCGGTTGAGCATCTGACTTCAGCTCAGGTCATGATCTCACGGTCGTGGGTTCGAGCCCTTCATTGGGCTCTGTGCTAACAGCTAGCTCAGAGCCTGGAGCCTGTTTCAGATTCTGAAACAGAAGATTTCCCTCTCTCTCTGACCCTCCCCCACCCACACTGTCTCTATGTCTCTCAGAAATAAATAAAACATTTAAAAAAAAATAAAATAAAATAAAAACTGATTCTTTTTCTTTATAACATATCATCACTTTAGATCTTTACAACAACTCTTTGAATTGAATATTCTCCCCCACATTTTACCAATGGGGAATTCTACTAAAGTAATAAAGCCAGTTAAAAATCAAATCAGGAACTCAAGCCACAAACTCTATCCACTCATATAGCCTCTTTGCCTTATATCCGTAGTTGTTAACTTTTGTGTGTGTTGGCAGGGTGGCAGGGGTTGTTAGGAGATCAGGAAGAGTCATAAGTCCCTATGGGAATCTGATGAAAATTATAGACCAGCTATATAGATCCTCTCTACAGAAAAAAATGCATATATGAAAATACATATCAAATACTGTATAAATTTCAAGAGATTCACAGTCCCTGAAACCTTTCCATAGATGTCTGTAATATGAGACAACTATAAGAGATAGACACGTACTCAAAATATCTATGGCTTTATTTAATGATAAGCATGAATTCATAATCCATAAATCTATCAAAACTATTCTGAACCTATTTACATTTCTAATTATTTTATTGTTAGAATTAATAGAGTCTAGGTTTTATTACTTGTTATAATAATTAATATTGCTCTTTATTTACTTTCAAACAATAAGTTTTTTTAAGAATACAACTTTTGATTTAGAGGAACTCCTTGTATGATTTTTGGGAATTTTCTTAAATCTAAAATTATTTCATAATAAAACATCTTTAAAAATGGCAAAAAAAAATACAACTTTTGTGTTTCAAATGATTAAGTATAGTTCTAGAATTATAGAATTTGTTGAATAATCTCATGTTTTTCATATGCTTCCAAATGTCAAATGTATTTTCTAGGTTGCTATGACTCCAGACTACACAGTTTACTTCTTTCAGTTCTCTTTGGTTTGGAAACCTTACTACCAATTTTACTATTTGTTTATTCACTGTGGATTCCTTCACCTATATTATTTTCTTCAGGTTTACAGTACAATTATTTATATTACACACAGAGGAGAAAAACACTTCCTACTTTGTATTTAATACTTTTTCAATCAGTATTGATCACTTTTCTATTTTGGCTATAGTTCACATAATGTCAGTATCTTCATAAAAGAATCACAGTTACTATCATAAGTTTACTTCCTGATATTTGAACTAATTCAAGTAACTCCAAAATCCATATCCTTTCCAATATACCACATTGATCAGAGAACATTAATTGTAAATATAATTTTAATTCAATTTTTCATTAGTGTACTTTCTAATGTTTGCTCACACCAAAGCTTAACAACCATTTTTGTGGGAGTGGCTCTATATGAAGCCTCAGTCTTCCTGTAGTCGCTGACTACAGTGTTATCAATTAGTGTCAGCAAAAAGTGGTGTCATTTACAAACTTAGGAATTTCAATGTTTATTATCTTATCTAGATAGAAATTGTAAAATTAACACTAGCCCAAATTCAAAATTTATTCTGGTGGGTTCTGTACTCAAACTCTTCCACCCAGTTAAGTATCTGCCACTAAACATTTAGCTTATCACTTACAGAACATCACATGTCTTCCCTACCACATGCCAGACTATCTTTTTGATAGGTTTTATTGCCAAGCCTTGATAAATGCTTTTTGAAAGTCTAAGTAAATTGCACTCCTCATACACACATGAATATAAGCCTTCAAGAATAATGGTAACTACTATTTATTCTCTATGCATCAAAGACTGTGCTGGGTTGTTTATGCAATCTTATTTAATCCTTAAAAATTCCTGAAATGTAGATATTATTATTACCATTTACATATTAGAAAACTAAGGCTGAGAGTTTAGAGAATGTTCCAAAAGTTACATTACTTATTTGGTGGTAAAGGCCAGAATTCACATCCAGTTTTGTTCAAAGACTCAGCATGTTAGACATAATTACCCCATACATGAATATAGAATATTACATTCTCCCAGGTTACACGGACTTAAGTGTTTGTTATAAATTAGGTCCACCTGCCCAGTATGAAAGTAAGATTTCTTGTTCTATAGTTTCCATCCCTTACTCTGAGTCATTAAGAGTGAAGATCATACAGTAAATGAAACTGTCCTCAAGGATAACAATTTTATTTATTTTTTATTTTTCTAGTTTTATTCAAATGAATCTAGAAAGATTCTGCCTGCTTCAAGAATAAAACTAAGGCGGAAAATCCTCTTCCACAGAACTAAGTGTGTATCTAAACATCTGGGTTTATTGTGATTGTTATTCCTATGGTTGATTTGTCGGTTTTTTTCATTCTTATAGCTAGATCAACTGATTCTCTGACTCTAAAGGCACAATTCCAGCATGTTGAGAACTTTTACAAATGTAAAGCTTTGAAGCACCTGCAAAGAGCTTTGAAAAAGCTATTTTTTATCCTCCTTGTTTGGGGTTCATGCCCTTAAAAGAGAATATATATCCAAATTATACAAAAATACATTTTTAAGAAAATTTTTATAATCTTTAACCTTATGATTTGAAAAATTACTAAAAGGCTACTGCAAACCTGAGAAAGAAGAGGAGAGAGGAGATACTATATGTGAGAAAGGCATGGAGAAACCAGGTTAACAGCTATATCACACCTCTGTTAAATGGAAGTGAAGGAGAGAAACTGCACAGCTAGCATTAGCTGTCTCACTCTGGGTAACCTTGGATGACAGAGAATGGCAAAGAAGAAAAAACAAAGGACGCTGTTGAAGATCTGTTGACAAATATCTCTACTGTTTATTCTACAAACTGGATGTTAATTTTGTTTAACAATAAAATGTAAATATATCTTTGGGGGGGAGTTAAACCTATTAATCTTTATATCTTTACCTTGGGTTACTGTAAATAGATTGTCTACAACTTAACCAAACTTTTGGAGAATGTTGAGGGTTTTTTTTTTTTAATGTTTATTTTTGAGAGAGGGAGTGCAAACAGGGGAAGAGCAGAAAGGAGGGACAGAGGATCCAAAGCTGGCTCTGTACTGACAGCAGCAACCCCGAGAAGTGGGGCTGAAATCATGTACCCAGAGATCATGACCTGAGCCAAAGTCTGACGCTCAACCAACTAAGCCATCCAGGTGCCCCAAGAAAGTTGAGTTTTAATTGAGTGTTTTGATTGAAGCATGGAAAATTTCAGAGTAAAAACCATGAAGATCTCTGGACAGTCTAAGAACAGGATGACTGAGAAAGGTGGAATGATGAGACACTAAGGAAGAAGAGGGCAGGGGAAAGGAAGTGAAAAAATACCTACTTTACAATTTTGCCACAGAAAAATAACAGGTTATGAGTCAAAGATCTCAAAGTTTCCTTTCCGCTCTATAATTCTGAGGGCTATTATGCAAAGAATGAAATGTTTTACATACCAAAATCATAATATGCTACATTTTCCTTCCTGAAATCTATACCATCCAACTATTAAAGCAAAAGAGAACCGTTTTCTACCTCAACATTACAGAAAGTAATTTACCAGAACTAGTTCCAGAGAACAAAAAGGAAATCAAAAGGAGAAATCATAGGGAAGTAAATACCTTTCTAAAAAAGAAATGAATAACACACCCTCCAACACTTAGATAATCAGTATTTGATGGCTGAACGAACTCAGGGGTCCAAATGAAATACAAATTACTGGAATGGTTCAGAGTATCTACCCAGGAACACCCTAAACAAGAACTCTCATCAGCCAGTGACAGAAAAAGTGAAGAAAGGAGGGAAGGTTTCCCTATCAGCCTCAAGGCATTACCTTCATCCTGCATAATAGTTCGGTCCTTTGCACCCTTCCATCTGTCACCTAACTACCTTCCCATCGCCTCTGCATTATCCACCAGTCACGTCTGTCTCCAGACACCCCTGTGGATCTCCTCCACAATGTTTCCCTTACCGTTTGCTGGTCTCACTTGAATCTCTCTGTCCAGAGTTTACAGCCGACACCTGCTCAACTCTGGCTCCTTCCACAAAACCCCTAGGACTCCAGGCAGGGCAGCGGTTAGCGCCGGCCACCCCACTCTACAGCGGACTAAGGAGGCCAGTGGGATCACAACCCGGGAGGTTTGTGCCTCTATACCCCCATACCCAGAGCTTCCCCTCTCTCCCGGGGATCGTCCTCACTCACAGCGTACAGTGTGGAAGGCACAGCGCGGCTGCTTCTCGAAACTCTCGCCCAACTTGAGAACCCGCTCGCGGTGATCGATGCGCGAGGGTCCCGCAGCTCCATTCATCATTATCCCTTGGCTCTGACTTTACCTCAGCCACCTGTGCTCACAGTCATCTGCCACCTCATCCTGAAGCAGCTGCACTTGCTGTGGCCGGGGCAGCTACCAGACCCCGCCCCGCGCCCGACGCGCGCGGCCCCACCAGAAGCCTCTCGCGTGCTGATTGGCTGCCTGTAGAAGGACGCCCCGCCCCCTGGCTCCAAGGATCCTGGTCCCGCCTCCAGACCCGTTCCCGCGTTGAGACGCAAGCCACCCGGGAAAGGCTGCGTAGCTGAGGTTCGTGGTGGGAGTTGGGCTCTTCGGCGGAGGAACGCGGAGAGAGAATGAGGTAGTCTGCTTGAGGTGGTGACTGGAGAGGGAGAGATTCCCGGGTGCCCGGAGCCCTAAGGTTCTGGGCCAAGTGTCCCGGCACGTAGGAGCTTCTAACGGGAGAATCTGCGCCCTTTCTGTGGAGATCTCTAGTGGAAACTGAGGCCCGGGGAGGGGCGGAAGCGGGGCACAAGGCCTGGTGTTTTGCCCCAAGGCCTCGTAGCGCCGAAGCTGATTTAGAATCGAGTGAAGGAGCCTGCGGCCTCAGAGCCTCAGACCTTGGACCTGACTGGAGGCGACGCCGTTACCTCGGCAATCAACTCCTGATTTCTGTTCCAGAGGAAGTTCACGGTGGTGTTAGGACCGAGACAGGGGGCCGGGAGGACGGAGGGAGAAGATTCGGAGTTAGAAATCACGGTGTTTAGGATCACTTGGAACGAGATTGCATTAGGTAGCCTTCTTTTATTTATTTCCTTCACAGTGAGCTTTGGAGGCAGTAAACGGCACGGCCCGGAAGACGAAATTCCCAAAGGATCAAGGCCAGAGTTCGTGCTGTGCCACAGGGTAATAGCATTAATAATTGAAAAATAATTGTCTTTTCTTTTTTCCTGTCAAAAGTTCATGAGTTTAATGGTAAAGATGAGAGAAGTGTTGTATTAGAAGAGAAGCACCCAAGAGAAAGTTGACAGATGGTTGTCATAAGGGGTGGTTGCTTTTCAGGTAAGTGTGTAATCAAACTCTACCCTGTTGCTTAACCTATACCGTAGCCAAATTTGTTAATTTATTGTTTTAGGCAAATAGATGAATGTGTCTCCTTAAACCTTTCTGCTTGTGTAAATTCTACTTTGATAAGGCGTATTCAGACTGGTTGGTGTGGTAATTAAGTGCTTCAGGTTCTGGAGCCAGAATTTTTGGATTTGAACCCCAGCTTCATACTTTACAGTGTGACTTCATACAAACTAAAGTATATTCATCATTAAAATTGGGGGGCGGAATAATAGTGCTTATTCCTTAGAGTTGCTGAGAGGCTTAAATGAGTTAATACACGAAAGGATTTAAAACAATTCATGGCACATAATTAAAGCTCTCCAAATGGTTATCGTTATTGATGTATAACTCTACAATCCAGCAACAGTTTAGAACCACCCTTGGTTTCTGCTTTCTTTTCTAAATCTTGAATTATTCTAGAAAGTAGGAATTTTGTTTACTGATAAGAAAACTAGTTCAGAGAAGCCCAGTCCTCTGACTCTGTGATGTGCTGTCTTATTGTCTGTGTCATCTATTTGGCACTTAAAGTATTTTATATAATTATTTTATTTTACATATATGTATATACGTGTGTATACTTTTCTGGCCTAACCAGCACATGAACAGGGACTCTGTCCTGTATAAAATCTTTGTGACCTATGCATCTAACATAGTGCTCTACACACGTTTGTGATGATGATAATGTTTCAGTGATCTTTTATTATGTTAGCCAGAGTGCAACAATAGTGCTTTAAGCCTACTTACATGAAAGAGACTTCCAATTAGAAGGTGTGCCTGGGTGGGTTAGTTGGTTAAGTGTCCCACTTTGGCTCAGGTCTTGATCTCGCTGTTCGTGAGTTCCAGCCCCATGTCAGGCTCTGTGCTGGCATCTCAGAGCCTGGAGCCTGCTTTGGATTTTGTGTCTCCCTCTCTGTTCCTTGCCTGCTCGCTCTCTGTCTCTCTGTCTCTCTCTCAAAAATAAAGAATTAAAAAAAATTAAAAAAAAAAAAAAGAAATCTGAGGTTTCCATAATCCTAATAAAGAGGAAAGCAAAGAGTCAGGATATTATTGACTTTTGGAGTCAATTTGTGCATTTATTCATTCTTTCAACATATATTTAGTACCTACCAGGTATGGACAAAAGCACTGTGGGAGTATGGCAGTGAAACAGAGAAATAAGAAGGCAGCCACCAAGGATGGTATGAGCTTTGCTGTCATGAAACTTACCTTCTAGTGTGAATTTTCATCAAATGTATTAAAATGAACCAGGTTGTATGAGTCCAGAAATAAAAAAAAAATACCCAAAAAACAAAAAAACCAACCAGATTAATGAACTAAACAGAGTTCAAAAATATACCCAAGCAACATTTCAAATTGCTTTGTTTAGGTCTATTCATGACATATCACCTAAGGAATTTATGACCTCTGTATGCATTTGTTCTTTTCCACGAATCTATAGCCTCATCTAACATAAAAAATATTGTTATATTTCTGTCTTACACCATTCACAAGTAACTTAAATGTGTATTAAATATATAAAGATATAAGTAAATGAAGATAGAACTAAAACCCATAAAAATACCAGAAAAAAATTAAGAGACTATAATTTAGCTCTTAGGATTAGGCAGCACCTTTCTAAGATTGACACGAAGTTAGAAGTCATAGAGGTAGAGATTGTTATACTTGACTACATGAAAATTGTGAAACTGTGATAGACACCATAATCAAACTTAAAAAAACATAAATGACAGACTGAGAAATTGTTTATAGCTAGTATAAAGATAATAAAGGGTTCATATCCATGTATGAAAAGCTGAAAGCTTCTATAAAAGAATAAGCCAATAGGAAATTTGTTGAAGGATACGAATAGAAAATATATAAAGAAATAGCCAGTGAACGTGAAATGTGCCTAACTTATCTAATAATCAAAGTAATACAAATCAAAACAAGATGATATCATTTTCCATCTAGCAGATTGGTAGAAATGTAAAAGATAACAGTATGTATCAGTTAAGGCATAGTAAAAAGAGCAGCCTCCTATGTTGTTAGAGGAAGTATAAATTCGAACACCCATTTTGAAGAAAAATTTGGTACCATCTAATCAAAATTTTAAAAATTTATATCCTGCCACCCAGCCATCTGACTTCAAGGAAAATTCATCCTGCAAGATACTAACATGAGTGCATAAAGATGTGTACATTCATAGTCATTGCAGCATCGCTGGTAATAGCATACTCTGAATGACCTCCAATAGAGGGGATGGTTTAAATATATTTTAATGCACTCTTAGAAAAGAAGATAGCATAATGCATCCATTGGAAAGAATGAGATAATTGTATCCACTCTCTTGGTAAGTTGTATGCCTACTGTATGCCAGGAGTGACACCAGGAGTTGTGCTGGGCTTTCTTTGAAATAGTTTCAGAAAACTTGTATTTTATTGATTTATATTTTACCTAAAAGGGATGACATTTCAATGCTTATATTATGTCTAACTCCTCAGTATAAAAGGCAGACAGTGATGCCAGTTTTGAAAAATAATACCTAAAAATGAGTGATTTAGAATTATGTTGTTTGGGACTACATCTTGTGTTTTTCATTATTTTACATGGAAAGGAATATAACGAACATTGTATCTAAAACCGTAGACTTTGGAGTCAGACTGATCTGGTTTTGAATACCGACTCCACCCAGATGCTGGTGGAACCATGATAGATTTCTTCGTCAAGCTTTCTTTTTCTTTTCCTTTTTTTTAAAATTTTTTTTTTTTTNCCCGATGTGGGGCTCAAACCCACGAACCATGAGATCATGACCTGAGCTGAAGTCGGACAGTTAGCCAACTGAGCCACCCAGGCGCCCCCAAGCTTTATTTTTCTTATCTGTAAAATGAGATGATTACAGGCTCTACCTCATAGTCCTATTGTGAGGATTGAATAAGTAATGCATGTAAAAGCACTTAGTACAGTGCTTAGTTCATAATAAATGCTTAATATATGTTGGCTTTTATTGTAAGTAAATATCATATTTTTTGTTAAATAATGATACCATTGAGCTTTGAATGCTGTAAACAACAAATTGAATTGGGATGTGTTTTTTATTTAATTTTAAGATAATTGGTTTATGGTGATGAAAAAGAATGAAATCTTGCCATTTGCAACAACATGGATGGAACTGGAAGGTATATGCTAAGCAAAATAAGTCAGTCAGAGAAAGACAGATATCACATGGTTTCACTCATGGGGAATTTCAGAAACTTAACACAATCATAGGGGAAGAGAAGGAAAGAGAAGATAAAAACAGAGAGGGAGGCAAACCATAAGAACAAACTGAGGGTTGTTGGGAAGTGTGGGGAAAATGGGTGATGGACATTAAGGAGGGCACTTGGTAGGATGAGCACTGCGCATTGTATGTAAGTTACAAATCACAGGATTCTACTCCTGAAGCCAAGACTACTCAAATGTGAGAATTAAAAAAAAGAAAAGATAATTTGATTTACTATGCTATTTATAAATAAGCTTTTGTTATGTTATAATTACATCCCCATTTCTGAGTTGTGTGTTGAGGATCTCCAAGACCAATCCAAGGTTCAGTGATTCCCTGGGAGGGCTCACACCTCTTAGGATACAGTCATATTTGTCGCTGGGATTTACAGTGAGGGGATAGAAAGCAAAATCAGCAAAGAGAAAAGGCAAATGGGTCAATATCCAGAGGAAAACAGGTGCAAATTTCCAAAAGTCTTCTCCCATTAGGTTCACATAGGACACAATTCTTCCTATAATGAGTTGTGACATTTTGAAGTGTTGTCTACCAGAGAAGCTCACTAGATACTCAATGACAAGGGTCTTTATTGGAGATGGTCTTTATTGGAGATGGCATCCTCTACTACAAAGTACCAGAATTCCAAACTTTTGGAAGGAGAGCAGGCATTCTGCATAAGCTACATTGTTTTTTACAAACACTTTAGGTACAGTGTACCACCCTTATTAGGGAATGGTGGAAACCCTTCTGAAATCCAAGTTCCTAGGCACCAGCCAAGGGCCAACTTTGTCTCAAGTTTATGTTAACTCTTTTTTGCACATTCAGTGTCTCTTTTATGATCAAAGAAATTAATTTCTATCTCAGGATTATTGTGTAGATTAGAGAGAGTAAATGTGGAGCATCTAGCACTGTTCCTGACTTTTAGTGCATGATAAATAATACCTGCTGTAGCTGTCACAGTAAGTTATAGTATAGAAGTCTTTAGTTCTTTTAGAGGTATTCTAGTTAGAAAAACTAGAATTTCCTGTAAAGAAGAAATTGAAAAATCTGTCCTCAACCAAGCAAAACAAATTTGATTTATATCAAAATTATTTTTCAAACATTATTTAGGGAGCAAATGTTTTAGGGCTGTTTGACCTTTATCTTTCTGATCCTGTTAAAATATAGGTGATAAGAAATGAAGCCAGTGGGTACAGACCCAAGGATCTTATCTCTAGCTGCCGAAGTTGCAAAAAGTCCTGAGCAAAATGTCCCTGTTATACTGTTGAAGTTAAAAGGTAAGAAAATCTTTTTGCGATTGGCTAACACTGTTTAAAGAACAAAACATTTCCATCATGGGTATAGTTTCAGCATTTGTTTCTAATTTGTTCAGAGAAATTTTAACATTGTGATAAAGCAGTGATATTTTTCCTTTTTAAAATATTTTTAGTTATTATTCAAACTATAAAAATAAAGCTCTTGGGTTTATTGAGCAAAAATAAGTATATCTTCTTTCCTTTTGCCTTAGAAATAATAAACAACACACCTTTAGGAAGCTCAGAGTTGAAGAAAATAAAACAAGATATATATTGTTATGACCTTATTCGGTATTGCCTTTTGGTCCTCAGTCAAGATTGTTCTCGAATCCAGGGTGGTTGGACTACAATTTCCCAGCTTACACAGATATTAAGGTAAAATAAAGCATTAAGTCCTCTTATTCTTGAGGGATGTAGTTAGTAGATTCTTATTTTCAACATTTGCTTCTCTATTCGTCTGGTTAACAAGAATTGGCAACCTTCTGTGTTAGGTTATGGTTGTACTTTTCCTTCATACCATATATTATTATTTGTGACTATATTTGTGAATATTTCACTATCTAAAATTTTGCTACATAAGTCCTATGAAGATGGTGATCATGTCTTTTGCTCAACACTGAGTCCCAAGTACTTAAAAGACTCTTTATTGACTAAGGAATATATGAAGAAATGAAGATTTTTAAGGCACTGGCTTTATTCTGGAAAAACTTAGACTAGAGATGGGATGACAGTCATGTGACTTTATCTTACAAGGCTAAATGATAAAGGTGCTAAAATGAAAGATGTAAGCAAGTACTATAGGAGAACAGATAGAGAAACTAGTCATTTCATGTTGTATTGATTTAGCTATCTCAATTGTATATTTCATTAGGTAACCCAAATCCTGTCAATAAAATTGAGAAAATCAAAATCTTTTATTTTTAAAGGAGGTAATAAAATAAACCAGTTGTTCTCAGTGCCTAAGTCACTTTCTAATTAAGTAACTAAATGCATGCATTACTAATTGGATCTTACCTTTCAAAACTGTTTATTCCAATTTGTTACTAAGTAAAGGCCAGATTCAATGTGTATGGTTAGAAAAAACAATTAACAGATATATATAATATTCTTTTTTATACTCCAGTTTTTAAGATTATTTCTTAAAGTGAATAAGGCCTAATATCTTTGTTTTGATTAGATATATTAGCTCATGAAAATATTGATTGAGCAAGGCTCTCTGAGGTGGAATCCAAGTCTTAAGAAATCCCCATGTTTGTGCATATGTAAAAACTGTAATTATTAATTTCTTTATTAATGTTCATGATCAAATAGGTACTCCAACTTTAGGAACCAAAATAAAAAGAGAAATTAACTTTAGGATTGATGTTCAAAAAAAAATTACATTGAGCATTAACCAGTTACATTTTTTGCATACTCATATATAGTAACTATTGCTTATCCATGTCTTCACATTATGTTGAAAAGCCTCTAACAGCAGTGTCTACTCATTAGGAATCAGTCTTGGGTCGGGGACTCTTGTTAGTATTTGTTTACACCAATACGTTTTATTATCTAGAGGCTTGAATATACCCATTTCATATTTAGGGAGTGACTTTTATGTGAAGTTTTAAGAGGACTCATTTCTCTAGATGAGTTTATCTCCTTTAATGTAAATTGTAAAGTATCCCTAATAAAGCAAGGTTTTTGTAGTTTACTTTTCTGATAAAAGGAACGTCTAGTCAGATACTCTGCAAACTTTAAGAAAATAGATCTATTAGAGAGTAGAATTGGTATCGGAGTATTTGATTTCTTAAATCTGTCCCTTGCAGACTAATCCTATCCTGGGTATTTTTCAGCTATCAGATGTCTCAAAGGTATCAGCACAAATGTTTTTCATGAATTAGTCTCCCAAGGTATTGTATTGCTTTTAGAGTGTTTATAGCTCATTCACTGAAAACTTGCCTTGTTTCTCTTTATTGTGAGTCAAGTGTATTTTGTTTCTCAAAAGGTTGACAAGTAGGTTTTTAGGACATATGAGTCCTAGTTCTCCGTACAGGCAAAGTTCATACCACTGGACTTCTCTAGAAAGTTGTAATACTACTGTTCCAACAAAAGTTCTTTATTGGCTTGGCGACAGAAGAGATACTAAAAATTCTCCTTAAGGCACAGTGTTGTCTATAGAAGGTCTAGCATTCAACTGAAATTTATAATTAGCACAAACAGTCACAGACTTGTGCTCTTATTTTAGTCATTGCTGTGTGGGCTTGGAGCCAGGAGAAGATGCAGAGGAATTTTACAATGAATTACTTCCATCAGCTGCAGAAAATTTTCTGGTTTTGGGAAGGCAATTGCAAACATGTTTCATCAATGCAGCTAAGGTATATTTTTTTATTCAGTATTTTAATAGCCAAAATTCTTGAAAAGGTGTTCCACATTATTTTTCACATATTCAGTATTTGGATGAATGTACAATTAGAGTAGTGGATTCACAAATTTTTGAAATTATAACCAAAAAACCTCTGTGTGAAACTTTAAAGTGCTGGCTGAAGTATACTATATGATGTTTTGAAGCATTTGCTTTGCTTCTCAACTTTAAGAGCACCCATAAACATTTATTTTCATAGCATCTTTTTAAAACATACCTTTTACTTAACAGTAAAGTATGGTTCTGTCACCCAACACTTTTCTAATAGCTTCCATGGCAAAGAACAAAAAAGGTGAACTTTCTATTTGATCTTTCAGATCTTCTATAATCAAAATATTTCAACACAAACATAGGGGTTATTAAGTCCAGCAAGTACTTCTTGGGTGGATTGTGCTAAATGCCGTATGTACTATTTTTTATAACCCACAGATTACTTAGAAATATGTTGCTTAATGTCCAAATATTTGAGAATTTTGTTTTTAAAGTTTTTACTTAAATTCCAATTAGTTAACATGCATGCAGTGTAATACTAGTTTCAAGTGTACAACTTAGGATTCAACTTTCCATACAACACCTAGTGCTCATCACAAGTGCACTCCGTAGTCCCCATCACCTATTTAACCCATCCTTCTACCCACCTCTGCTCTGGTAACCATCAGTCTGTTTTCTATAGTTAAGAGTCTGTTTCTTGGTCTCCCTCTCTTTTTCTCTCCATGATTGTTTTATTTTTAAATTCCACATATGAGTGAATTTTCTTGTTATTTTATTGTTACCACTTTCTACCTTAATACTATTGTGGTCAGATAACATGCTCTGTATCATTTTAATCCTTTAAAATTTTTTCAGACTTGTTTTATGGCCCTTTTATCTCCGTGAATGTTTCATTACAAGCAGTCCTTGCCTTGCACAGTGTTATCTTAATTGAAACTCGTGTGTATCAGAATCATGTAAGGTTTTGATATGGCACAAGTTTCATTTAACATGGCACCATGCAAAAAGCAAGGACTGCCTGTATATTTGAACATGAACTCTGTATTTGTTTGGAATGTTATGTGAATATCAAATCAAATTAGTTATAAACTCTATAGGAGTCATAAGTGTACATGGCTGAAACTCCTTTATCTTCTAATACTTCTTGGTTATATATACATTTGGCCTACTGCTATATTAAATTTTGAGCAGATTCACAACTTTTGTGAATTATGAAGAAAAATAAGTCATCATGGGATATTAAATTTCATTTGAGGTGCTTCAAGTATATGAAGAATAGACGTAGTCTTATACTTAATGCCTAGGCTAATAAAGTAGGCAAGTTCTTTAGATATTTCTTATAGGAAAACCTAAGACAAATATATTTTTAGTTAGAAAAAGCAACAAATTAAAAGATTATGGGTAAAATTGAATGAGACACACAATATGGATAAGAGAAATTTGAGTACAAGAAGTATTGTTGACAGGAGCACCTGGGTGGCCCAGTTAGTTAAGCATCCAGTTATGGCTCAGGTCATGATCTCACAGTTTGTGAGTTAGAGGCCCACATTGGGCTCTATGCTGACAGCTCAGAGCCTGGAGTCTGTTTCAGATTCTGTGTCTCCCTCTCTCTGTCCCTACCCTGCTCAAGGTCTGTCTCTCAAAAATAAATAAACATGAACAAAAAAATTTTTTAAAAAAGTATTGTTGACAGAGAATTTAACTTAGTGGTAGAGCATATAGGCTTTCTATGTAATAGGTCAAAAATTCTTCCAGTATCTCCATTAGCATTTTGAGGGATGCTAGCAGTAAATAACTTTTATATATTTGCTAGACTTAATTAATTCAAGTCAGTTAAAGCAGCACAAACTATGGGAATTTGTGTTAGACCTGATTTCTTTTCCTGGCTGTGCCACAAACTAACTCTGGGTTCTTGGGCAAATGACTTGATTTCACTGTACCTCAGTTTCTTCCTTTGTAAAATGATTTCTTTTTTCCTTTAAAAAAATTTTTTTTAATATTTGTTTATTTTTGAAGGACAGAGTGTGAGCAAGAGAGGGGCAGAGAGAGAGGGAGACATAGAATCTGAAGCAGGCTCCAGACTCTGATCTGTCAGCACAGAGCCCGACAGGAGGCTTGAACTCAGGAACTGTGAGATCATGACCTGAGCCGAAGTTGGACACTTAACCAACTGAGCCACCCAGGCACCCCTGTAAAATGATTTCTATCTCATGAATAGCTCAGACCATTAAGACAGCTTTATGTTTTCTTTAGAATATTTTTATTTAATATTAGGGGCAGTAGTAATAACAGTATTTTCATTTTTATAGTCCTTTAAAACTTTTCATAATACTTTCCTGCTCTTTATTATGATATTTGTATAGAAATGAAAACTCCTTTCATAATACATTAAAGGGAGTAAACTAACTACAGCAAAAGAGAGCCCCTTTACCACAGGACAAAATTAAAATAGATAAAAAGGAGATTACAAGGGTGGCTGGCCTGGATGGCTTAGTAGGTTAAATGTCCAACTGTTGATTTTGGCTCAGGTCATAATCCCAGGATTGTGGGATCAAGCCCCACATCGGGCTCTGTGCTGAGCATGGAGCCTGGTTGAGATATTCTCTCTCTCTCTCTCTCTCTGTGTGTGTGTCAAATAAGAAAAAAAGAACAAAAAAAGGAAATTACAAGAAAACTGAATTTATAAGTTTTTTTTTAAATCTACCTAGGTGTTTCCCAATCAAAAAAATTGGCAGTGGGGGGCGCCTGGGTGGCTCAGTCAGTTAAGCATCCAACTTTGACTCAGGTCATGGTCTCATGGTTCGCTGGTGAGTTTGAGACATGCCTTGGGCTCTGCACTGATAGTGTGAAACCTGCTTGGATTCTCTGTCTCCCTCTCTGTCTGCTCCTCCCCTGCTCACGTGCACATGTGTACATGTGTGCGCTCTTTCTAAAAAAATAAACATAAAATAAAAAAGCTAAACTCACTGTCTAAAGAACCAGACACATTTTTAAAAAATGTCTTTTAATTAGCTGTTATTTAGGTAGTAGATCACATGGTGAGACGTACACAGGATGATCTGGCCTAAACTGCAAACTGGTTAAAATACACACACACACACACACACACACACACACACACTGCAAACTGGTTAAAATACACACACACACACACACACACACACACACACACACTGCCATAAGAAAAATACCCAACCCAAAATTTTGAAGTGACTTGGGGTAAATTTTGTTAACCAGTCTCAGAAGCCATGAATTTATGGATGGCATTATCTAATGGGTTTTTTAAGGAAAACAGCAAGTCTAGGAGCCCACCACTTTCCTTTGAAATTGACAACAGTGAACATTACCATGCTCTTTCTGCTGTGTCTTGGTGAAACTGGCAAAGGCACTTTACTGGACTAAAGTAATTCTTGATTTGATGTGACATTTCTTTCTTTTTTGGTTTTTGTTTTTTCTTTTTATTGTTGTTGTATTTAAGTTAGCACATATCTATTTAAGTACCTACCTAACCCTGTGCTAAAATAATAAGAAAAAAATACTTTTATTATTATAATAATCTTTGCAGTCATAATGCTTTTGCTGTCGTCATCATTACTTTTGTGCTAGAGTGCAAACATTTAAGACATGGATAAAATTAGTGGCCTTTTATACAACTTTCCACTGTAGTAACATGGCCAGTAAATGACAGGATTGTGTACAAAGTCTCTTTCTTATTTGCCATTACAACATATACTCTAATCTACTAATCTCCCTATTTTCCAGAAAGAAAGAGTCAGAAAAAACTGTCATTTATCTGTAGGATAAGTACCAATAGAACATTTACTATGTCAGAACTGTTTTTGACACTGAGTGTCTAATGGAGAGCTAAATAACATGGTCTCTGCTCTCATGGAGTCATAGATTAAAAGCTGCAAGTGAAATGTGCTAATAATAATGCTCTACATAGTAACATCTATATTTGCATATAACAGTGATTTTCAACCCTGGCTGCATAACCAAATCAGCCACCTAACTTCATAAAAATATAGATGTTCAGACTTTGACTTTGGAGATTCAAATTGTTTGGGTTAAAGCCTGTACATGGATATATTATGTTTTAAAAAAAGCTCTACAGTGATTCTGATGCATAGCCAGTGTTGAGAAATCCTAATATATCAACTTGTAGTTCTTACACAATTTACGTTGTCTCATTTGACCTCTGTTTAACAACCATTTCTCTAGTAAGTAGAGTAGGTATCACTAGCCTCTAACACAAGTTTTATAAATAAGAAACTAAAGGCTACAAGATCATAAATAGCTAAGTAAGATCCAGCAACCAGGTTCTCTGATTCCCCAGAGAGAAGTTTCTCTTCTTTTTTTTTATATAAAGCAACTACAGAAAAGTAAATTGGGTTTGTGTGTGTGTTGTGTATATTAAGGGTGAAGAAAAAGATGAATTACTACACTTTTTCCAAATTGTGACTGATTCTCTCTTCTGGCTCTTGGGAGGCCATGTTCAACTCATCCGAAATGGTAAGAGAAAAGATTTTTAAGGTAACTGATAATCATTGTAAAGTACCTGCTAACAGCTTGGGTTTTTTTTCTTCCTAAAAATAAATATCTCATTCACTCTACAGATAACCACAGGTAAATGAAACTACGTTGAAATAACCACACACACAAAAAAATAAAAGCCCATCTGTACATTCCAGCTTTAAATAATCAACATTGACAATGTGAATATTAAGGAGAAAATTGCTTAAATATAATTTAGATACAATTGTTTTCTTAGCTTTTCCTATTTAACAAATCAAAGATAAGGGCTAATGATAATTTTAACAATTTAAGGAAAAAATTTTTTCTAAGCTCCAAAGATTACATCTGTATTTTAGATTTAGTGTGAGAGAAATCCCTGTGTACAGAGTATATATGATTTAATTCATAGCCTAACTATTCATGTAAGAGTAATAGGATATTTCTACACTTGAGAAATATAAACATGTGTTTTATGTTTTCTTAAGACTGAGGAAGTAATCTTTAATGATAATTGTGGCAACATTCATATCCTTTTAAAAGATTTAATCTAAGATAAATGTACCTATATAAGAGCAATATAAGAACATTGACTTTTTTTTAGAAAGTAATAATAGAATTGAATTTTTATTTTTAATTTTATTTTTTTCTCAGAATTATGCATGCACATAAAGAATCAAATAGTTCTATAAGGATTGTTAAAAACACAAACTCTGGCCCTTGTGCCTCACTTCATTCCCATTTTTCAAAGGCAGCTGCTTCCAATTAGTATAACTAATACTTTGGGTACTTATATCCATTTGAAACTAAGTAGACCCAGAAACCAGGTCCTATGAATCCCTAGAATAGTCTCTNTTTTTTTTTATATTTAGGTACTTCCTTTTCTTTTAAAGCATTATCTATTCCCCATTTATGAAACAAATACTATAAAGTTTCCAATTTAAACAACTATTTTACCAGAAATCTAAAGTACTTAGTTTTTACAATGCTATAACGAGAAATAAAAGGCATAGTAAAAAGAGAGACAGCAAGAGAGAGAATACTTGAATAACTTTTAAAATATGCCATTTTTTTCTTCCATAAATAGTAACTACAACAAATGTGACAGTGTTCCTCAGGTCATTCTGTAGATTTAAAATATCAGTAAAGTATGTATTAAAACTAAATTACATGGTTGTGAAATTCATATACAAAATGGGTATAAAATTAGGGTCTCTAATAAACTTTCTCTTTAAAAAGAATCAGCTCTTGGAGAAATGGCTGACCATAGGTCTGAGATAAAAAATATGCAAAGGGAGGTGATGGGCATGGAGGAAAGCACTTGTTAGGATGAGCACTGGGTGTTATATGTAAACCAACTTGACAAGAAACTAAGGGAAAAAAAATTACTATCAGAAAAAAAAAGTATGCAAGGTAAGCCTGAAGTATTTTGTATACCAGATAGAAAGGAAGCAATCAAAGTTTAATGAGATCTTGTGAAAAGGATTCAGGAGCCAAAATAAGGAAGCTTCTATTAGCTAAATATGGGAAATTAGAGCAGTAATAAGGATAATAACTATGGAGGATTAAAACATATCAACTTTTTAAAAATTACCATTAGAGTCTACTAGGGAACCAATTCATTTTGAAAACTGGTAAATGAAGAATCCAGCATTTCTCTTGCCTTTTCTTATGAACTGATGAGAAATTTCTCTTTATAAAAGTATTCCAATTGGTGAAAAAATTAAGATCTACATAGACAAATCTTTATGTAGACAAAAATGAAAAAATGTACTTATTCCAGTTATAAAAAAGAATTCTTTACTATTGAAGTAATAGAAAATAACAAGCTATAGAAATATTTAATAGTGGAATTGTTCTCTTGAAGTTGCTAAATGTTAAAAAAAATGATGTTTAGTAAAATTGAAATATTGGACTTTGTAAATGGAAGAACAGTCATTAATATGTGAAAGAAATCAAATGTATTCTCTCAGGAGAGAGAAGAGGAAAAGAGTAAAGTTGTTTCATGGAAGCTAGGATAGTATTCACACAACTGCCTTGTCTGCACACCTGATCCCGCTTAAATTAAAATTCTGATAAGTTAATAGAGAAGGGAGTAGAAACTGACATTTACTGAGAACCTATCCAGTAGGGTAGTTTTAGGACATTTGGCAGTAGTCTGTGAGAGAGCTCTTCTTATTTTATAGATGAAGAAATGGGAGTTCTGAGAGGTTAAGCAATTTGCATAAGCATCCAATGTCAGGCCTTTATAACTGGCTTCTCAAAGCCCAAAAATTATAAACCAATAAAAACAAATGTTTTCTAAGTAATAATTTAATTATTAGTTAAGACAAAATATTAGCAAACACGGTACATTATATAACAATTGTTTTAAGGATGTCAGTATTTACAGTTATATGTACTATTTCCATTCCTTCATATTCTCTTTTTTTCACAGAAAATTTGATTTTATTCACTGAAATTTATTGCTAGAAAGATTCGAATTTAGGATATGTTTTATTTTATTTCTCATTTAACGGGAGATAACAATAGAGTCTTAGTATTTGTAGATGCTTTCTGTTTATAACTTTTGTAAAATGGAATGACTTATTTATGGTTACCGAAACTACCCATCTTAAAATCTTTATTGTAAACCAGACAAAGGCAGGAGTTTTAGCAGAAATGGTCATGCTTGGATTTGGTTTTGAAAAGAAATGAATCTTGATTATGTCATAGAACCTTTGTTTTAATTTTTTCTCCTCTTTTAGTACTGCAAAGTGATCATTTCTTACACTTACTACAAACTGACAATCTTCAAATAGGATCTACAGTCATGACTATGCTACAGAATATACTACAGATCAACAGGTGATTTGGTTTTACAAAGCATTTATCAAAGTATTTATAATTTTAAACTTTTGGTACAGAAATGTTACCAGTTTTATTCTGGTTTTGCTGAAATCATCAATTACATATGACTAGTGCATGATATCTCAAGAGCTCTGTTATGACGATTGTCTTTCAGAAAAAAAAAATAAAACACCATAAAAGACTAAATTTATCATTGAATTGGTATCTCAGAGCTTAAGAAGCTTGTAGACAAATCTCAGGCTTAGAGAAGAATATTTAGGGTGCTATCTGATGAAAAATATTGAGATTACAATTAAAAAATGCTTAATCATATTTGTTTAGCAAACTGCAAGCTTACTATTATGTGAGATGCTTTACTTAGAAGGGCATAAAAGAACTGATAGCCAGTTTTTCCAGATTAAAATGGAAAAAAAAAGTATACACAATTGTAATAATTGATTCTTCCAATTAAATATGGATTTATTAAATGTCTACTAAGTGTTAGTATGTGTCTGTCATTGGGTTCCCAAAGTTGATTAAGATATAAAACTTGCTTTCAAATAGCTTACCGTATAGTGGAAGAGACCAACCAATGGACATGATTATTTTATAGCACATTAAGTTACAGTTATAAAGGTGTGGACAAGTATTAGAGGAGCTCCTAACCAAAACCAAGGGGTGATACTTCCTCAAGATGGTAGCACCTGAGGAGAAACTTTAAGAATGAAAAATTAGCTGGAGAGAAAGAAGAGAAAGCCACAGGCAATAATGCAAGCAAATGCACAGAAATAAGAATTAACATGATGAGGATGAAA
Source organism: Crocuta crocuta (assembly GCF_008692635.1). NCBI lineage: Eukaryota > Metazoa > Chordata > Mammalia > Carnivora > Hyaenidae > Crocuta > Crocuta crocuta. The sequence goes on along the minus strand of NW_027530544.1, from coordinate 487,546 downwards.
AATGGGTACAGTTCATCATTGCTGGCATCTACAGTTGGTGGAGGTGACTAACAAGTTCTACAGACTTAAGTCATGAAGAGCTTATATGTTGTATTAAGGAAATTAAGTCCTATTCTATAGGTAATAGAACTATTAAAAGATTTTTAAAATGGATAAAAATAAGTATATTTCACTTACATTACTCAGGTTACTATGTGGGGGAAGAATTTAAGGGGGACAAAACTCTAGACAAAGAAGGCAATTAAGAGGAAGCAACTATAGTAATTCAAGTGAAGTAGTAAAATCTTGGCCTTGGGCACTGGTACCAAATAGATTTTAAAACAAAATAAAAACTAATGAAAACCATCAAGACTTTACTGCCACTCGTGATTGAGATGGAATAATTGAAATGGATTTACCCTACCACCTGAAGAAAACAAATACCAGGCAAAATATGAAACAACAGTTTTAAGGAAACTGGACTTAAGTCAGTGAAAGAAAAGTGAGCCCTAAGAAAAAGGAATTAATAAGATGAGCCTAACAGTTTCTGCAACTCACAGCATTGAGAGCGTTTCCAGACTGTGGCACAGGGAGGGGTATCCTAGCCAGGCTGAGTTGAAAAGGTAGAGGTGAGAGTCTGAGGAGAACAAAACAGCTAGAGTTATAAGACAGAACACCAAAGAAGAGAGAGCTACATGAAGAGAGAGCCCCAGATGTCAGAGTCTCCTTCAAGTATTTGGTAGAGTACCAATTGGCATATACATGTGAAGAAACTACTCAATGTCAGAGAAAAAAATAATCCAAAACAGTGAAAAGGAACAGTATCAGAAGTTCTCACAGAGCCATCCAAACAAAAGCAGCACCCAAAAGGATCAAATTATTTCCAAATAACTGCTCTGGTGTTTGAAAATGTCTTTATCTTAAAAAAAATTTTTGTAAGGTATACAAAGTAGGAAGTTTAGCAGAAATGGTCGTGTTTTGATTTGGTTTTAAAGGGGTGAGAAAATCCCACCTGTGCTATCATAGCATCTTCGATTTCTTTTTTTCCCTCTTCCTTTAGTAATACAAACTGATAATTTCTTACAATTACTACAAACTAAAGATGTTCAGGTAGGATCTACAATCATAACTGCTATAGAATATACCACAGATTTAATGGGTGGCTTGGTTTTATAAAATATTACTGATATTTTAGTTTGGGCAGAAGCATTACCAATCTGATACTAATTTCACTAAATTATTGGTTACATATGATTTGCATATGGAACTTGAAAATCTCTAACCAAAAGAAAACTCAAAAATATTTTTAGGAATACACAAATACCTAGCACCCAACAAGATAAAATTCATACAAGTACCAGGCATGCAAACATGCAGGAAAACAGGACCAATAATGAGAAGAATCAGTTGATGAAGACTGACATATATGTTAGAATTAATAGACAAGGACATTAGGATAATCATTATAACTATATTCCATGTTTTCAAAAAGTTTAATAAAGACCTATATACAAATCCCAGAGTGAACTTCTAGATATGAAAGCTGCAAACTCGATATGAAAAATACGCTAGATAGGATTCACAGCAGATTAACACTGCAGATTAATGAATTTAAAGACATAGCAGTAGAAACAATCCATAATGAAACAAAAGCAATCAAGAAAGAAAAACACCTTAGTGGACTGTAGAACTATTTGAAACAACTTTATGTAGGCATAATTAGAGTATCTAAAGGATGTAGTAGAGTTAGAAGAAAATATTTGAAGAAACCGTGTCTAAAATTTTTCCACATTCGTTGAAAACTATAATCTTGCAAATTCAAAAATCTCATCAAGGGGCACCTGGGTGGCTCAGTCGGTTAAGCGTCCAACTTCGGCTCAGGTCATGATCTCACGGTTCGTGGGTTAAGCCCCGCATTGGGCTCTGTGCTGACAGCTCAGAGCCTGGAGCCTGCTTCAGATTCTGTAACTCCCTGTCTCTCTGAGCCTCCCCTGCTCACGCTGTCTCTCTCTGTCTCTCAGAAATTTAAAAAAAAAAAAAAATTTCATCAAACCCCAAGGACAGTAAAATATGACACCAAGGTACATTGAAATCAAAGCATTAAAGGGATGCCTGGGTGGCTCAGTCAGCTAAGTGTTCAACTTTGGCTCAAGTCATGATCTCATGGCTTGTGGGTTCATGCCCCACGTTGGACTCTGCTGACAACTCAGAGCCTGGAGCCTGCTTTGGATTCTTTCTCTCTCTCTCTCTCAAAAATAAACACATTAAAGTCAGTGAAAAGAGAAAATCTTAAAGGCAACCAGAGGAAAAAAAGACATCATACAAGAGAGGAATGAAGATAAGAATGACAAAAACTTTCTCATCAGAAGCTTAAGAGGAGTTGAGCAACATCTTTAAAATACTGAAAGAAAACAGCTTTCAAACCTAGAATTTTATACCCAGTGGAAATATGTTTCAAAAACAAAGGCAAAATACTTTTTCAGAAATCACCAGCAGACCCACACAAAGTACAAGAAATGTTTAAGGAAATCCTTCAACCAGAAGGAAAGATCTACACAAAATATTGAAGAATATCAGAAATGGTAATCATCATATAACTATAAAAGATTATTTTCCTTATAATATATGTGTAACATAATGTTTACTTATACAACAATAATAACGTATTTGGAGGTTTGTAACGTGTTAGTAAATGTATTACAACAATAACATAAAGACAGAAAAGGAATGGAAGTGTGTTACAAATTCTTATACTATAAATAGGTTTCCTAGGCTATCTGAAAGTTTGCTTTGTGCCTCTTTGCTTTTATGGAAGACCTACATTAGTACCTGTTTTTGCTAACCAAAAGAAATTCGAAGACAATTTTCAGTTCTACAGAATGGTAATTGTTTCTTCACTTTTTAGAAGTGATGTTTATAAAAGGTTTCATAGGAACACTCTAGTTTCTTGATAGTGGGAGACACCTGTACATGTAGTAGTATATCAATTAAAGTTAGTAGTATATCACTTGAAGGTATAAAGCTAGTAGTATATCACTTGAAGATATATGCTGTGAACGCTAATGCAATCAATAAAGTAACAAGACAACGAGTTAATAGCTAATAAGCCAAGAAAGGCAGTAAAAATCATAAAGCAATACTTACTCCAAAGTAAGGCAGTAAAAAAAAAAAAAAAGTAAGTAAAGGACAGTGGAACAAGTAGTCACCAACTAACAGATTTAAACCTATACTGTATTAGATACAAATGGCTAGAGACCCTCAGTTACAAGGAACAGATTGACAAATTGGATGAAAAAGTAGGAACCAGCTACATGCAATTTTCCAGAAATAACACCTTAAATATAAAAACACACAGGGGTTCCTGGATGACTCAGTTGGTTGAACATTCAACTCTGATTTCGGATAAAGTCATGATCCCAGCATTGTGGGATTGAACCCTGGGTCTGGCTTCATGCTGGGTGTGGAACCTGCTTAAGATTCTCTCTCTCCCTCTCCCCCACTCCTGCACACGCTCTCTCAAATAAAAGACATTAAAAAATAATATAAAAACACACATAGATTAAAAGTGAAAGGATGAAAATAGATATACTATGCTAACCATCATAAAAATAAAGCTGGAATGTCTCTATTAATATCAGAAAAAGTAAGTTTCAGAAAAAAAATATTACCAATGATGGTTATTTCATAATAAAGAATCAGTTCATCAGAAAAACATGTTTACTGACCTAAAAGCAGATATGCAAATACAAAGAAAATATTGATAGACTTACAAGGTGAAATTGACAAATCTACAATTAAATTGAAAGATGTCCATATGTCTTTCTTGATAATTGGTAGAATAAATAGATTAAAAAATATGACAATGGAAGATTTGAAGAAAATCAACAAACTTAATTGAAAATTTTAGAACATTCTGCCAAAGAACAGCAGAATGTACATTATTTTCAAATGTAAATGAACATTTACATAGATAGGCCCTTTGGGGGCCATAAAATAGGTTTCAATAAATGTAAAAGGATTTAAGTCATTCAAAGTATGTTCTCTAACTTCAATGTAATTAAACTAGAAATTAATACTAAGAAGACCTCTGAAAAATCCCTTAATATGTGGAAAATAATGCTCTCATCTAAATAACCAAAAGGACAAAGAAAAAATAAGTTAGAAGATGTTTTTAAATAAATGGAAATGAAAACAGCATATCCCAGTTTCTGGTATGAATCTAAATTAAAGCAATACTTAATGGAAAAATTTATATCACATTAATACCAACATACGTTTCACCCACTATCTAAAAGTAAAGCATTCATATAAAACCTTTCCTAAGCCAAAATGGTGTAAAGCAAAGAAGCAATTACCATTCGTTTATATAGGAAAAAATGTTGAGCATTTAAGACCCCAAAAATGACCTCCCAGGCTTTTCTGATACCTTAGGACACATCTTGCTAAAGGATGCACAGAATAAATTGAGATACAGCACAGATGCTCACAAACAGTTCAAAGTGATGGTGGCCTGATGCTGAAATACTGAGTGCAGTTCCCAGGGAAGGATCTTCTTGGTGCCATTCTGGCTTTTCGGGATGTGCACTGCTTTTATAACAGCTTGCTGCAAAACAAATACTGAATGCTGTTTTCACTTTTTGCCTTTTTTGTAAAAGCAACAACCTTCAGTTTTATTTTAATTAGCAAAAAACATGTACTAATGTAGGTATTTCATAACAGTTAAGGGATATAATGCAAACTTTTGAAAAGCTGGGGCTACCTGTATTAGAAAAGAAGAAAAGTGACAGCCAGATCATTAACTTCACCTTCCCCTTTAGGAAACTAAGAGGGGGGAATTAAGTTCTAGCAGAAGAAAGAAAATGATAGGGACACCTGGCTAGCTCAGTTGGTGGAGCATACAGCTCTTGATCTCAGGGTTGTGAGTTCAAGCCCCATGTCGGAGATGGAGATTACTTAAAAAATAAAATATTAAAAAAAAAAGAAAGTGATAAAGATCAAAGCAGAAATCTGTAAAATAGTAACAATAACAACAACAGAATAGAAAATCAATGAAATCATAAGCTGGTTCATTGAGATGATCAATGAAATTAATAAACCTTTAACAAGACTGATCAGGGGAAGAAATAGAAGAGAATACAACCTATCAATATCAGGAATTAGGAGACAACACAATAAAGTCAATAGATATTAGAAGTGTTGTAAGGAAATAATGTGAACAACTTTATGCTAATTAAGGTAAAATGGACAAGTTCTTTGAAAGACACATTCTACCAAAACTTGCTTAAGAAGCAAAACAACAAAAAAGAAGTGATAGATAATCTGAATAGCCAAAAGTATGAAGAAATTGATTTTCTGGCTGAAACATTTGCCACAAAGGAAACTTCACTGGTAAATTCTCATAAACATTTAATTAAATAATCCTAAACAAACTCTTCTGGAATATTGAAGAGGAAGAAATAGTTCCCAACTCATAATATGAGATCAGAATTACTTGTTACCAAACCAAGACATTATAATATATTAAAACCCAACAATATATTAAAAAGTCAATACATTTTGAATAAGTTGGATTTATCCAAGGAATCTAGGACTAGAGTAATATTTTAAAGTCAAGCAATGTAATTCATCATGTTAACAAAACAAAAAAGGAAAAACATCATTATATCAATAGATACAGAAAAATTATTTGAAAAATCCATGATCCATTCCTGATTTTTCAAAAAGAAAAACAGCACAGTATTAGTAGAAGATAGAACCTTGTCAGTCTAATGAAAGTCATCTAGGAAATACTTAGTGCTAAATGCTTTCCCTAAATGACCATGGACAAGATAAGGATCTCCACTGGAGTTTCTAGCTTTTACAGTCAAGCAAGGAGAGGAAAAGTTATTTGTATAGACAGGAAGAAACAAAGCTCTCTGTATTTGGAAATTACATTGTCATCTATGTAGAAAAACCAATAGACAGTACAAAGAAGCCACTAAGACTAATAAGTAATTGTACCAAGGGTAATAAGATATAAAATCAGTATAAAAATATAACTTGTATAAAACTTATATAAAACTTGTATAAAACTTATATAAAAACTTGTATATAACTTATATAAAAATATAAGTTGAAGGTTTATATCCATCAGTTAATACTAAAAAAAGTTAAATTTTTAAGATATTGCAACTTAAAATAGCATAAAAATATGAAATGTATAGGGTTAAATCTGAAAAGATATGGGAAAGACCCATTCACTTAAAACTGTAAGACATTGCTGAGCAGAATTAAAGACTATGTAAATAAATGGAAAGATATACCATGTTGATAGATGAGTGGTGCAATATTAAGATTCAAATTCTCTCCAAATTGAATTTAATTTAAATTAAAATACTTTAAATGTAATCCCACTCAAATCTAATTTTTGTAGAAATTGACAAATTAGTTTGTCAATTTCTACAATTCATATGAAAAATAAAGGACCTAAAATATAAAATACCCTAACCAACTTTGAAAATGAAGAACAAAGCTGGAAGGTTTACACTACCCAATTTTAAGGCTTTATAAAGCTAACATAATTAAAACAATGAAGTGTTAATGCAAAGATAAACAAATATTTCTATGTAACAGAATAGAATCCAGAAATAGACTTAACACATATATAAACAGTTGATTTTCAAAACAGGTGTAAAGTCCATTCAGGATGAAAACAATAGTCTTTTTAAGTGTAATGGAACAATTGGCTGTCAGTATTTAGAGAGAAGAATTTTGATCTGTACATCTTAACCAATACAAAAATTAATTCAAAATGGATAATAGACCTAAATGTAAAATATAAACTACAGACCTTCTTAAAGAAAATAGTAGAAAGACATTAAGACCTTGGTTTCCATGAAATTTCTTAAATTCTTAATCATGCCACCAAAAGTAAAATCCATGAAAGAAATTGATTAGTTTAGACTTCATCAAAATTTTAAGTCTGTTCTTCAAAAGACACTATTTAAGAAAATAAAAAGACAAAACAGACTGGCAGAATATATTTGAAAAGCATGTATCAAGTATTTGTATCTGGAATATACAAAAACTTTCAAATTTTTAAAAAGCTAAGTTTGAAAAATGAGCAAAAGATCTGTACAGACACTTATAAAGAAGATACGTGAGTGGCAAGCCCACAAAAAGATGTTCAGCAATATTAATCATTAGAGAGATACCACTATACACTTGTTAAATGGCTAAAATTTAAAACACTGACTGATTCAAATGTTGACAAAAATATGGAGGAATCAAACACTGCTAGTGGGAGTGATATAATAGTACAATTACTTTGGAAAATAGTTTATTTTCTTAATAAGCATGTACCTACCATATTTTCCATCCATTCCACTTCTAGGTATTTGCATGAGAAAAATGAAAGTATATGTCCATACTAAGACTTGTACATAAATGTTAATAACAGTTTTATCTGTAATAGCCAATAACTAGAAATAACTCAAATGTCCATTATAGGTGAATATATGGTATATCCATTCAGTAGACTACCACTCAGCAAAAAAAGTGAGTTAACTATTTATATATGAGACAATACAGATGAATATCAAAATAATTGTGCTGAGTGAAAGAAACGAGGCCAAAAAAAAAAATACATACTGTATAATTCCTTGTATAAAATTCCTGTAAACAAATTTTAGTGACAGAAAGTAGATTAGTGGTTGTCAGGGAATAAGCTTACAGAGATGAAGGAGTTGGAGGACTACAGTGAAGCACAAGGAAACTTTGTGGCACAATGGGTATGTTCCCTATTGTGATATTAGTGGTGAAATGTGTCAAAACAAAAATTTTATTCAACTTATTTATTAATGAAGGAACCAGTAAGATGTTTATATAGATTCAAAGGAGAATTTGAGGAAGGGAGATTTAAAGACTGGTTTTTCAAAGGAATATAGAAATGAATTTGCTAATAGCTAAAAAACCTAATTGATGTCTTATAAAACAGTAGCAGTTACCTTTGTTTACTAGACAAAATCCATTTGTATTGTTGATGAAGAATCTGTTTGCATTGCACTCAGATAAGAATCACTGTTACTCATTTTTTATAAGCTAACCTCTACTTTTGCAAAATTGCAAAATATCCTAATCAATAGTAAATACATAGTTAAGCAAAGGTACACATCCCTAGAAGATCACACACTCCTTAGGGGCAGGTGAGTAAAAAATAACCAATAATTTCTTTTGACTGTTTTCCAAGTTTCAGACAAGTTTTCATCACATAAGTAGTACAAGAAGGTAATTGTTAATGTAATGAAGGAAATACCTAAGGAAAGATAAATTCTATATTACGTCCATGATAATTGAATTCCTATAGGATTTTTCTCGTCTTACATCGTTAAGCAATGAACCATGTACTGTCTTGTGATTTTCTTTTTATTGTTTGAAGCTTTTAAATCATCTATGTAATATTTTGCACATTTATCTTTCCTCTGCAGTTTGATTGCAGGTTTTTCAGAGGAGAGAGTATTCGGCTGCTTTGTATTTCCTGTTTTAGCTAGCATGGGCCTTGCACACAGTAGGAATACAATAAATAGTAGTTGATTTAATGTGATACATTCATAGAACTAAGCTATATGTTTAAAAACTGGGTTATCTTCTTGCATCTGGCCACAGTTAGTCATCAAGTTGCTAAAATTTTTATGTTTAATTTTTTATACCTATACATCCATTAGTAATGGTACATTCTTTATCTTTTTATTTTGTTCTATTAGTGGTGATTTACTCCGAATAGAAGGAAAAAAACTACATTCAATTTTAGATGAAGTTGTTTTCAAGCTTTTATCAACTCCTAGCTCAGTCATAAGAAGTACTGCTACAAAGCTCCTACTGCTGATGACTGAAACCCATCAAGAAATTTTGATTTTACTGAGACTGAGTGCCTGCTACAAAGGTAGTGCATATATTCTTTCTTTAATTGAGATTCTCAAAAAGAAATTTTTATTGATGGTTAATGGAAAACAAAATTTCTTTATTTTTAAAGATTCCAGTTGTTATCATGCAGTGTAATATTAATTTCATGTGTACAATTTAGTGGTTAAATAGTGATGGGGATTAAGAAGTACGCTTCTGATGACCACTTAGTATGGTGTGGAAGTGTTGAATCACTAAAATTCTTATACTTTAAAAAACTCAATAAGTGAAGTGTGTAGATAAAACCCTATTACAACAGATACCAATTCAGGAAAATACTTTATGTATTCCAGTTATCTTCATGTCTAAATGGATGGTTTGTGGTACTTTGTGGATGAGGTTACAATGAATACTTCTCTGACAAAAAGTGTTGTATATTAAATATACTATGTTGTATAGTAAAATAATGACCAAAAAGACTGGTGACCTTTATAAGATTAATTTTACTGGAGAAAATAGAGCTGTGCTTGAGAGATTGACAGCCCGTTTGATCTTTACATCATTAAACAATTACTCTTCAGGTCTTACACTGCTTTTTCTCAAAGCAAACAAAACTTCCTCACATGCAAAATTATATATGAATAAAAGTCAGAAATTTTGAGGAGGAAAGGCTCAGTATAATGCCATTCCTATATAATAGCTTTCATTTAATTGAGAATTTACTATGACAGTCATAGTTCTGCATACCTTATTCTGCATTAAAATATTTAATCTTCATAACAACCCCATGAGATACCCTCATTTTATAGCAATATGAAAACAGAGACATGAAAAAATTAGGTAATTTACCGAGGATCCCACAGATAGTGGGGGTTTTTTGTTTTGTTTTGTTTTTGTTTTTGTTTTTAAACTGACAAGCAAAGTTGTTAGGTTTGTTTTATTTCTTTGTTATCCAGGGCCATGAATTTATTACACTATCTTATTTAGCATGGTCAGGAAATGGGTTTCTAGTTACGAGTATACTCACTAATACAGGGCCATATTATATGGAAATGTTTAAAGATTACAACATTAAATTATGCATTTAATACCCAAACTATTACAGTGGCCTTCTAATCATGCTTGATGATTTGGAAGGCACTATTTAGTAACTAATCTTGCATCAGTCATTAGTGTGAACATTGTAATTATTTTGTTATAGGAATAAAGAGGGAAAGAAAGTGCCACTAATAGTACTCTCTAGTTGATATTCTGCCAGATATTCATTTTTAAATTTAATAATTAATTTTTGTCTGTAAGAAATGTGAATGTCCAAAGAATTCATTATAAAGGAATTTTGCCTTAACAATTCATCTTCCTTTCTTTTCTCAGTAGTAGAACTTACTTAGTTTCCTCAAGATATTTTACAATGATTAAACAAAGAGGGAGGCAAACCATAAGAGACTCTTAAATACAGAGAACAAACTGAGGGTAGATGGGGCTGGGGAAAATGGGTAATGGGCATTAAAAAGGGCATTTGTTGAGATGAGCATTGAGTGAGCATGTAAGTGATGAATCATTGGATTCTACTCATGAAGCCAGGACTATACTGTATGTTAACTAACTTGAGAATAAATAAAAAATTTTTTTAAATTAGAAAAAAAATATTTTACAATTATTGCTACTGCTGAGAACTTGAGTTTTGAAGAGAAGTATAAAGGCATGGTCAGATCCATATGGGCTTCCCCAATTATACATTCCAAGGACAAGTTACTTTATTTATAGTGAATACCATAATACATCATTTCAACATGCTTAGAAATAGTACTTTATACCTTATACTACTACTGTGTTTTATTTTGGGATGAAAATGCAGTATTTATAACACTTCTGCTATAAGAATTACTCAGTACCCTATTGATTTGCCCCAAATTACATACAATACTGTATAGTTTCATTTAATAATAGGTTTCTTTAAGAATGACTAATAACAGGGGCGCCTGGGTGGCTTAGTCGGTTAAGCGTCCGACTTTCACTTAGGTCATGATCTCGCGGTTTGTGGGTTCGAGCCCCGCGTCGGGCTCTGTGCTGACTGCCAGCGCAGAGCCTGGAGCCTGTCTCAGAGTCTGTGACTCCGTCTCTCTCTGACCCTCCCCTGCTCACGCTGTCTCTCTCTCTCTCTCTCCTATAAATAAAAAAAAAAAAAAAAAGAATGACTAATAACTTGTTTAAATGTTTCCATAGTGTAGTCATTTAACTCAGTATACTATTTATTTTTAAAAGTGTTTCAGTTTAAGGTATTTATGTTCAAACAGGAAGAAAATTCTGTATCTCTACCTTTTGATTTACCACTTACCTCTTTTTAAGTAACGATACTGAGGGGACAGCCTTTGCATCAGATATTACAAGTGAGCACATAAAATTACCTAGAACACAGAAATATCCTAAAGACCTCAATCTAGAAGTCTTTGAGAAAAGGAGAAAAAATCATGTAATTAATTTTGCTGTTGTATTCATTTCTTTCTAAACTAGACTTTTTAACCTCAAATTAATCCTGATAGATAACAAATCATGTTTTATTTTTAAATGTACCTTTGTTATTCTGTTTCAGGACTCAGACGTCTACTAAATAAGCAAGAGCCTGGGACAGAGTTTAGTCAAGAACTTGGACAGCTCATTGCCCTTTTAACCCCTAAGGTCTATCAGGAAGTAGAAGAACAGGTAATAAGTTACAAGAAAAAATAATTTGCATATTTGCTAACATTTCAGTAAACATTTTAGTTTCAAAATACTGGAGAGTGGTAGCTTCTTGAATTTTTTATTTGCTGTCTTTCTCCCTTTCTTTACTTATCTCCTCAAATATTCTGAGCAGCCAGAGTTTGATGAGGCAAGGGGTTTCTATGGACCCCATTTTTTATCTTAGAGCCTTTTTTTAAGCCTGTTCAATGAGTTCTTCATACCCTTCAATGCTTGAATAAGTGAGGCCAGGCATAAGAAGTCAAGCAGAGGGGAAAGTATTAAAAATTGGCAGAACTATGAAATTCTTATACAAGGAGTAGAAGTGAGATTAATTAAGGAGAATTCAGAGCTAATCAAACTATATCTTGAATAGATTCTAGATAGTACCTGAGAATCTAATGTACCTCCTTTGGAAGATCAAGTTTAATATTCTTAGACCTCACCTGTCTTGACCCTATGAAATTGCCTCCTCCCCAGTTTATTAGAGGTAGAGATTAATACTTGCCCAGGCCTGATATTTTAAAAGGTAAACTTTTAAATAAAATTTTCCTAGAGGTGTCTGTAAATTAATTCTGGCCTTTAATTTCAGAAACTACATCAAGCAGCTTGCTTGATTCAAGCTTATTGGAAGGGTTTCCAAACTAGAAAGAGATTAAAGAAGCTTCCATCTGCTGTGATTACTTTGCAGAGGAGTTTCAGGTAAAAAGGTTTGGTGAGGAATGATGATCTTAGAGGATAGATATATCTTATTACAGTATAGCTGAGTGAACACCTGAGGTGTTTTTTCCCTCAATTTTTCTAATCTGGTTCTTTTACTCTTTTTCTAAATTAAAGGATAGTTCACATACAATATTATGTCAGTTATTCAAAGTGATTCAACATTTATATACATTGTAAAATGATCATCATGATAAGTCTAGGTATCAATTGTCATCACACAAATGTATTATAATATTATTGATTATATTCCCTATGCTGTACTTTACATCCTTGTGACTTGTTTATTTAATAACTGGAAGTTTATACCTCTTTTCATCTATTTTGTCCATCCCCCTGCCTGCCTCCCCCTTTGGCTACCACCAGTTCATATCTGTTTTTATAGATCTGTTTGTTTTATTTACTTTGTTTTATTTTTTAGATGCTATATATATGTATAGAATCATATGGCATTTTATTTTCTCTGACTTAATTTCACTTAGCGTAATTCCCTCTAGGACCGTCTATGTTACCACAAATGGTAAGATTTCATTCTTTTTATGGCTGAGTAACATTCCATTGTATTTATTTTATAAACCACATCTTCTTTATCCATCGATTCATGGACATTGGGTTGCTTCCATATCTTGGCTATTGTAAATAATGCTTGAGTGAAGATGGGGTGCATATATCTTTTTGAATTTGTATTTTCATTTTCTTTGGATAAATACACATAAATGGATTTTCTGGGTTGTAAGATATTTCTATTTTAAAACTTTTAGGAACTTCCATACTGTTTTCTATAGTGGCTACACCAATTTACATCCTGATCCCCATGCACTAGGTTTCCTTTTTCTCTCACATCCTTGCCAATACTTGTTATTTCTTGTCTTTTTATACTAGCCACTCTGACAAGTGTAAGATAATATCTCATTGTGGTTTTGATTTGCATTTCCCTGATGATTAGTGATGTTGAGCATTTTTTCATGTGTCTGTTGGCCATCTGTATGTGTTCCTCGGAAAAATGTGTATTCAAGATCTCTACCCATTTTTTAACTGAATTTTTGGGAGGTGATATTTGGTATTGAGTTGCATGAGTTCTTTATGTATTATGGATATTAACCCCTTATCAGATATATCATTTGCAGATAATCTTCCCCATTCACAGGTTGCCTTTTGTTTTGTTGATGTTATATCACCGTATAAAAGCTTTTTAGTTTGACATAATCATAATCGTTTATTTTTGCTTTTTTTTTCTGAGGAGACAGATCCAGAAAAAAAATATTGCTGAGACTGATGTCCAAGAGTATATATTGCCAGTGTTTTGTTTTAGGAGTTTTATGGTTTCAGGTCTTAGATTTAGGTCTTTAATCCATTTAGAGTTTATTTTTCTATAAGAAAGTGGTCCAGTTTCATTCATTTGCATGTAGTTGTCCAATTTTCCCAGCACCATTTGTTGAAGAGACTATCATTGTATATTCTTGCCCTCTTTGTCATAGATAATTGACCATAGGAGTGTGGGTTTATTTCTGGGCTCTCTATTCTGTTTCATTGGTCTACATGTTTTGGTGCCAGCACCATTCTGTTTTGATTACTAGGGCTTTGTAGTATAGTTTGAAACCTGGGAATGTGATACCTCCAGCTTTGTTGTTCTTTTTCAAGATTGCTTTGACTATCCAGGGTCTTTTGTGTTCCATACAAGTTTTAGGATTCATTTATACTAGTGAAAAATGCCAGTGTAGATAGAGACTACATTGAATCTGTAGATTACTTTGAGTAATGACATTTTAATAATATTAATTCTTCTAATTCTTGAGCATAGTATATCTTTCCACTTAATTTATGCCATCATCAGTTTCTTTCATCAGTGTCTTACAGTTTTCACAATACATGTCTTTTACCTCCTTGGTTAAATTTATTACTAGGTATTTTATTCTTTTGGTTCAATTGTAAATGGGATTGTTTTCTTAATTTCTTTTCCTGCTACTTCATTATTAGTATATGGAAATACAACAGATTTCTGTCAATTAATTTTGTAACCTACAAATTTAATGAATTCATTTATTCTAATAGTTTTTTTGGTTAGGATTTTCTATATATAGTATTATATAATTTGGAAACAGTGACAGTTTCTTCTTACTTCCCGATTTGAATGCCTTCTATCTCTTTTTCTTTTTCTTTTTTTTTTTAATGTTTTATTTATTTCTAGGGGGGAGAGAGAGAGAGACAGAGTGAGCAGGGGAGGGTCAGAGAGAGAGGGAGTCACAGACTCTGAGACAGGCTCCAGGCTCTGAGCTGGCAGTCAGCACAGAGCCCGACGCGGGGCTCGAACCCACGAACCGCGAGATCATGACCTAAGCGAAAGTTGGACGCTTAACCGACTAAGCCACCCAGGCGCCCCTTGTATTTCTTTCTCTTGTCGATTGCTGTGAATAGGACTTCTAGAACTATGATGAATAAAAGTGGCAAGGGTGGAATCCATGTCTTGTTCCTGATCTTAGAGGAAAAGCTCTGTTTTTCACCATTGAACATGATGTTAGCTATGCTTTTGTCATATATGTCCTGTATTATTTTGTATCTTTCCTTTAAACATATTTTATTGAGAGTTTTTACCATAAATGGCTATTGGATTTTGTCAGACGCTTTCTCTGCATCTCTTGAGACCATCATATGATTTTTTCCTTTGTTAATGTGGCATATTATGTGGATTGATTTGTGAATATTGAACCATCCTTGCATCCCTGGAATAAAACCCACTTGATCGTGATGTATGATCCTTTTAATGCATTCTTGAACTCCACTTGTTAAAATTTTATTGAGGAATTTGCATCTATCTATGTTTATTAGGATTATTGGCATATAATAATTTCCTTTTCTTCCTTTTCTTTTCTTTTCTTTCTTTCTTTTCTTTCTTTCTTTCTTTCTTTCTTTCTTTCTTTCTTTCTTTCTTTCTTTCTTTCTTTCTGTGTCTTTAGTTTTGTTATCAAGGTAATGCTGGCCTTGTAGAATGAATTTAGAAGTGTTCCTTCCTCTTAAATATCTTGTAGTAGTTTGAAAAGAGTAGATACTCTTTAAATGTTTGGTAGAATTCACCTGGGAAACCACTGATTCTGGACTTCTATTTGTTGGGAGTTTTGTTGATTCCTGGTTCAATATCATTATTAGTAATTGGTCAGTTAAGATTTTGTTTCTTCCTGATTCACTCTTTTAAGATTATATATTTCATTTTTTGTAGGTTCTAAGTTGTCTAATTTGTTGGCGTGCAATTTTTCATAGTAGTCTCTTATAATCCTTTGTATTTCTGTGGTGTTAGTTGTAACCTCTCTTTCATCTCTGATTTTATTTATTTGGGCCCTCTCTTTTTTTCTTGATGAATTTGGCCAAGGGTTTATTTTGTTTATATTTTCAAAGAACCAGTTCTTAGTTTCATTGACCTCTTTTTTTTTTTTTTTACACTATTTAATTATTTATGCTCTGGTCTTCATAATTTTTTTCCTCTATTAACTGTGGGCTTTTTTTGTGTTCTAGTCCCTTTAGGTTTAAGATTAGATTGTTATCGATTTTTTTTTTTGTTTTTTTCTGTGTGTGTGTGTGTGTGTGTGTGTGTCTGTGTGTGTTGGTTTTTCTTTTCTTTTTTTTGAAGTAGGCCTATGTTGCTATAAACTTTCCTCTTGAAACTGCTTTTTCTAAATCCTATAGATTTTGGAATGCTGTGTTTCCATTTTTATTTGTCTCAGTGTAATACTTTATTTCCTCTTTTATTTTTTTGTTGACCTATTGTTTATTTAATAGTGTATTGTTTAGACTCTGTGTGTTTGTGTTTGTTCCAGTTTGGTTTTTTTTCCTTGTAATTGAAATCTGGTTTTATACCATTGTGGTTAGAAAAGATACTTGATATCACTTCAGTCTTTTCTTTATAAATAGTTTATTGTCAAATTGGTTTCCATATAACACCCAGTGCTCATCCCCACAAGTGCCCTCCTCCATGCCCATCTCCCCCCTTCCTCCCCATCCATCAGTCCTTAGTTTGTTCTCAGAATTCAAGAGTCTCTCATGGTTTGCCTCTCTCCCTTTCCCCCACCATTTGCCCCTTTCTTCTCCCCCATGGTCCTCAGTTAAGTTCCTCCTAATCCTCCTATACGTGCACACATATGATATTTGTCCTTCTCTGCCTGACTTATTTCGCTCAGCATAACACCCTCAAGGTCCATCCATGTTGCTACACATGGCCAGATTTCATGGTTTCTCATTGCCATGTAGTATTCCATCATATAGATAAACCAATTCTTCTTGATCCATCTGTCCGTTGATGGATACTTAGGCTTTCCACGTTTTAGCTGTTGTTGAGAGTACTGCTGTGAACATTGGGGTACATGTGCTCCTATGCATCAGCATTTCTGTATCCCTTGGGTAAATTCCTAGCAGATATCACTTCAGTCTTAAATTTGTTGAGACTTGTTTTGTGGTTTAACATGTGATCTATCCTCAAGAATGTTCCATGTGCACTTGAAAAGAATGTGTAGTTTGCTGGTTTGGGATGGAATGTTCTGTATATATGTTAAATCCATCTGGTCTAATGTTTTGTTTAAGGCCACTTTTTCCTTATTGATTTTCTGTCTCAATCTATTCAGTGACGTAAGTGAGTTATTAAAGTCCCTGCTATTATGTATTACTGTCAGTTTCTCCCTTTACATTTGTTAATATTTGCTTTAAATATTTAGGTTCTTCTACATTAGGTGCATATATATATATGTGTATGTGTATATATATATGTATATTTTAGGTGTAAATATATATATTTACAGCTGTTATATTCTCTTGTATTGATTCCTTTATCATTATGTAATGCCCATATTTGTCTCATGGTCTTTGTTATAAAGTCTATTTTGTCTGATAGATGTATTGCTGCTTCAGCCTTCTTTTCACTTCATTTGCATGGATTATCTTTTTCCACCCCTTTATTTTCAGCCTATATGTGTCTTTAGGTCTGAAGTGAGTCTCGTAGGTAGCATGTAGATGGGTCTTGTTTTTTATCCATTCAGTCACTCTCTGTCTTATGGTTGGACATCTAGTCCATTTACATTTAAAGTAATTTTAACAGGTATGTACGTACTGCCATTTTGTTCATTGTTTCCTGGTTATTTGTGTAGTTCTTTTTTTTCTTCTATTTTTTGTGATTTGATGACTTTTAGTGTTATGCTTGGCTGTCTTTTTATTTTTTGTGTAGCTATTATAGATTTGGGGTATGTGGTTACCATGAGTTTCATATATAATGCTCTAATTATGTCAGTCTATATTAAGTTAATGGTCACTTAAGTTTGAACACATTCTAAAACACTCCCCCACCACCATGTTTTTGTTTTTGACATCATATTTTACTCATTACTTTGTGTGTCCCTTAACTAATTGTTGTAGATACAGTTGACTTTATTACTTTTGTCTTTTAACCTTCATACTAGCTTTATAAGTGGTTCATCCACTGTCTTTACTATATGTTTGCTTTTACTAGTGAGATTTTTTTCTTTCATAAATTCATTCCAGTTTAAAGAAGTTTCTTTAATATTTCTTGTAAGCCTGATTTTCATGGTAATGAATTTCTTTAACTTTTGTTTGTCTGGGGGACTTTTATCTCTCCTTCTACTTTGAATGATAATCTTGCTGGGTACTCTTGGTTGTACGTTTTTCCTTTCAGAACTTTGAAAATATCAAGCAATTCCCTTCTGGTCTGCAAAGGTGCTGCTAAACTAATCAGCCATAAGGCTGATTACATAACTAGTTGCTTATCTCTTGCTGATTTTAAGATTCTCTCTTTAATATTTGACATTTTAATTATTGCATATCTTGGTATTGACTTCTTTGGGTTAATCTTGTTGGGAGTTTCTGCACTTTTTGAATATGGATGCATGTTGCCTTCCCCAGATTAGGAAGTTTTCAGCTACTATTTCTTGAAATAAGTTTTCTACCCCTTTCTCTTGCTCTTCTCCTTCCAAGACCCCTAACATGCAAATGTTAGCACATTTGATGTTGTCCCAGACATCCTTTAAACTAGTCTAATTTTTTCAAGTTCTACAGTCTTTTTGCTGTTCAGGTTGGGTGATTTCTACTACACTGTCTTCCAGGTCATTGTTTGGTTTTTCTGCATTATCTAATCTGCTGTTGATTTCTTTCTAACTTATTTTTCATTTCATTTATTTTAGTCTTTAGCTCTGATTGGTTCTTTTTTTATATTTTCTATGTCTTTGTTGAAGTTCTCCCTGTGTTCAGCCATTCTTCTCCCAAATTTGATGAGCATCTTTGTAACAGTTACTTTGAACTCTTATGTAGTTCTTCTGAAGTTTTGTCTTGTTTTTTTTAAATGTTTTTTTTTCTTATTTTTAATTTATTTTTGAGAGGCAGAGAGCGAGCAAGCAGGGGAGGGTCAGAGAAAGGGAGATACAGAATCTGAAGCAGGCTCTAGGCTCTGAGCTAGCTGTCAGCACGGAGCCCGACACGGGGCTCAAACCCAAGGACCATGAGATCATGACCTGAGCTGAAGTCGGATGCTTAACTGACTGAGCCACCCAGGTGCCCCTTGTCTTGTTTTTTCATTTGGACCATATTCCCCTGTCTCCTCATTTTGCCTGACTTTCTGTGTTTGTTTCTATGAGTTAGCTAGAACAATTGTTGGTCTTCAAAGAGAAGGCTTATGTAGAAGACGTCCTAGGGGGGCCAGAAGCATAGTCTTCTCCAGGTCACTAGACCTAGGTGCAACAGGGGTGTCTCCTTTGTGGGCTTCATGCACTTTCCTTCTGATTGGGCTGCAACTTTTGTGGGCACACTGGTGGGTAGGACTGTCTAGAGCTCCCCTACCAGACAATTTGGGTGGGCTTCAGTTCAGGCCACTGCTTCCCACTGAATGCAGTGAGGCAGAACATGCTTTAAGGAGATGCTAGTCCCAGCCACCTGCCACCTGCAGGTTGGTGTGGTGAGTCCACAGGGCTATGCTGGGGAGAGGCATGTGGTACTAACAGAGTAGATGGAGAGTATCAGAAATGGAACCCACCAGTACTTCCATTCCCGGAGAAAGCTCCAACAGATACCTGGTCCTCTTTTAGCACACACCCTAAAATCAGTAAATTTCCTTTACACATGGCCGAGGCACTTTTCAAACTGCTGCCTCTTTGCTGGGTCTCAGAGTGAGTAAGTTTGTACGTGGATTTTTAAGAATAGAGTGTTCATTTCCTATAGCCTCTTTGCTGTCCCAAAAGTAAGCTCCACTGATTTTCAAAGCCAGATATTTATGGGCCCTTGTCTAGGTGCACATCCCCAGGGCAAGGTAGCCTGATGTCAGGTTTGAAACCCTTGTTCCACAGGGAATACCTCTATGCCTGTGGTATCTCTCCCACTGTGGGTGACTGTACCTGATCTCATCTCTGTCCCTCCTACTTTTCTTAATGTGCTTTGTCTTTATATTTTTAGCTGTAGAATAGCTAATCTTTAGGTTGTTCTTAGAGAGAGTTGCTCTGTATTTAATTGTAGCCTTATTTTCTGGAGAAGGAGATGAGCTCAGGATACTCCTGCTCTACCAACTTCCTCCTTCAGCTGTTTCTTTTACTATTGCTTTCATTCTTCTGAAAACACATTTCTGAATACCAGCATTCCAGTAACTAGATGTACTTTCAAAGCAAAGGACATAATGTAAGACAAAAATCTGATGGAACAAATACACAATTCTATTCACTTGATAAGACTTTTTTTGTGGGCAAGCCTACAGAGACAGGCAGTGATAGTCAATTATTTTATTTAACCTTTAAAATAAAAAGGTGCCTTAATTGTTCATATGTAATTATGGCAAAAACACAATGTATGAGTTCATAACAGTTTTAGTATGTTCACCTGAGTTTTATCAGTAAATATGCATGGATAGATATGGTCATTTAGATATGACACAGTGTGTCATTAATCTGTTTCAAGTGGGCCAAAAATGAAATACTGACAGCATATTATTTATGACTGACCCATCTAGATTCTTAGAGCCTATCGAAAGAATAACGCACACACACATATATACACACAAGTACATGACTTAGCTCCTAGTCATTTGTGATGAAATAGAGCTATCTCTGAAGTTATTTTTCATGCAGCTTTAGACTTAAAGCTAAATTTTCATTCACTAAAGTGAAACTTGCATATTCCAGAAGTCTGTTTTCTAAGAGGAGTAAAACTAGTCTTTTAATAACTGCAGCTGCATTTCTCAGTTGCAATTTTTTAAATAGTAATAGTGAACTAAAATTTAGATTTAAGTCATTGATGAAATTTTCCTTCAGAGAATAGTTGAAGATAGATTATTACTATTGGGCATGAGTTTTGTTATCTTTTTTAACATGAAATTTTAAACATGTTTCAATTGCCTGATAAATGCCAGTGGCCAAGCTAGGTATTGGAAGAGGTATTAAACAGATCTGATTTTGTATCCCACCTCAGCAACTTATGGGCTAAAAGACTGTGGACAAGTTGCCTAACTTCTTTCATCCTCAAGTTTCATGTCTATATAATGAGGATAATTGTGTACTTCCCAAGATTAAAATAATATAAAACTTTGTTTGTTTTTAGCGTATTACCTGGAACTTAGAAAAAATGATAGTGGGGAAATACATATGGCATATTTTTTGCCATTGAAGATTTACAAATCTAGTTAGACAAACAGATATGTTAAATAAATAGTACTTGTGAGAGGCAGTTGTAATTCATTCCAGCATTGCTCATGGTTAACTATGTATCCTACAATGTATCTCTGTAAAAACATTTTTGAAAGGATTTTTTGGTCAAATAAATATGGGTAATGATGAATATTTTGAGTCACAATTTATATTATTATCTTCAAGAATCTGAGATATTCTTGGTATAGCTTGCCTTCTTGTGGTGAACTCAAGAGTATTTATTACTTATGGATTCTACTTGCTATCATTCTTCCCTCTTACATGTAAAGGTACATGCTTCATAGCATGGACTCAGACCTTTTAATGTTCAGTCTCACAATTGTTGTCAAATATGCCAATCTACTTTTTCTTGTAATATAAAAATCTGTATTTAAAAGTATCCCAGGATTATAGATTTTGTCCACTTAGAAGTATATCTGTGGATGCTAATTTATGTTCCACTATTTTAAAGTAGAAGTTGCATTGCTTTATATAACAAAACCAGTGTATTCATAAATATTTCCATTAAAAGAAATATGAAGCCAAAATTATTTACATCTCACATTATAAACAGTTTGGGTTTTTTTTCCAGTGTTTTGAGTTTGAAGTCTTAGGACAGACTGAAGTATGGTTTTAACCTTTGGGTTTTATTTAACTTTTAACTTCAAGTTTGCTTAGGCTTCTGTACCTTTCCTCTTCTAGTTGAAATAGTTTATGCAAATTTTTCTTGCTTCCTTTATGACTGGGCAAAGGTTATTTCTGTCTCTTTGTGGTCAGGTCATTATCTCAGAGTAATTTTTCTCTCCCATGTTTTTTTGGGGGGAAGAAGGAACTGCTCACCACTCATAATTATGGACCCATATTAATCAAAGCTTTTTCAATTCCAGCAAGAGGCACTCTTGTATAGTCATGCCTCTTTTGCTGTGCTTTCTTAGGGGTTTCTTTTCCTTTTTTATTTTTTATGTTGTGTTGGATGCCTTTTGAACTGTCTTTTTTTTTTTAAACTGAAGTGTGGTTACATTAATTTCAGGTATACAGCGTAGTGATACAATCACTACATTTAGACTGTGCTCACCACAAGTATAGCTACTGTCTGTTACCATACAGGCTATTACAGTACCATTAACTGTATTCCCTATGCTGCCTGTACCTTTCATCCCTATTACTTACTTATTCCATAACTAAAAGCCTGTACTTCCCACTCCCCTTCACCCATTTTGCCCATCCTCTCACCACTTGGGGGTTTCTTTTTTATTGAATCATATTTTATGGTCAGAAATTTTATTTAATGTTAAGTGCTCTTTTCCTCAGCGAGGTTTTCTGAAGCAGCTAAAAGCTGTGCCAGTTACCTTTGGGGAACCTCACAACCTACCTACCTTTATCATAGTGCTGATATTTTGGTGTCTTAATCATACTGGTTTCGCTTTGCAGGGGGAATAGTTTTTTTCCTCCTCCTATCTTAGGTTCATTCCCTGGGGCCCTAGAAATGAGACTGACAAAAAAGGAAAACAAAACAAATTAACAAGAAAAAAACAGTTTATTAATAGGTGCAGTGCACATGCAGAAGATACCTCACATGATGAGCAGCTCCAGTGAGTGGTTAAAACTTGGGACTTGGGTAGCATCTTAACAAAGAATAATAAATTCATATAGAAGTGACAGGTAAAAACAAAACAAAAGGGTTTTAGGCTTCCAACATCAGGAAATTATGGAAAGGTAAATATATTTGGAAAACTGATAGAATATGTGGGTTATTTGTCTAGGTCCATCTTGGCACCAACTTTCCATCTTCTTTGTGGCCATAAAACTTCTTTGGGAGGGGCAGTTTATGGCAGTCTTCATTTCTGAGAGATTTCTGAGAGGAAATATATCTGATCAATCATTTCCCTTTTAGAAGTGCAGTACCAGTGCCAGATGGTCAACTGCCTACTCTTTCTTATAAAGAAACCAGTTAAATGAATACTCAAAATTTTTTTTTAATTTTTTAACATTTATTTATTTTTGAAAGAGAGAGACAGAGCACTAGTTGGGGAGGAGCAGAGAGAGAGAGAGGAAGACACAGAATCTGAAGCAGGCTCCAGGCTCTGAGTTGTCAGCACCAAGCCTGATGTGGGGCTCAAACCCATGTACCATGAGATCATGACCTGAGCCGAAGTCGGACGCTTAACCGACTGGGCCACCTTGGCCAAGATGGACCTAGAGCCACCTAGGGGCCCCTCAAATTCTTTAGTGATTAAAGGGACTCTTAACTAGAACTACAGAGTAATGAACTACTACTAACTAGAATGTTCTTAAGTGGGAGGAACACATTCAAATTCAAAATCACACTAATTCCTAATAAATGCTTTCAAACATGAAATTAAAGCATGTGAATCCAGAAACACACATATTTCTAATTTATTGTCATTTCAAACACTGAACTTCACTTTTCTACTATATTTCTATTTGTGTTTTACTTCTACTGCACTCACCGTAGTCTTTTCATTTTTGCCGTATTTTATAACCTGTGTGCTTAAGCTTTTACCTAGACCCAGTTTTCTGACAGATAAAGTGTCCTAGCAATTCAGTTTTAATAATAAGTTTCTCATACTAATAGTAAATTTAAAATAATGATAATGCAGTGTTAGACATGACCATCTATAAACAATTAGATAATTTAAAGGAGATTTTGTTTAGGGCCTATTGTTCTCTTTAATCCTCCTTAAGTAGGTGAAGAGTAAAATGTCTTTACCTATATGCTGCATACAACCCACAGTTTTGCAGGGAGAGTTCTATAAGAGAGGCAAGTTTCCATCAACATTGTTTGAGAATGTAAAGGCCCCTCACTTCATTTCCAAATCTTAGGAAGAGCAACAGACATTTAAAATATTTAGCTATCCCTGCATCCTCTCTAGAACCCCTTCTCCTTTTGGCACATATGAACTTGAGGTCTTCTCTACCTTTCTTAGTAGGGTAAGAAAGACATTTTGAAACAAACCTTCGACTCTAAACAAAGTGTAAAGCCAGAAAAAAAAAAACTTAAATTGTAATTGGTAGCAGTTAGGGAATGCTAAGAAAATAAGCAAAAACCACACACACCAAAAATTTTATCAGAATAATTTTGTGAGTTTCCCTTTTCTGTTTTAAAATATTTTTTAGATTGCTTTATGCTTGGTTTTCCTTTTCCAAAAGAAACTGAATTAAAAATCATTATAACTCTATAACTATACCATTTTGAAGTCTGCCTGTCTACAAAGCTAGAGCCAAGGTACCTCATTTCTGGGAAAATAATCTAAGAGTGAATGTTCTTGACTGAGACACAAGCAAAGTAAGTCTATAGAGATAAAATAAATAATGTATTTTTCTCTCCTTAATCCTTTTTGTTTTCCTTTTCAATGGGTATCTGGAAGCATTTTGAGTATATTTATTATAGACTTAATACTTGTGATCTCCTTACATAGTGATATAGGAAGCAAACTGGGTAGAAATGGCTAAGGAAGAATTTGCCGAATAAAAGCAGATAATATACAAATGGTAATTAAGTATTTGTGGCCACATGAAAATTTCATAGTTGACTCTAATAATAAAGGTTCTTAGCCAATAATTGAGAAATAGGTAAACATGAAGAAAATAAAAATCATTCATAATCATTCCATGCAGTTAAAGTCACTATTGAAATTTTATTTTTTTATGTATGTAATATAAATTTTTAACACAATTTGGAAAGTTTTCTATATCCTGATTTTATTTTTACTTGACATTAGACTTGGGTATTTTCCCTAGTTACTAAATATTTTTTGAATTTTTTATTTTTTGATTGTTCATAGAATCCTGTCCAGTGAATGAACCAGTAATTTATTTATCTGGTTCCCTATTGTTCTCAACTCGTTACAGTTGTAACGAGTCTGTATATATATAATTACTAGTGAGGTTAAACATTTTTTCATCTATTTCTTGAATGGATGTATCATTTATGAAAAAATTGTGTATAAGATAGTTATTGTTTCTGTCACAGATCTAAACGAACCAAGATGTTACTAAAGCTACATAGGCAGAAGGAAGAAGAGGATCGCAGATTACAGTTGCTCCTTCAAAGACAGAGAGCCATGAGACTATCCCGAGAATTACGGCTGAGTATGCTCGAAATAGTTCATCCAGGTGGGTGGCAATGTCAATTTTATAAGTGTAAAAATATTTAAAGCATCTTTTAATGAACCAGATTTCCCGATGCCTGATGATTTTTTTTTTCTTTTAATTTGGACCATTTCCCTGTTTCTCCCTTTTCCAGGTAAACCTTATTAAATCTGGAGTCAAAAAAAAAAGTTACTGTTTTTTCTGACTAAGGCCTATTTTTTGATGAGCAATCTCAACTAGTTTTCTTATCTTTCAGATAAAGTAGTGAAACATAAATATATATGCTTAAAGATAGCCTTCAGAGACATAAAGAATCTCCTTGACCTTAAGTAAAGAGTTGGAATACTGCTACATTCTGGCATCAGAACTTTACTCATACACCAGTATAAACTTTGTGACATCTTACCACCTTTGACACACTAAACTGAGATTAATATTATAGTCTGGGAATTGGAATGGTTTTAAGATTTTGGTTTGTTCTTCCCTTTCTCTCCTACCACTCACTCCCAGTGTTCTTTGCTAGCCTCTTATTTCTTGTTTTACCCCTTAAATATAAATGTTTCCTAGTGTTCCATCTTTACCCCTCACTCTTATGTTGCTCTTCTTGCAGTATCCTTTCCATAACTATAGCTTCAGCTACCAACTGAGTGCACATTCAAATCTTGTTTGCATCTTCACCCTCCCAAGCTCTAAACCCAGCACTTCCTAATAAAACTTTTTACAAAATGAAATGTTCTTTATCTGCACTTTTGAATATGGTTCCCACTGACTACACATGGCCGTTGAGTACTTGAAACATAGTGCATGCAAGCACATGAATCTTAATTTCACTTTACTTAAAGTAGCTGTTTTTGGTTAGTGTCTACTATATTGGACTGCACAGCTCTGTAGCCAGCTCCTTATTAGATAGCTTTACTTAGATATCCACAGGCATCCCAAAACTAGTCATCATCTCCCCAGTTCCCCACCAATTTCCTCTCCCTGTATTCCCCTTCTCAGATAATGTCATCAACAGTCTACTCAATTTCCCATCCTAGAGTTCTTTCTCTCTCACACATACAAAAACTCTAAGAAAAAAAAAGGCATCTGTAGACTTAAGAGAAATTTGGAAGTACACAGAATAGTTAATACATACATACATTTTGCCTTTTCCCTCTCATGGTATGGATTGAATTCCTAACCATGTACTTGTGATTCTTTTTTCTGAATATTCTTGCTAGTAGATTATTAACCCTTTTCTCATCACTTTGCCACAAAAAAAGTTGTATGAATCTTTTCTCTAAAAGAAGCAGCATAATCTGAGAAAATTTTTGGAGTTTTTTCCCCCTACTATCTTATAACCATTGTAAAATAATAAAATTGGGGAAATTAATGAATAATATTTAAAGAAACAAATAAAAAGACTGTAAGATTGTTGTTGTTATCATTGTCCTGATTCCAGAACTTGAGAAGGCATAGCAATTGAGTATGTTGTAATAGTGTGTGTCATCTTTTTAGGTCAGGTGGAAAAATATAATCGGGAAATAGAAGAGAAATCAGCATTGATTATCCAGAAACATTGGAGAGGGTACAGGGAAAGGAAAAATTTTCGCCAACAGAGGCCATCTCTCACGGAGTATAAAGCAGCTGTCATACTTCAGAGAGCAGTGAGTCTAATGTAGTAAAAAGATTACTGGATTAGGAGGCAAAAACATGGATTCAAACTTGACCTTGTATATACCTGCTATAGTCTAGTCACAGAGCTTTTCTGAGTCTTCATTTCCTTCTCTATAAAATAAGAACCTCTTTTTCACTGGACAAACTGATTTAGACACCCAGTCCTTAGTATTTGCATGGAACCTTGTACATCATTTATCATACTGCAGTGTTATTTGTTCATTTTTTTTTTCTTCCTTGGGCAGTGACTTCATCAGGGGTAAGGAACTAAGTCTTACTTATTGTTGTCAGCCCTCAGCATGTGCTTCACATATGAATTGATGTTTACCCTACCTTTTTCACTTAATTGTTATGTGAGTCAAATGAACTGATTTATGGGAAAGTATTTTATAAATTGTAAAGCCTGTACAAGTTCAGTACATCAAATTTTATTTTTTAATGTACAGATAATATGTTAAGAAATAATTGGATCACTGTAATTCTTGAATTATAGAATGGTGTTCTTAAGTGATAATTTTCCTGAGATTTATCTGGAACATAGTAATATTCTTTTGCCTTGGAAAACTATAGCACACAGGCTGTTTATTTCATTTAATGACCAATTTTCCTAATATCTGTTATTCACTTGTACCTGTTAGGATTTCAGGTCTATAGCAGTTAACTTTTTGATACTTTACTGTTGAATTTTAGGTTAATTTCATTTTTTCACAGTGATAAATTTTGAATAGTCTCTTTGTTAATTCTTCATGATTAACTTCTTACAAAGATAATTAAAAACCACTCTTTTAAAAAACAGGAAAGAGTAAGTACTAGAGACATAGGTAGAGATTTGACTGTTGTCTCCTTCTTCCTCAGGCTTTTCAGGTAATGTCAGGTTCTATCTGCAACAAACAGTCCTGTACCATACCAAATCACACTCACACCTGCTTTTTACCCTTTGCTACATAAGGCCATCTAAGAACCTATGAATATCAGTATTGGAGAGACTTCTTTTAGAGGAGGAGCCCTTGGGTTCTTTCTAGTACTTTTTATATCATGGGTGCCTCCTTTTTAAAGTCTTTTCTGTCAGAGAATTAAGTAGGACCTTATGAAATTGAATTACTACTTTGACTATTTAGATAAGTCCAATTATTTTTTTTTTATGTTCTATTTATTTCTGAGAGAGACAGGGAGAGACAGCATGAGCAGGGCAGGATCAGAGAGGGAGATACAGAATCTGAAACAGGCTCCAGGCTCTGAGCTGGCAGTCAGCACAGAGCCTGACACAGGGCTCGAACTCATGAACCATGAGATCATGACCTGAGCCGAAGTCGGACACTTAACTGACTGAGCCACCCAGGTGTCCCTAGGTAAGCCCAATTATTTATCAAAGGATCCTCTACTCTAAAATAAGATACCCCAATTTGTCCACCATCCCTTAGAGAAAGAAGCACAGAGGTCATTAGAGAAGGATATCTGACAGCTATGAAGGCAACGTCAGTTTGGCTTTCACATTTTTCTTTGGCATAAAAGGAAAACATCTGCCTCATATCTCCCCCACCCAAAAGAAGGATTACAGGTCTCTGTTATAAAACTAAAAGGAATGGGTCAAGGTCATGTTTTTAGTCTTTGCAACTCACTACTAGAGATAATGGTGAAGTCAAAGCAAAACTTAGCCAAAAATAGAAAAGGTAAGTAGAGGATTCCTTTCAGGGAAGGAAAAGAGAGAGAAGTTACGAAGTATAGAGAGGGAAATGAAAGTAGTAGAGAAAATTAGAATAAGGCAATCAGTGGTCAATAAACAATACGTTTTACTACCTTTAGAAGCATCTTTTTTTAAGACATACTATAAACCTGCATATAGACTACGTCCAATACAGTACTCACTCACCACATGTGATGACTGAATACTTGACTTGTAGCTAGTCAAAATTGGAATGTGCTATAAGTGTAAAATAGCACCTTTTGAAGACTTAGTATGAGAAAGAGTACAAAGTACTTCATTAGTAGTTTTATATTGAATACATGTTGAGTGCCAATATCTTTTACATATGTTGAGGTATAATGTTTATATAGCTCAGTATATGCAAAATATTAATTTTGACTATTCCTTTTTACTTTTTTTATATGTCTACTAGAAAATTTAAAATTACATATGTGAATTCCATTATATTTTTATTAGCACTGCTATTGATCTTTGTAAGAAAAAAAGAAATAATTCATTAGTTTCACTGAAAGTAGTAGGAATATCATTTCCTTGAACTTGTCCTTTAGGTGGAACTACTTTTTAGTGTTTCTGGCAGGAAAAGGCCAGAAGAGTTGTTTACTTTTCTCCCTCCCTTATTTTTTGCAAAAGGAGAAGCATTTGTTTCTTATGTAATTAGAAATTGAAAAAACTGTATGTAAACTTGCTAATTTCAAATTACACATTCTTAACCCAGATAATAAATTGGAGTTCTCTGTAGTGGTATAGTGTTGAAATTAAATTTGAAGAGTTAGCTGTATTTTCCCTTTTAACAGCTCCATGATTTTCTTCTCTTGCTTTTTCATCTCTTAAGAAACTCAGAAGGAAGGTGATGGTTGCTGGTGTCTGGTCTCTAGAGTCAGAATGATGGCAGTTCTTGCTGCTTGATTATAGCAGAAAAGTACTTTGCACTATTATACAAATCCTTCACAGACTGACCATTGAAAACACTTAAGAGAAACAAATCCTTAGCAGTTAAGAAAATAAAAACTAGGAGATAAATAACAATTTCAAAGAGTCCTCAAATGACAAAGAATGAAGAAAAGGTTAAGGTGGGCTTTTTTGATATAGGGATGGAAATTCCTCTGTCCTGGTACCTTTACTCTAAAGTTCCCAGCATAGCATAATAAGCCTAGGGTGGTGTTAATAGGAGGAAGTAGAAGAGAGAGAGGAGAAACAAGGATGCACAATCAAGTAAAGGGAACAATACAAGGGAGAGAGTCTCTTAACAGGAGGATGCAAGCACAGTTGAAGGCTCTAGTAACATACCAAAAACAGGGATATTAGGGAAATTTTATATACTGAGTGAGAATACTTCCAGCCCTGTTCACCACTTCCCTCAGGTCCCTGTGTACTGTCAGCCAGTCTTATTTCTTCGAAAACAGTAGACTGAGAATATTTTCTTTGGGAAATCTGAGAAAAGTTACAAGTATGCTCACGATGGGTACTCCACAAAGAAACAACAGCCCAATTCAGTAGTTTTATATTAAAGTACACCACAGATAAGCCCTACCCACAAGGCCAGAATTTCTAACACCTTCTTAGTGCTCGGTCTTAAATATCAGTTCAAAGTATCACTGGATATCTGAGGAAAGCTGAAACCAAAACAAACAATAAAACTACTTGGTGGAAATAGAGACATTGCAGGGATAAGAAAACTTAAAAAAAATCTGTTATTTCCTCAGAGCTAAGAGAAGATAATGCAAACAAACCAAGATGCTATATAAAAGGGAACAAATAGGGGCGCCTGGGTGGTTTAGTCGGTTAAGCGTCCGACTTTCGCTTAGGTCATGATCTCGCGGTTCGTGGGTTCGAGCCCCACGTCGGGCTCTGTGCTGACTGCCAGCTCAGAGCCTAGAGCCTGTTTCAGTCTGTGACTCCCTCTCTCTCTGACCCTCCCCTGCTCACGCTGTCTCTCTCTCTCTCTCCTAGAAATAAATTAAAAAAAAAAAAAATTAAAAGGAAACAAATAGAACAAAAATTGGCAGAAGAAAAAATGAAAGATATAATAAAAGAGCTAGCAGAAAAAATTTGGGAAATATAGAGAGCAGGGCAAAAAGAAAAGATAATCAGTCCAGGAAGTCAAATATTCAAACATTTGAAACAAAGAACAGAAAAAAACCTGAGGAGAGGAAATCAAATAATTCAAGATTTTCCAGAACTAAATGTCATGAGTTTTAGATTAAAAGGGCTAAATGTCTAAAACAAGAACAGAAATACACTCACATTTATTTTATATCACTATAAAATACACTGGGGCACATAATACTTCTCAGTAGCAGTATTGGAAGCTAAAATGTATTGGAGTAAGGCTATTACATTTTGGAGGGAAAAGGATTTCCTTCTAGAATTCTACATCAGCCACACCATCAATTAAAGATAAAGGTTAACTAAAGACATTTTCATGTATCACAGAGATGTATTTTCATGTATTCACCAAGATGATGGTGAATGGAGATCTCCGGATGACACGTATGCATCAGGCATAGAGAACAGTCAGTTCAGATTGGAGCAAGTCATATAGCTCCAGAAAATGTATATCCAAAAAAACAAATTTGATAGAATGTCTGATACGTTTTAATGTATTAAGTAAGCATTAGGAGAGAGTTTAGATACATGATCAGTAATAAGTACATAGAAACGTAACCATAGGAAAACATTTATTCTCCAGAAAATAAAAAATGAGCAAGAAGGGAAAAGTAATCATATACTATATGGTTCAAAATTGAACGACCTTTATGGAGTTATAATTATGTAAACACTGAACATTGATTTAACTAAATTAATAATAATATTGGTTGTTTGGGGATGTGGAAGATAAGTGGGAGGGCAAGCAATGAAAGAGAGCTAAGCTAAATCCTTATCTTCTGTAGAACAAAGTCGATACATAAAACCTACACATGAAAAATTACAGAAAAGTAGATGGAGATAAACATCAAAAGGAAAAGATGAAAGAGTTAAAGTTGTCTTGGGGGGGCAGAAAGCTATAGTTTTTTTTAATAATTCCTATAAAACTGCCACATTAAACAATAGAATTATATCAAGGAATTTTTTCTGGCACTGAGTAGTAAAATATTTTATACTTTGTGAGCCATTCAGCTCTATAGTTACAATACAAAGGAAGCTGTAGACAATACATAAACAAGCATGAAACATCAATAGTATGTTATTTGTAGACACTGAATTTTGAATTTCATGTAATTTTCAGAAGTTAGAGTATATTCTTTTTAATATTATATTCTTTTCATTCTTTTTAATCATATAAAAGTACAAACCATTTTTAACTCTTAAGACATCCAAAAATAGGCAGCAGGCTGGATTTGGTCTATGGGCCATAGTTTGCCAACCTTTTACTTAAGGCAACTTGAATATGTAGCTTTGATGAAATAAAAACTACAAGGAGGGGAGAAGAGTGAAAAAAATTGGGCAGAATAATTTCAAATTTGTTTCCAAATCTTGTCTGCTTTCTTGTTTTACCAGGAATTCTTTCTGAAGGAATTCTACCAGGAATGAGAAAGAATGTTAAGAAAGCACTTCTGTCAGTAGCCCCATACTCTATAATTTTATAATATTTCTTCATTTACCAAGCTTTTTCTTATATACTGTCCTTTTGATCCTCACATTCTAAGGGGTAGTAAGTAGTCTAAGTAGACCTGGGTCTGTTTTCTATAGACATAGAGCCCATTCTGTAGAGAGCAAATGACTTGCCCAAAATCATACACAGTTTATAAGGGACTAGTATTCAGAAAGAGCTTTCTTCTAGTTTTTTCCTCCTGATTGCTTACTATACTATGCCTCAAATCATATAGTTTATAAGAGACTAGAATTGAGAACTCATTTCCCATTTTTTCCTCTTTATTGCTTAGTATACAAATAATACATGAATATATCCTTGTAAAATATTAAAACACTCCAGGAAAATATCATTAAAAAGTCGTTGTTCTCCCTCACTCCTGTCGTAATCCTATCCCTCTCCCCATACACACTAAGAGTTAACAACAGTTGTAATGTTGTTGCTACCATATGTTGTAGAAGAAAATAGTTCTATTAGGAATGAAAAATTATAACTCTTTTTTTTTTGTCCCAGACTCTTAAATTTCTAGCAAAGTGTCGTAAGAAAAAGAAACCATTTGCTTCTTGGCAAGGACTCCAAGATCTCACTGATGTACGCAGAGTTGAACTGAAGCAACAAGTGGATGACTATCTTCGAAGGCATCCGGTATGCAAGCTTTTCTGCCTTGATAATCAGTGTTTTTTGCCAGTGCTTGATATTCACCAACAAAGCAGTGTGTTCATGTATTTATTATTGGAAAAAGGTAATACAATGCCTTTACCATAGAGTTAAGTGGCTTTGCCATAGAGTTAAGGAGTCTTATAATTACATGCACTATTGTATAGTTAATAAGAAAGGAGACTGCTTCAATTCAGTCATTTCCTGCAGTGTATCAGCAAAACATGGTCATTGCTTTCTTTTTTTTTCATAATAGTATGTAAAACTATGTTGAAGCTTCCACAAAGAGTATATATAGCTTCTAGTCAATATTTGTTGTTAACATATATACCCAAACACATAACACATACATGTGGGAACTGACATCTGCTATTATTCAAACTCCAGGAGCCAATGTTATAAAACATATGACTGCCTCTTAGGATTTTATCAACATAATACTGCTGCTAACACCTTACTCCCCATAGAAATGTCCATATGTTTTACTTTATATAACCACAATACTACAGATCAAGTGTTATTTGCTTCTCCCTTCTGAGTTCTTGACTTTATACTCCTAAGTGTCTTTGAAGATCATTTTTCTTTCTGCTTTTAGAGTGACTCCCCACCCTGTCATTAATTTTAATTAATTTTAATGACCCATACTTCTGCTAGTCATGCCCACTTTCTCTTTTCTTGATGCTTCTCCCATACTTCCACACTTCACTAATTTTATGAGGAAAGTTGGGAGATTATACATTTCAGTTAGTCGGAATTCTTATTGCCCTCATTCGAACTAACCACTCATAAAAGCACCATTTAAGTACTTTTCACATCTATTTTCTTATACTTCCATTGTTTGTCTCTGGGTTCTCTTTCTCCCTCCTCTCTGCCCCCTCCTCCCCACAAACACTCTTTCTCATTCTTTCTAAAATCTGAAGGTTCTGGGTGACTAATGTTAGAGGTTAAGAATAATGTTAAGTAGTCCTGTCATTCACCCTTTCATTCTTCCATAGCTTCCCAAACTAAAGAGCCTTATGCAAAACAAAAACAAAGAAACAAAATCTCAAAAAACAGAAAGACTGATATAAATGGGAATTAGAGGACTAACGTATTATAGCTGAGCATGTATCTCATAGATTACCACTGAAACAGAGCATTAGTAAAAGCAGAATTGGACTGCAAGGCTCAATTGAGGAGGCATAAGTAAGGCTTCCTACTTTTCCTGCCTACTGATCTGAATACAAGAATTCATAAACTAATACAAGCCTGTGGAAAAAAAAAGGCAAGCCTGCCCTTGTAGGTCAGGCCCTCTGTGGTTACCACATAGAGGTAGATAATAGAAAAAAGTTCTGACTTCTGCTTCTAGCCAAGATAGAGGGACAGGGATAGAATTTACTTACTGCCTGAAACAACTGGGGGAGACAAAAAAGATAAGATTCATGAAACAATGGTTTTCAAGTCTACAGACATCAGACAGTAAAGGTTAGTAATTCCTGAGAGGAAAGATGGAGTAAAAGGGACTAGATTTACTTCTGGCCTAAAATAACCCCCTTCTGGGGGTAGGGGCTGTGGAGATGAAATACATGGAACAATAGTTTTAATGACGATGGACATCAAACAATGAAAGTTAGTAATTCCTGAGAGGGAACAGAATGAGTCCTATGATGGCCCTAGCTTATTACCCTGAGAGAGTTCCTAGGTCACAGCACAAGGAGAAGGAACAAAAGAGGAGCTCTTTAGAATCCCATGCTGAGGAGATGGAACTGAGAGTCTGAGAAGAGCAAGGTAGCTAGATTTCATAGGACAGAGTACCAGAGTAAAAAGAGATACAAAGAGAACCCCAGATATCTGGAGAATGTTCCCCTTGAATGTATTTCAGAATTTTGATTAGTACATGTATATAAGGAAACTACCCAAGGCCAAGGAAACAGTCATCTTAAAAGATAAAAGGGGAGAGTGCCTGGTACTCAACACAGGCCCAAGAATAGTGCAAATTATCGTCAAACAGACTAGAAAAACTTAATTCACAGGGCATTGGTAATAAAACTCAGGAAGGTCTTGTCTTAGTAGTAGAAAGTAAATAGTATATACTGATGCATTCTGCCAAACAAATCATAAAAGCAAGAGCCAAAAATATCAAAAAATGTTTATGTAAATCCCAGGGAAAAAAACCTCAAGCTTTTTAGAAATACCAAAATAACTAGCACTCAACAAGGTAAAAGTTACAATGTCTTGCATTCAATCAAAGATTAATAAGCATATATAGCAGCAGGAAAACATGACCCATAATGAAGAGGATACTTAAACCACTCTAGAAATTACACAGATATTAGAATTAGCAGAGAAGGACATTAAAAGTTATTATTATAACTATATTCCATATGTTCAGATTTTAAGTAGGGATGTGGAAAATATAAAAACTACCCAAATCAAACTCTAGAGGTAAAAATTTCAGTGTGTGATATGAAAAATACACTAGATCATTAATAGCAGATAAGGCATGGATGAATAAGATTAATACAGTTGAAGGTATCATAGTATATACTATGCAAAATGAGACACAAAGAGAAAAAAAATTTTAATTGAAAAGAACATTAGTGAGCTGAGTCTTCATGTGGCCTATTAAATGAATAATTGAGAGTTTCTGAAGAAGATAGGAAGACAAAATAATGGCCAAAAACTTTGCAGACTATAGATTTACCCCCAAGTCCAATGAATGCATAAGACACATAAAAAAAAAACCTTATGCCAAGGCATATTGTAATGGGATTCCTCAAATCAGTAGTAAAGTAAAAGTCTTAAAAATGGAAAACATAAAAACATAAAGACAAAAGAGACAACATATTTCTCAGCAGGAACAATGCAAGTAAAAAGATTAACTTTAAAGTATTGAAGGAAAAAAAAAGTTATCCATGTAAAATTCTTCACCATTAAAAATTATTTTAAAAACAAAGACAAAATAACATTTTTAGACATACAAGTGATGAAATACTTTGTCACCAGCATACTCACACTACTAGAAATGCTATAGCCTTTGAGTTGTAAAGGATTTCAGATTTCTCTTAAAAATGATACCACAGGGGCGCCCGGGTGGCTTAGTCGGTTAAGCGTCCGACTTTCGCTCAGGTCATGATCTCGCGGTTAGTGGGTTCGAGCCCCGCGTCGGGCTCTGTGCTGACTGCCAGCTCAGAGCCTGGAGCCTGTTTCAGAGTCTGTCACTCCCTCTCTCTCTGACCCTCCCCTGTTCATGCTGTCTCTCTCTCTCCTAGAAATAAATAAATAAAACATTTAAAAAAAAAAAATCTTTAAAAAAAAAAATGATACCACAAAAAGTCCAACTCTACATAAAAATATGGAAATGCATAAAGCACTGGAAATGGTAACTACATGGGTAAATATATGACTTTTAACTCATCATTAACATGTTTATAAAATAGAATTGATTTTCTAAACCAAAACATCATCAAATGTTCTGTAATACATAGTACAGGTTAAATATTTCCAGTTTTGTAGACCATACAGCCTTTATCATTATTATGCATCTCTGCAGCTGTAGATTAAAGCACTCTTAGATAAAATATAAACAAATACTTGTAATTGTGTTTCAGTTGAACTTCATTTTCAAAAATAAGCTGTTGATTGTCTGAAACAAAAATAATAACAATGTTAATGGTGTTTGTAACATATGTAACAATACAATGCTTTACAACAATAGTGTAAAAACCAGGAGAGAAATAGATGTATACTATTAAAAAGCTTTTATACTATATATGAAGTGAGATGATAATACTTGAAAGTAGATTGATAAATTAAAGATATATATTCTGAATCCTAAAACTACCAATAAAATTAAAAATCAAAAGAATTATATAGCTAATAAGCCTATAAAGGAGATAAAATTGAATTATAACATATAGTCGATTAATCAAAAAGAAGGCAGAAAAAGAGGAGACAAAAAAATGGGAAAAATGAAAAATAACAAAATGATAGACTCAAACATAACCATATCAGTAATTATAATAAATGTAAATGGCCTGAATACCCCCAATTAATAAGCAGGGATTGTCAGATTAAATGAAAAAATAAGACTTGATTATATGTTGAGTACAAGAAACATACTTTAAGTATGAAAAAATAAAAAGAACAAAATGTGCAAACACTAGTGAAAAGAATTCTAGAATGACTATATTAATATCAAAATAGATGTCA
This sequence comes from Crocuta crocuta, assembly GCF_008692635.1. Classification (NCBI taxonomy): domain Eukaryota; kingdom Metazoa; phylum Chordata; class Mammalia; order Carnivora; family Hyaenidae; genus Crocuta; species Crocuta crocuta. The sequence goes on along the minus strand of NW_027530544.1, from coordinate 450,681 downwards.
GAGCAATATTATTAGATTATTACCAGAAGTAAAGAAGGCAATTTCATAATAATAAAGGGGTCAGTTAATCAAAAGGACATAAGAATCTAAATGTTTATGCACCTAAAAACAGAACTTCAAAATATATGATGACAACATAGATGAACTTTGAGGCATTATGCTAAGTGAAATAAACCAGACACAAAAGAACAAATATTACATGATTCTAGCTGAAGTACCTAGAATAGAGACAGAAAGTAGAATGGTGGTTTCCAGGAACTGGGGGTAGGAGAATGGGGAGGTAGTGTTTAAATGGCATAGAATTTCAGTTGGGAAAGATGAAAATGTTCTCGAGATGGACCCTGTTGATGGTTGCACAACAATGTGAATGTATTTAATGTCACTGAACTATTCACTTAAAAATGGTTAACATGATAAATTTTATGTTATATATATTTAGCCACAAGAAAATACATGAATCAAAAACTGATAGACCTATGATGAAAAATACAGAAAGCCACAGTTATAGTTGGAGATTTCAATACCCATTTCTAAACAATTTATACAATAAATAGAAAAGTAAAAGGAATATAGGAGACTAGAATGACACTATCAAACAACTTGATCTGATTGACATTTCTAAGACCCTTCATGGACTGACAGCAGAATACACATTTTTCTCGTGTACACACAGAATATTTACCAAGATAGACCACGTTCAGTGCCATAAAACAAGTCAGTAAATTAAAGAAGACTGAAGTCAAACAAAGTATGTTCTCTGACCACAGTGAAATTGTTTGATATTAATAACAGAAAGATCTCTAGAAATATCATCCCCAAATATTTGGAAACTAAACAACACATGTCTAAGTAAAGGATCAAAGAAGTAAAAAGGGAAATTAAAAAATATTTCAAACTGAATGGAAGCATATTTCAGAACTTGCTGAAGAATGGATAAGGAAGATATGGTGTATATGTATACAATGGAATGATACTCAGTGATGAAAAAGAATGAGATCTCCCCATTTGCAACATTGTGGATAAAACTAGAGGGTATTAAGCTAAGCAAAATAAGTCAGTCAGAGAAAGACGAATATCATATGATTTCACTTATACATGGAATTTGAGAAACTGAACAGATGAACATAGGGGAAAAGAAGGAGAAATAAGATAAAAACAGGAAGGCAAACCATAAAAGTCTCTTAAATACAGAGAACTGAAGGCTGCTGGAGGGCAGGTGGAGGGATGAGTTAAATGAGTGATTAACATTAAGGAGGGCACTTTTTGGATGAGCACTGGGTGTTATATGTAAGAGATGAATCAGTGGGTTCTACTCCTGAAGCCAAGACTACACTGTATGTTAACTAGCTTGAATTCAAATTATTTATAAATAAATAAATAACTTCTGGATTCTAAACCAGTTTTTGGAGGCAAATTTATATTGCTGACCATCTATATTAAAAGAAGGGTCAAATCAAAGACCTTAGCTTACATATTAAGTAACTAGTAAAAGAACAAGTTAAACCCAAAGTAAATTGAAGAAAAGAAATAATAAGCATTAGAGAGAAATCAATAAAATAGGAAACAGACAATAGAAAAATTTAATAAAATGAAAAGCCAGTTATTTGAGAGAATCAATAAAATTGATAAACTTGTAGGCAGACTAATCAGGAAAAAGAGGAGATATAGATTACCACTGTCAGGGATAAGAAAGGTGACTTCATTGTAAATACTACAGATATTAAAGGATAATAAGGAAATATTATGAACAACTTCATATGTCAATAAATATGATAAATCTCATGAAAGAAATTCCTTTAAAGATAAGAATTACCAAGCTTACCCAGGAAGAAAGGGATAAAATGAATAGCCCTGTATCTATATATAGGTAACAAATTATACTTATAAACTTCTCAGGAAAATATAAATCATGTAAATACATGCAAAAAAAATCTCAGCAAAGTAAGAATAGAAGGAAACTTCCTCCATCTGATGAAGCATATCTACAACCGACAATGATGAGAGACTAGATGCTCTTTCCTGAAATCAGGAACAAGACAGAATGTCATTCAGTATAATCAAAATTCCAGCAAGCTTTTTTTATAGAAATTGACAAGCTGATTTCTAAAATTAATATGGAAATGCAAAGGACCTAAAAAAGCTAAGACTACAGAAAGATCAAAGTTGGAGGGGTAACACACCTGATTTTATGAACTATGGAGTAGCCAAACTGTGGTACTGATATAAAGATTTTTTTAAAAGTAAATCAGTGGAACCAAAATCAAATCCAAAAATAAGCCCACATACATGGCCACCTGATTACTGCACAGTTAATGTGTAGAGAAACTGGAACAATTAGATATCCATATGTAAAAAAAAAAAAAAAATGAACTTGGATCCATATATTGCATCACATATAAAACTTAAAACAGATCAAAGAGTTAAATGCAAAATCTAAAACGATATAAAACTTCTAGAAGAAAACATTAGAGAAAAGTTGTGATCTTTGGTTGGGCAGTAATTTTTTTTTAATTTTTTTAAATGGTTTATTTTTTTCTGAGAGAGAGAGACAGCGTGAGCAGGGTAGGGTAGAGAGAGAATCTGAAGCAGGCTCCAGGCTCTGAGCTGTCAGCACAGAGCCTGATGCGAGACTCAAAGCCATGAACCGTGAGATCATGATCTGAGCCGAAGTCGGCCGCTTAACCGACTGAGCCACCCAGGCAACCCTGGGCAGTAATGTCTTAAACACAACAACAATAGCATAATCTACAAAAGAAAAATTGATGAAATTTGCGTTTCATCAAAATTTTAAACTTCTGCTTTTCGAAAGACACTTTAATAGATTATTTTAAGTCAAATATTGGGAAAATATCTTTGCCAGGTATGTATCTGGTAAAGGGTTTGTATCCAGAATGTAAAATGAATTCTCAAAACTCAGCAATAAGAAAACAAAGCAAAGCAATTTTTTAAACATGAAAAAGATTTGAACAGACACTTCACCCAAAGAAAATGTGGCAAATACTTGAAAAGATACATCAAAGTCAGTAAATAGAAATTTAAACCACAGTAAAATCTTTATACAACTGTTAAAATGGCCAAAATGTTTAAAGTTGACTATATCAAAGGTTGGCAAGTATGTGGAGGAACTGTAGCTCTCATAAACTGCTTTTGGGAATGTAAAATAATGTAGCCCTTTGGAAACAGTTTGGTGGTTTCTTTAAAAGTTAAACATATATCTATCATATGATTCAGTGATCCCACTCTTAAGTATTTATCCAAGTGGAAAGGAAATATATATCCTTATAAGCACTTGGAAATGAATGCTCATAGCCCAAAACTAGAACTAACCCAAGCATCCATCAACAGATAGATAAACAAGATATTCTATATACGTACAATGAAATACTAATCCACAATATAAAGGAATGAATTATAGATACACACAGCAACATAGATGAATCTCAAAATAATTATGCTACGTGAAAGAAGCCAGACAATATACACTGAATTATTCCATACTGAAAATGTAATCTATAGAGTAACAGAAAATTAGGTCAATGGTTGCTTGGGGATTGGAGAGTAGGAATGAAAGGTTACAAAAAGGCAGTGACACTTCTGGTGGTGATGGATGTTCATTATCTGACTGTGGTAATGTTTTTCACAAATGTATACATAGGTCAAAGGTTATCAAATTTGTGGCACCTGGGTGGCTCAGTAGGTTCAGCATTTGACTCTTGGTTTCAGCTCATGTCACAGTCTCACGGTTACATGGTTTTGAGCCCCACATCAGGCTCTGTGTTGTTAGCACAGAGCCTGCTTGGGATTCTCTCTCCCTCCTTCCCTTCCCCACCCTCATTGTGCTATCTCTGTCTCTCAAAATAAATACACTTTAAAAAAATTTTTAGGGGTGCTTGGGTGGCTCAGTCAGTTAAGCATCCGACTTCGGCTCAGATCATGATCTCACGGTTCGTGGGTTTGAGCCCTGTGTCAGGCTCTGTGCTAACAGCTAGCTCAGAGCCTGGAGCCTGCTTCAGATTCTGTATCTCCCTTCTCTCTCCGACCCTCCCCTGCTCATGCTGTCTCTCTCTCAGAAATAAAAGATTAAAAAAAAAATTTTTTTAATTTTAAAAAAAATTGACCACGTTGTACATTTTTGGTAATTGTAGTTTATTTTATATCACTTTACCTCAATAAAGCTGTATGTTTAAAAAAAATTAACCTAAATGCAAAAAAAAAAAAAGGCCTTTTTCCCAACAGGTAGATCATTGGTTCCTAAACTCTGTAAAGAAGACTTAATTGCTTTAGCAGTGTTAATCAGAGTTATAAATTTAATCCCTTTATAAAAATAATATACCCACGTCACACACACCAAGAAATTCTGAATCAATAAGTTTGGTGTATCCTCATGGTTCTATTTTTTTTTTATTTCATTTAGTTGTAAAATATACAAAATAAAACTACACAAACCCAAAGTTACCATTTTAATCACTTTAAGTGTACAGCTCAGTAGAATTAAATATGTTTACATTGTTGTGCAACTATCACGACCATCTTCAAAATGTTTTTCATTTTGCAAAACTGAAATTCATACCCATTAAACACTAATTTCCTATTCTTTCTCCCCTCAGCTCTATTCATAGTATCCTTTGATGCACAGAAATTTTTAATTTGATGGAAGTTCAACTTTTCTTTTCTTGTGTCTGTGCCTTCACTGTCATAGTCAAGAAATAACCAAACCTATNAAAAACTTGAGAGCTTTCCCCCTGAGATCAGGAACACGACAGGGATGTCCACTCTCACCACTGTTGTTTTCCCCTTTTATTCTAAGAGTTTTATAGTTTCATCTATTTAGATCTTTGATCTCTCTCTCTCTCTCACTCTCTCTGTTTTTAATACATTTTGTATGATTTTGATGCATGCTCTTGTTTAAAAAACAAGTATTGCTTTAGTCATACTCTAGTGCTCCTGATTAAGATTCTGTGGCAAGTTAGCTGGAGTGTGATGTATCCCAGATCCAGGAACTGGAGTACTTGAGTAAGCTGTGGTGTTAGAAGCTTTATAAGCTTCAGAGTTAAGATTTTCTTATTCTTGTCCGAGCTAATTAAGTTCTCTTTAAAGTAGCTGTGCAGCCAAAGGAATATGGTCCTTTAGTTAATTTGTCCCTTGTTTTGTGAAATCAGAAGCAGTTATAACGTATGGTTTAGATAAGTTTGGGAGTGGGAGTGAGATAAAAAGTAACATAGCCTGTCAGGTGGGATCTGGAACAAGGGGTTGGCCTTGTTATTCCTCTTCCAGGCCAGTATCTTGAACAACAAGAGTACCAGGTAGAAATCCGTCAGGAGATTCATTTGATAGGCTGGGAGACAGCTAAGCATTCAGGAACCTCTGCTAAGTGATTGGGTGAAACGTACATATATGTCTCCTGTGATCATTTTTTCTCTTCTTTGTTCCTAGAGCTCTCAGATGTCAGATGTGACTAGCAAAGAGCTCCATTCCCAAGCTCAAGAACAACTGCAACATTACCTTATGGGCAGAGCCCTAGAAGAGAGAGCCCAGCAGCACCGGGAGGCTCTGATGGCTCAGATCAGCACCAACATTGAACAGTTGATGAGTATGTGCCTGTTTATTTTTGTTTCCTAAAATGAACAACCTATGCAAGATTTTGTGACATCCAAATTCTTCAGAAGGAAAATATCATTTAATGGTTTATTAGCCTATTTCTTGTCTTCAGAAATTTCTAGACCCAGAACATGCCAGCACATGATCTTTTCAAATAATGCAGATCTCATAACCTACTTTTTGGCTCTTTCTCCCAGCCTTGCTATAATTCATAGATACCAAGTCAGACAGAAGTTATTAATTATAAAGATGCTGAGCCCTACTAGCCAAATTTCGTTATGTAGTCTCAAAAGCTTTTGATAATATTTTAGAAGTAGATGACAGTAGTTACAGTGCCATTTTATAATTTTTTTAAACATGTATTTTTTTTTGAGAGAGAGACAGAGTGTGAGCAGGGGAGGGGCAGAGACAGAGGGAGTCACAGAATCTAAGCAGGCTCCAGGCTCTGAGCTGTCAGCACAGAGTCTGATTTGAGGCTCAAACTCACAGACTGTGAGATTATGACCTGAGCTGAGGTCTAGCACTTAACCAACTGAGCCACCCAGGCACCCCCATTCTATAATTTTTAATTATGAATTAAATTTTACATATTAATTAAATATATTTTTATATAAGTTGTATTAATATATTNATAATTAAATATATATTTATAAATCGAAATATAATTCTAATTTTTTAAATTTAATACATCTGCTTCTCACAACCACAGGTACATTAGGGAGATATCTCATCCTACATTTCACTCCTCCTATGAAATACTTTTAATGTGTATGGAGCAGAAAGGACCAGTGTCTTCTATTTAGTGCTATTTCTTGTGAATTTTGTGTTTTTCAACAGATAGGTGGCTGGAACTGAGCCTTTCATATATAGGATGGGATTCTGCTGTGTTTTAAAAATTCATGTTCTTTAAACCATCTTAAAAAATCTACTTCTTTTTAAATTCTTCTTTTGAACACAGTATGGGAATAGGTATGGGGTTATTGCCAGCCACAGCTACAACTTGTGAATAGTTACATGCCATCTGTAGTTAGCAATGATAATAGATTCAAAATTGGAACTCTATCCCCTACTTACTATGGCATAGTTTTAACTCTGTAGTTTCCAAATTCCTACTTGTTTGGTACAGAACTCTTCTACTCACCTGTTTATTTTCTGTTTACTACAGAGGCACCAAGTCTGAAGGAAGCAGAAGAGAAGGAACCTGAGCTCTTCCTAAGTAGATCCAGGCCTGTGGCAGCTAAGGCCAAGCAGGCCCATCTCACCACTCTGAAACATATACAAGCACCCTGGTGGAAGAAGCTTGGGGAAGAAGCTGGAGATGAGATTGATGTCCCAAAGGATGAGCTTAGTGTAGAACTAGGAACTTTACTCATTGGTGGAACCAAACCCCCTTAGGGAGCTACCCAAAGAAATGACACTTATTTCAGGAAATTATACTGGTTCTGCCTCTGGCATACCAGTAGACTAGAGCTATCCTAACTCATGGTTTTCCAGAGATTCCTCTCCACGTAAGATTTTCAGGCAGTAAGAAAAGAGTTACCTTCTACCTCTATCTCAGTTCTCTTTTTCCTTTCCACATCAACATACCAGGCCACACACAAATTAGTATGGCTTTTATTGTGGAACTAACCTCAGCCTGACATTCTGTTGGCTTAGATGAAATGTGGTAGTTCTTTTGTTTTTGCTGTTTTCCTACTAGAGATGTTTTCTAAATAAATATTTTCAACAGTTCTCAAAAACTTGTCAGGATTATTTCAGCTTTTCACATTTATTGTTTCGAATGCATGTGTTTCTACAAATATAAAAAGTGTGTTCTTGGCCTAATTTATTAAAATGAGGAAAAGAAATAGTCATTTGAAGGGCACTTCACTATTTTCTACCAAACAGTATATGAATTCATTTTCTATCTTGTTATTTCTAAAAGAACTACATTTTAAAAATATCCTAGGAGGGACACCTGGGTGGCTCAGTGCATTGAGCATCTGACTTCAATTCAGATCATGATCGTGTGGCTCATGAGTTTGAGCCCCCTGTCAGGCTCTGTGCTGACAGCTCAGAGCCTGGAGCCTGCTTCAGATTCTGTGTCTCCCTCTCTCTTTGCTCCTCCCCCACTCACACTTTGTCAGTCTCTGTCTCAAAAATAAGTAAACATTTTAAAAAATTTTTTTTAATCCTAGGATTCAGAACACACACAAGAATTCCTTCAGATAAAACTGCATTTGTTCTGTTAAACTATGAGAATTATAAAAACTCACTGTTTCCCTTTGTTTTATCTCCTATAAATCTCAGCTAAATATAATAATTTCTGTTATGACCCTAGGTACCTATATGGGTATTTGGTTGCAACCTAATACTTTCTAATTTTCCTATTTATCTTTGTGTTTTAGTACCAGAAGCTACTTCTGTTTGTATTTGTAACAATATAGAATTCAAATTAAAAACATTTAACAAGTCATGGACTCAATATCATAAGGAACTTGTATGATGTTTTTTGTATAAATGAGTGAAAATACCAGTATTTCTGGATAGGAAGACCAAATAATATAATATCCATTCCTCCACCATTAAGTTTAGTAAAATTTTATTCAATATCCTAATGTAATTTTTATTCATAATTGTGAAAGAAATGTATATAATTCATCTGTAATTATCAGTTGAAAGTTTTGATTTCATTTAGAATGTAGAAAGCTCTGTGAGAATGTTAAAATGCCATGTTAAAAATGCCAGATAATCTACAAAAATAATTTTTCTTGAGCCTATCTGATAGTTGAGCCTATCAAGACAACCGAGTAAATTGAGATGGGACTCAATATCTGTGAAATGAGCTATTTCATCTTTAGCAGAGCACAGGAGACAAGAGTAGCTGGATAAGAAGAAATCAATTAAAATTTTTACAAATTCTTAAAGGCCAAGTATGGGTTAGCATGTCAATTTAGAATATCTAGGAGCCTCAGATGGGAGAATTGAGACCTTCCACCAAATACAGGAAAGGTTGGGAGCAGGGCAACAGGCCTGAAGAGACACCCTTCTTGGTTCAGGCAAACATGTAGGCTGCTGCTGAGTGCCATGCCCAAAGCCTCTCCTGCTTTCCCAAATCCTCCTCTTAAAAACTTTAGGCTGCTAGAGCAGGGGTAACAAGGCCTCTTACCCCCAAGGCTCAGAGAAAATTCTACCACATGCAAGGAAGAAAGAAAGAAAGAAAAACTGCTTCTGGAGGCAGGATAGGAAACACTCTACCCCCAGACACCAATATAGATCCAGCATTGCTGAGGGAGGTACAGAAACAAAATCCCCCTCCTGAGAAAGAGACAGGAAATCATCTTAGCTCCAGAAATCCTACACAATACAAAGCAGATGTCTGCTAATGCTGGGGGGGAAGAGTGCCTGCCAAAGACCACCAAAGATAATGACCACCAAGCAGTAGAAGAATAGGAACCCTGAGAAAGCCCTACCTCCAACCACAGGAAGAAGAGACCTGGCTTAAGATTAGGCTAGATCAGGACAATACGATATCCATGTCCCAGCAACTAGCCTAGCACCAAGTAATAAGCAATGGCACTTTATTACTGCATGGAGAGAAACCTCCTCTGTGGCAAAGACCTACAGAGACAGCCGAAAATGGAAGATGGAGTGAGAGCACTGAAAAACCTTCAAGCTTCCAGACCCCAGTATAAGCAGATAATAGCAGCAAAAAAATAATTTGAAGTCCATGGTGCATTGAAGATAAAAAGGACAACCAAACCCGGCCAGAGTCCTGACTACTCTGAGTCAACCCCACTGTACTCTTAATTCTTTTGTTTTAAATTCTGATTTAATTCTATCTGATTTATAATGTGTTTAGTATATTGATATAACAAAACAATTCTACATTACTCAGTGAAAAAATGTCTTAAGACATGGAAGAAAGGTGATTTTACCAATCATCAATTTAGATGTCACAATTTAATTTTGTTGGATGACTTGCTTACCTATAAGGGTTCATTTTCTATAGAAAATAAACTACTGAAGAGGGTTTAACAAATATGAGAAACAGTTCTTAATATTACACCCTTATGAATGTAGAGGGTGCCTAGAAACAAAAAATTCTGTAGTTAACAAAGTGTAGAAAACCCATTCTGCATTATGTTATTCCTTTTAGGAATATCCATCTTCATTTAGGTCAATTTCAAATTATGGCAAAGAAAATCCAAATGCATGATTGCTAGATTTAACTTTAAAATTTTTAAGGTGTTTCCCCCCAGCTTTATTAGGTATAATTAACAAAATTGTATATATTTGAAGTATATAACGATGTGAAATGATAATCACAATCAGGTTAAATAATACATCCATCAGCCTACATATTTACCTTTATTTCTATGTGGTGTGAATACTTAAGATTTACTCTCAGCAAATTTCAAATATAAAAATACAGTATTATTAACTATAGTCACCATGCTGTGCATTAGATCCCTGGGACTTACTCGTCTTATTTGAGCAGCTTCTGCATTCCTCCCACCTCCCAGCCCCTGGTGTCCACCATTTTACTCTCTGTTTCTTTGAGGGTTTTTTTTGTTTGGTTTTTTTTTTCAGATTCCACATATATCTGAAATCATATACTACTTGTTTCTGTCTGGCTTATTTCATGTAGAATAATGTCCTCTGGTTTCATTCATGCTGTGGTAACTGGTAGGATTTCCTTCTTGTGGCTGAATGATATTATGTTGCATACATCTTTGTGTTTTTTTTTAATGTTTGTTTATTTTCAGGAAGAGAGAGAACCCCAAGCAGGCTCCACACACAGCCCGACACAGGGCTTGAATTCACGAATCATGAGATCATGACCTGACCCAAAATCAAGAGATGGTCACTTAACCAACCTGAGCCACCCAGGCGCACCCCTCTTTTAGTTTTAAATTCAAGTTAGTTAACATAATAGTATAATATTGGTTTCAGGAGTAGAATTTAGCGATCCACCACTTGCATATAATACCCAGTGCTCATCCCAACAAGTGCCCTTCTTAATGTCCATCACCCATTTAACCCATCCCCCCACCTCCACTCCAGCAACACTCACTCAGTTTGTTCTCTGTATATAAGAATCTCTTATGATTTTACTCCCTCTAATTTTTATCTTGATTTTTCTTCCTTTCCCCTATGTTCATCTGTTTTGTTTCTTAAAATTCCACATATGAGTAAAATCATATTTGTCTTTCTCTGACCAACTTATTTTGCTTAGCATAATACACTCTAGTTCTATCCACATTGTTGCAAATGACAATATTTCTTTTCGATCATGAGTAATATTCCATTGTATATGTATACACATAGACTTCAAATCTGCATTTTTTGTATCCTTTGGATAAACACCTAGTAGTGCAATTGCTGTGTTGTAAGGTAGCTCTATTTATAATTTTCTGAGAAAACTCCATACTGTCTTGGAGAGGCTACACCAGTTTGTATTCCCATCAACAATGCAAAAGGGCTCTGGTGCTCCCCTTTCTCCACATGCTCACCAACATCTGTTGTTCCTTGAGTTCTTTAATTTTAGCCATTCTGATGCATGAGGTGGTATCTCATTGTAGTTTTGATTTGTATTTTCTGGTGATGAGTGATGTTAGCCATGTGTCTGTTAGTGATATTTCATGTATCTGTTAGCCATCTGGATGTTTCTTTGGAAAAGTGTCTAGTCATGTCTTCTGTCCATTTCTTCACTGGATTATCTGTTTTTTGAGTGTTGGGTTTGTAAGTTCTTTAGGATCTTTTGGATCCTAAACTAACAATTTATCAGATATGTCATTTCCAAATATCTTCTCCCATTCTGTCGGTTTCCTTTTAGTTTTGTTGAATGTTTCCTTTGCTGTGCAGAAGTTTTTTATCTTGATGAGGTCCCAATAGTTCATTTTGTTTCCCTTGCCTCCGGCAACATGTCTAGTGAGAAGTTGCTGTGGCCATGGTCAAAGAGGTTGCCTGTTTTCTACTCTAGAATTTTGATGATTTCCTGTCTTTCATTTAGGTATTTCATCCATTTTTAATTTATTTTTATGTGTGGTGTAAGAAAGCAGTCTAGTTTTTCTTCTGCATGTCACTGTCCAGTTTTCCCAGCACTTTTTCCTGAACAGACTGTCCTTTTTTCATTGGATATTCTTTCCTGCTTTGTTGTAGGCCAATTTCTGGGTTCTCCGTTCTGTTTCATTGATCTATTTGTCTGTTTTTGTGCCAGTACCATACTGTCTTAACGATTACAGTTTTGTAATACAGCTTGACATCCAAGATTATGATGCCTTCAGCTTTGGTTTTCTTTTTCAACATTACTTTGGCTATTGAGAGTCTTTTCTGGTTCCATAAAAATTTTAGAATTGTTTGTTCTAGCTCTGTGAAGAATGCTGGTGTTATTTTGATAGGGATAGCATTTGGCTGTGTAGATTGCTTTGGGCAGTATAGACATCTTAACAATACTTGTTCTTCCAATCCATGAGCATGGAATGTTTTTCAGTTTCTTGGTGTGTCTTCAATTTCTTTCATAAGTTTTCTATAGTTTTCAGCATGCAGATCTTTTACCTCTTTGGTTAGATTTATTCTGAGGTATCATGGTTTTTGGTGCAATAGTAAATGGGATTAATTCCTTGATTTCTCTTTCTACTGCTCCATTATTGGTGTATAGAAATGCAACCGATTTCTGTATGTTGATTTTATATCCTATGACTTTGATGAATTTGTTTATCAGTTCTAGTAGTTTTTTGGTGAAGTCTTTAGGGTTTCCTATATATAGTATTATGCTGTGGTTAGGACTTCCAGTATTATGTTGAACAGCAGTGGTGAGAGTGGACATCTCTGCTCCTAGCCTTAGGGGGAAAGCTCTCAGTTTTTCCCCATTGAGGATGATATCAGCTGTAGGTCTTTCATATATGGACTTTATGATGTTGAGATATGTTCCATCTATCCCTACTTTGAGGGTTTTTATCAAGAGAAGATGCTGTATTTTGTTAAATGCTTTTTCTGCATCTATTGACAAGATCATATGGTTCTTACCCTTTCTTTTATTAATGAGTTGTATCATGTTGTTTGATTTATGAATATTGAACCAGCCCTNATTACTTTGGCTATTGAGAGTCTTTTCTGGTTCCATAAAAATTTTAGAATTGTTTGTTCTAGCTCTGTGAAGAATGCTGGTGTTATTTTGATAGGGATAGCATTTGGCTGTGTAGATTGCTTTGGGCAGTATAGACATCTTAACAATACTTGTTCTTCCAATCCATGAGCATGGAATGTTTTTCAGTTTCTTGGTGTGTCTTCAATTTCTTTCATAAGTTTTCTATAGTTTTCAGCATGCAGATCTTTTACCTCTTTGGTTAGATTTATTCTGAGGTATCATGGTTTTTGGTGCAATAGTAAATGGGATTAATTCCTTGATTTCTCTTTCTACTGCTCCATTATTGGTGTATAGAAATGCAACCGATTTCTGTATGTTGATTTTATATCCTATGACTTTGATGAATTTGTTTATCAGTTCTAGTAGTTTTTTGGTGAAGTCTTTAGGGTTTCCTATATATAGTATTATGCTGTGGTTAGGACTTCCAGTATTATGTTGAACAGCAGTGGTGAGAGTGGACATCTCTGCTCCTAGCCTTAGGGGGAAAGCTCTCAGTTTTTCCCCATTGAGGATGATATCAGCTGTAGGTCTTTCATATATGGACTTTATGATGTTGAGATATGTTCCATCTATCCCTACTTTGAGGGTTTTTATCAAGAGAAGATGCTGTATTTTGTTAAATGCTTTTTCTGCATCTATTGACAAGATCATATGGTTCTTACCCTTTCTTTTATTAATGAGTTGTATCATGTTGTTTGATTTATGAATATTGAACCAGCCCTGCAGTCCCACTTGATCATGATGAACAATTCTTTTAATGTACTGTTGAATTCAATTTGCTAGTATCTTGTGTAATTCTCCTTTTTAGTGGGGTCTTTGGTTTTGGAATCAAGGTAATGCTGGCTTCGTAGAATGAGTTTGGAAGCTTTCCTTCCATTCCTATTTTTTGGAACAATTTGAGAAGAATAACTATTAACTCTTCTTTAAATGTCTGATAGAATTCCATCTGACCCAGGACTCTTATTTGTTGGGAGATTTTTAATCACTGATTCAATTTTTTTTTTTTTTTGCTGGTTATGGGTCTGTTCAAATTTTCTTCCTGTTTCAGTTTTGGTAGTTTGTATGCTTCTAGGAATTTGTCCATTTCTTCCAGATTGTTCAGTTTGTAGGCATATAATTTTTTATAGTATTCTCTTATGAGTGTTTGCATTTCTGTGGTGTGGGTTGTGACCTCTTCTCTTTCATTTGTCATTTTATCAGTTTGGGTCCTTTCTGTTTTATTTTTGATAAGTCTGGCTAGGGGGGGTTATCAATTTTGTTAATTCTTTCAAAAACCAGCTCTTAGTTTCATTGATCTGTTCTTCTGGTTTTTGTTTGTTTGTTTGTTTGTTTCCATATTATTTATTTCTGCTCTTTGTTGTTTCCCTTTAGGAAAACTGCCTTTAGGCTTCATTTGCTGTGCCTTTTCTAGCTCCTTTAGGTGTAAGGTTAGGTTGTGTATTTGAGACATTTCTTCCTTCTTTAGGAAGACCTGGATTGCTGTATACTTCTCTCTTATGACTGCCTTTGCTCTGTCCCAGAGGTTTTGGACTGTCGTGTTTTCATTTTCGTTGGGTTCCATGCACTTTTTAATTTCCTCTTTAATTTCTTGGTTAACCCATTCATTCTTTAGTAGGATGTTCTTTTATCTCCAAGTATTTGTGGTCTTTCCAAATTTTTTTGTGGTTGGTTTCATAGTGCTGTGATCTGAAAATATGTATGGTATGATATCGATCTTTTTGTACTTGTTGAGGGCTGATTTCTGTCCCAGTATATGATCTGTTCTGGAGAAGGTTCCATGTGAACTCAAGAAGAATGTGTATTCTGCTGCTTTAGGATAAAATGTTCTAAATGTGTCTATTAGGATCATTCAGTCCAGTGTGTCATTCAAAGCCATTGTTTCCTTGTTGATTTTCTGCTTAGATGATCTGTCCATTGCTGTAAGTAGCATGTTAAAACCCCCTACTATTATGGTATTATTATCAATGAGTTTCTTTATGTTTGTTATTAATTGATTGATATATTTGGGTGTTTCAAGTTGGGGACATAAATATTTACAATTGTTAGATCTTCTTGATGGATAAACTCCTAAATTATGACATAATGCACTTCATTTCTTGCTATAGCCTTTCCTTTAAAATCTAGTTTGTCTGGGGAGCCTGGCTAGCTCAGTTGGTTAAGTGTCTGACTCTTGGTTTTGGCTCAGGTCATGATCTTCCAGTTTGTGAGTTTGAGCCCTGCATCAGGCTTCACACTGACAGTCTGGAGCCAGCTTGGGATTCTCTCTCTCTCCCTCTTTCTGACCCTCTCCTACTCCCTCTCTTGCTTTCTCTCTTAATAATAAATAAAATAAAATTTTTAAAAAATCTAGTTTGTCTGATATAAGTATGGCTACTTGGGCTTTCTTTTGATCTCAATTAGCATGATAGGTGTTCTCCATCCCCTCACTATTAATCTGCAGGTGTTCTCTCCCAGTACACCACAGAGATCCCTACACCATCCTGTGCGCCCCTGGACTAGCTTCCTCCTTCTCCCCAGGAGAATGCACTACAGCTCTGCTCTGGAGAAAGTCACGCACTTCCAAAAACTCCGAGTTTGAACTCTACATGCTGTTTGTTAAAAACCTGTGACACTGAGTACTTCTCTCTCCCCAGTCTGTGTCCAGAGAGGTTTTCCTTTTGTGTGAACTCAGTGGCACACTCACTCAAGCCCTCTTTCTCTCTTTCCCATTTGTCTCTACTCAGAATGCACCCCCCCAGCATCGCATTTTTTCCCTCCCCTAATTCACCTTGATGCACCTTGCACCTGCCACACTGTCTCCCTCCAACCTTGGAGATCTTTCTGCCATTCTGCAGATGGATTTCCTGGGTGTTCTCAGTGATCTGACCTCAATAAAGCTGTGTTTGAGAATGGAGGAAAGCCCAGGGTCCTCTACTTCTCTGCCATCTTAACTCCTCCCCTTTGGATACATCTTTATCCATTCCTTCGTTGACTGATGTTTAGGTTGTTTCCATATGTTGACCATTGTGAATATTGCTGCAATGAACATGGAAGCGCAAATGTCTCTTTGAGATACTGATTCCATTTACTTTAAAAGTTTGCCCAGAGGTGGGATTGCTACATCATGTGCTAGTTGTATTTTTAATTTTTTGAGGAACCTCTATACTGTTTTCCATAATGTCTATAACCCTCTTACATTTCCACATAGAATATATAAGGGTTCCTTTTTTTCCACATCCTTGCCATCACTTATTATCTCTTGCTTTTTTAGGAAAAGTCATCCTAACAAGGTGTGAGGTGATACTGTGGGTTTTGTCTTCCTTTCACTGATGGGTAGTGATGTTGAACACCTTTTCATGCACTTTTTGACTACTGTTCAATACAATTATGTTATCCACTGGAGTTAATGCAGACTCCACAAAGGACACAATCCATAACAAAACAGCTTTCACCTCAAGTGGCAGCCATAAATTTAGATACCTACAGGCCACCCACACTTCTGACCAACTGCTTACAAATTTGGGAGTTCCCACAACCCTGATAGGTTTGATAATTCACTAGAACAGCTCACAGAACTCATGAAAGCAGCATACTTTTGTTTAATTTTATTACAAAAGTTACAAGTCTTGTCTAGCCAAATAAATACTTAAGTTTTTGTTTTGTTTTTTAATTTAATTTTATTTCAAAATTTTATTTAAATTCCGGTTAGTTAACATATATGGTAAAATTGGTTTCAGGTGTAGAATTTAGTGATTCATCACTTACATATAACCCAATGCTCATCACAAGTGCCCTCTTTAATACCCATCATCCATTTAGTCCATTCCCCACCCACCTCCCACCATCAACCCTGTTTGTTCTCTATAGTTAAAAGTCTCTTATGGTTTGCTTTCCTCTCTCTCTTTCTCTCTCTCTCTCTCTTATGGTTTGCTTTCCTCTCTCTCTTTCTCTCTCTCTCTCTTTCTGTCTCTTTTTTCCCTTCCTCTATGTTCATCTGTTTTGTTTCTTAAATTTGACATTTGAGTGAAATCATATGGTATATTGTCTTTCTCTGACTGACTCATTTCACTTGGCATATTACACTCTAGCTCCATCCACATCATTGCAAATGGCAAGATTTCATTATTTTTGATAGGTTAGTAATATTCCATTATATATATGATATCTATATAGATATATCACATTTTCTTTATCCAAGATTACTTAATGAAAAGGTCTCAGAGACTTCCAAACATGGACCATCCGTGCACTATCCCCATGGAATCAAGATGCAATACCCTCCTAACACACTGATATACTCACTAACAAGGAAGCTCAACCAAGCTTATTTTTCAGAGATCTTTGTTTGCTTTTGTAATAAGTGTTTATTTAGATAAACACACATACTGTATTTTTGGCTTCCATTTCCTTGCATTTCAGGAGCTTCCATTTAAGATTGTGTTTTCTTTTACCTGAAAAACATATCTTAGAAATTCTTTAAGCAAGCATCTGTAAGTTAACATATGTTTTTAAATTCCAGTATAGTTAACATACAGTGTGAAATGTTAGTTTCAGGTGCGCAATACAGTGATTCAATAATTCTATATATTACTCAATGCTTATCAAAATAAGTGCACTCTTAATCTATTTCACCCCTTCTTCCACCCACCTCCCCTCTGGTAACCATCAGTTTGTTTTCTCTAGTTAAAAGTGCTTTTTGCTTTGTCTCTTTTTTATTTTGTTCATTTATTTTGTTTCTTAAATTCTATATGTGAGGAAAATCACATGGTATTTGTCTTTCTCTGACTTATTTCACTAAGTGTTATACTCTCTAACTCTATCCATGCTGTTGCAAATGGCAAAATTCCACTTTTTATGGCCGAATAATATTGCATTGTATATATATATATATATATATATATATATATATATATAAAATTATGTCTTCTAAATCACTTATTCTCCTTTCTGCCTCTTCAATCCATGCATTGGACACCTCTATTTTATTTTGCATCTCATTTATAGCATTTTTTAATTCATCACAACTATTTTTAATCTCCATAGTCTTTGTAACAATAGTTTCTCTGATGTCTTCCATGCCTTTTTCAAGCCCAGTGATTAATTTTATGACTATTGTTCTATATTCTTGTTCAGTTATTTTGCTTATATCTATTTTGATATATCAGTTCTTCCTGGAATATCTTTGGAGGAGAGATCATCCATTTCGTCATTTCGGTTAGCTTTCTATCTCTTGTTAGTTTTAAAAGCTTGTTGTGCACTCTGTACCTGTGAGTGCTGCTGTACCAAAGAAGGCTCTTTGACTGTCCAGGGCCTGTCCATTCAGAAAGTGTTCTTTAAATGGTGTCTCTTGGTCTCTCTTGTTGAGACCTTGGTTATTTTATTTTCCTACTCGTAGTGGTATTTGGGACTCTCCACCATGTGTACTTTGGCTTGTTTCTTGAGGTAGCCCTGGAAAAGAAACAGACAGACAAACACACAGGGAACAAAGGCACACAGACTCACAGACAAATCCAACAAACACACAAACCGAAAGTGAAAAAGAAAAAGAAAAAAGGGACACATACAAAAAAAAAAAAAAGAAAAGAAAGAAAAGAGGAAGGAGGAAAGATGAATCATAAAAATAAAAATACATAAAAAGAAATAAGAAATAAAGAAAAGGAAAAAGAATAAACCCAATAGACAAAGGACAGTCTAAAGCATAGAACCAGAATTCCCAGCTACAAATAAATAGCCAGGTGTATACAGTGCTGGTGGAAGAGAATAAAGAAAGAGAGAAATGACAGGGCAGGGAGGAAGCGAAATTGGAAATGAAGTGAGCAGGCAAAAAGACTAAGAGGCTTATTTCAAAGAGAGAAAGAGTGGAATATGGTTGCAGAGGAGGCGAAAGAAATGACGGTAATGCTACTCAGAGAAACTGTATAGTCTGATTACTCCAGAGAGAAAGAGATAAAAATGTAGCAGTGGAGGTGTAGAATTTACATCTGGAGAATGGATTAAATGTGACTGTTTAAGCAACCCAGTGACCAGAATTAATCAGGGCATTCATCCATGTTGGTCTTGCCCTGGCTCCGGTAAAAAAAAAAAAAAAA
>NW_027530544.1:326866-431230 GCF_008692635.1 Crocuta crocuta | reverse complement strand
AAAAAAAAAAGAAGGAGTAGGAGAAGGAGGAGGAGGAGGAGGAGGAGGAGGAGGAGAAGAAGAAGAAGAAGAAGAAGAAGAAGAAGAAGGAGGAGGAGGCAGCTCTCTAGCAGGGATGGGTGTGGTGCCTTGGTGGTTGTGGGGAGAAAAGTGGCAGCGCCCCAGTCCCTTCTTGAACCAAGCGATGCAACTCACTCTTTTGGGTGTGATCTCCCTGTGCCGGGGGCGTAGCCAAAGTGGGCCATGCTTTATATCCCAAGCCAGGCCTCGTTTCCAGATCTCAGTCCGCGCGCCACATTGATATTGCCCGAAATATAAACTTGCAGGCAAGTCCCTCAGAACAGTTTCAAGCCTCTTGCCTTCCCCCTGGAAATTGAGCCGGAAGCTGCTGCTCCTGTCCCCTCCAGGTCGGGCTGGTGAGTGAGGAGCAGTTTCAACCGGGGTCACCTGGGAGGAGTGCGTCCCTCCTAGGGTCAGCTGGACAGCAGGAACCCGGGTCCCTCTGTGTCCCAAGCGGAGGTTTTTCTCTTCTCCAGCGACAGGGACAGTGTCTTGAGCAGTTTCAGCCACTCTCTTTTTTCCCCCCTAGACTCACTGCAGCTCCCCGCAAAGGGGCATCCCCCCGTCCCTCTGCTTCTCCAGTCCTGGCCCTATTTTATCTTCCCCAGTTTGCACTCATGCTATAAGGTTTTCTCAGGGAACTCTGTCTCCTTTTCCTCCCAAACTCCTGGATTCTGTAAGGGTTCCTATGGCTTCAGGCCTTCTCCGTGTGAGAGATGGGGGTGAGTGAAATGTACGGAGCTCCCTACTTCTCCACTATCTTGCCTCCTCCTCCTCCTCCATTATATATATATACCACCTCTTTCTTATCCATTCATCTACTGATAGACACTTAGGTTGCTTTCATAATTTGGCTATTGTAAATAATGCTACAATAAAAGTGGGGATACAGGTATCCCTTTGAATTATTTGGGAAAATACCCAATAGTGCAATTACTGGATTGTAAAGTAGTTCTATTTTTAATGTTTTGAAGAACTTCTCTACTATTTTCCACAGTGACTGCACTCGTTTGCATTTCCACCAACAGTTTACAAGCGTTCCTATTTCTCTACATCCTCACCAACAGTTGTTTCTTGTGTTGTTGATTTTAGCCATTATGACAGGTGTGAGATGATATCTCTTTATAGTTTTGATTTGCATTTCCCTGATTATGAGTGATGTTGAGCATTTTTCATGTGTCTGTTGGCCATCTGTATGTCTTCTTTGGAGAAATGTCTATTCATGTATTCTGCCCATTTTTAAATCAGATTATTTGGGGGGTGGGTTTTGGTGTTTTATTTATTTTTGAGAGAGAGAGAGAGAGAGAGAGAGAAAATAGCAGGGGATGGGTGGAAAGAGAGGGAGACACAGAATCCTAAGCAGTCTCCATGCTCTGAGCTGTCAGCACAGAGCCTGACGAGGGGCTCGAACTCACAGACCATGAGATCATGTCCTGAGCTGAAGTCAGACGCTTAACCAACTGCACCACCCAAGAACCCAGATTATTTGTTTTTTGGGTGTTGGGTTTTATAAATTCTTTATATACTTTGGATACTAACCCTTTAGTGGATATGTCATTTACAAATATCTTCTCCCCTCTCATATGTTGTCTTTTTGTTTAGTTGATTGTTTCCTTTGCTGTGCAGAAGCTTTTTATTTTGAAATAGTCCCAATACTTTATTTTGGCTTTTGTTTTCCTTGTCTCAGGGGACATCTAGAAAGATGTTATGGCTGAAATCAGTCTATCAGGCATATTACTTACCTCCATTTTGCTTAGGTCTCTTGATGTGATTTAGTCTCTTAGGACATCTCATCATTTTGCCTAACTGTGTGTTTCTCTGTGTGTTAGGAAAGTCGGCTCTGTCTTTTGCTCTTGAAAATAGTGGGCAAGGCACACACTTTTAACAAGGTGGTGTTGGTCCTCTTGCACAGGGACACACTGCTATGGAGACAGGGCAGCCAGGGCCACTCTGCAAAGCATGCAGGCATGGGGTGTAGTTTTTACAAGGTGCATATGTCCTCCCTGGGAGGGGACAGGCTGCTGTTGCCAGGACCAAAACCCTGCAAAGTGCACAGTCAGGAGATGCAGTGTTGACAAGGATTGCACAGGTCTTCTAGGGGAGGGAGCCTGCAGTGCTGGGACTGAGGTATGCCTAGGTGGAGGGCACAGGGCCCCGTGTAAGCAAACTATGTAGTGAATGCTGGCTCCTGCAGGTGGCTGTGTGGTTATGCTAGTGGAGAGGTTAGGTGAGGGAAATGGCACCTGCCAGCTCTTGTTCCTGGGTAAGTCCCTCAGTGAACTCAGAGATCAGTAAGTAGCTCTCCCTCCCATATGCCCTGGGTCTTTTTCAAACTGCTACTTCTCTGCTGTATCTCTGCACACTCTTTGCTCTTTAAAGGTGGGAACTCAGCTTCCTTTCACCCTCTGGGCTCTCCCACAGCTGAGCTTGTTGATTTTTAACATTGTAGGCATTAGGTCTCAATGGTTGTAAGAACTCATGAAATTTGGCCCTTCTAGTTTTCAAAGCCAAATGCTTTAAGGATCTTCCCTGTGCGGCTCCCTGGTATGATAGTCTGTTTCTCACATTCTCTGCACCCATGGTTCCCTCCCTCCAATGGCCAGACCTTCAGGGTTTAGCTTCCTACCATGACTCCATCCTTACTACCCCCTTCAATGTAGCCTCTTCCCTGTATTTAGTTGTGGAGTTTGTTCTGCCAGGTTTTGGGTTGTTTTCTTGGTTATTTACACTGATATGAGTGTTACTTAGTTGTACCTGTGGGACAAGGTGAGTTTAGGGTCTTCCTACTCCACCGTATTCCCCAGAAGTCTAATGTTCTGAATTTTTTTTCTTTTATTACATGGGGTGATTGTTTGACTGAACTCAGTCTCCAGCACTCCCTCACCTCCCCATAGGTTGAGAGGTCAGGCTGATATTATGTGGCTCAAAGTCTCAACCTTTTAATCAATGGTTTGTCTTTATGACATGATTCATCCCCTATTTTGAGTCCTTTTCTTAGCATCAACTCATGTGTGGCCCAGTGGCCAACATAAAGAACAAAATCCTATCACTCCAGAAATTCCAAGGGTTTAGAAGCCCCATCCCACGACATGGGGCAAAGAGCAAAAAATTTCTTTATTATAAAACATCCCCACATTTACTGTCTGATATGAAAAGAGTTGTGCCTTCATCTGGGCATAAGTAGTTTTGACCTTAGTCTTTTCTATTTTATACATATCTGACATTTGGTAGAAAATTGGGACACACAGAAAATCGAGGGAAGAAAATAGCTTTTCTTTCCCTCAAGAGATAAACAACTAGACTAGATTCAGAGATGACTCAGATATTAGAACTTACAAAAGACCTCAACAGCTATTGTTAATATGTTAAAAGATAGAATGCAAATGTTGACAACGTGCATAAACAGATGGGGAGTTTCACAGAAATAGAAACTATTAAAAAAAGAGATCAGTGGAAATGCTAGAAAAAGCACAATGTTAGAGGTTAACAATTCCTTTGAGAAGTTCATTAGCAGACTAGAATTGAGCAAAGAATAGATGAATTTGACAATGGATCAACAGAAATTTTCCAAACAGAAACATGAAGAGAAAAGAAAAAGAGTAAAGATGGGGTTGGGGAAGAGGAGAATAGATCTTCAAGAACTGTGAAATAATATCAAGTAGTACAATGGGGTGCCTGGGTGGCTCAGTCGGTTAAGCATATGACTTTGGCTCAGGTCATGATCTCATGGTTCGTGGGTACAAGCCCTGCAATGGGCTCTGTGCTGACAGCTAGGTCATAGCCTGGAACCTGCTTCAGATTCTGTGTTTCCCTCTCTCTCTGACCTTCCCCTGCTCACGTCCTCTCTCTCTCTCTCTTTCTTTCTCTCTTTCAAAATAAATAAAACATTAAACAATTTTTTAAAAATATCATGTAGTATAACATGTGGATAACTAGAACACCAGAAATAGAAGAAAGAGAAATAAGGCAGAAATAGTTAAAGTAAAAATGGCCAAGAATTTTTTTCAAAATAATGAAACCACAGATCTAAGAATCCCAGAGAACCCCAAGCAGGATAAATAACATAAAATAATATAAATTTTTTTATTTTTTATTTTTTTTTTTTAATGTTTTATTTATTTCTAGGAGAGAGAGAGAGAGAGACAGCGTGAGCAGGGGAGGGTCAGAGAGAGAGGGAGTCACAGACTGAAACAGGCTCCAGGCTCCGAGCTGGCAGTCAGCACAGAGCCTGACGCGGTGCTCAAAACCACCAACCACGAGATCATGACCTAAGCGAAAGTCGGACGCTTAACCGACTAAGCCACCCAGGCGCCCCAATAATATAAAAATTTTTAAAACACACCTAAATATAGTCACATTGCTTTAAATCCAAAATAAAGAGAAAATGATTAAAACAGAAAAAAAAGAAATGTAGAAGAAAATTATGTTCCAAGGAGTGAAGAAAAGACTTTTAATAAACTTCTTAGCAGAAACTATACAAGCCAAAAGACAATGGAATGACATCTTTAGAATGGTGAAAGAAAAAATTGGCAACCCAGAATTCTATATACAGCAAGAATATCTTTCAAGAACTGAAGGCAAAATAAAGATTTTTTTCAAAAAAAAAAAAAACAAAGCTGATTACATTCAATGGCAGCAGACCTGTATGATAAGAAATGCTGAAGGAAGTTCTTCAGACAGAAGGAATAAGATATAAGTAGAAATTAGATCTACACAAACAAAAAGGGAAATGGTAAAAATAAAAGTAAGTATAAAATGTTTTGCTTATTTTTAATCAATGTAAAAGTTAATTGATTGTCAAATTAGTAACAACGTATTTTGTGTTGTAACATATGGAGAAACAAATTGTAGGATAGTAATAGCCAAAAAAACAAAATTGAAGGAAGTAAATAGAATTGTTAAGGTTTTGAAATTATAAATGAAGAGAGATAGTATTACTTTTAGGTAGACTATGATGAGTTATATTTATGCATTGCAAACCCTAAAACAACCACAGAAATAAAAAAAGAAGTATAACTTTTAAGATGACAGTGCAGTCAAAATGGAATCATAACACAACTAGCATGAAACAACTAAATAATAGATTTAAGCCCAACTGTATCAATAATATATTAAATGTAAATCTTCTAAGTTTCAGCTTGAGAATCTTTTACCAAGTGGGTAGATGGGAGGTGAAAAATATTTTCTAAACCTGTCTTGGCCCCACTATGCTCTTTTTAAATTATGCTTATAAACTGGCCTATTTCATTAGTTCATTATTTTCTTATAGCCCCTTATCATACTCACCTTGTAGAATTTTTTTTCTGAAAGTTTCATTTAGATAAGTGTATTTATCTAAATTCAATGTTCATTAGATAAATTTTTACTCTGCCGAGTTTTTACAGGTGATAGGTTTATAAATAAATAGTTTCACTACTACATAATATGAGTTGCCAGTTTTCTGATCTCCCTGCAATTTTTCCAGCCTATGCCTGCTGCCTGGTCACAAAGCTGGTGCCACATATTGTAGATTTTTTTTTTTAATAGTTTATTGTCAAATTAGTTTCCACATAACACTCAGTGCTCATCCCCACAAGTATCCTCCTCCATGTGTAGATTTTTTTTTTGATGGCAGTATCCCATATCTAGCTATCAACTTCAGTACAATTCATTACTGTATCACAAACTACTCAAAAACTTAGTGATTTAAAACTCTAAGACAGAGTACCATATTGACCCCCCCCCACCTAAAAAACAGAAACAAACAATATATGAAACAACAGGTTTGAGGACACTGAATATCAAGCAATGTGGGAAAGTCTTTAGGAAACAGATGAGGTGAACTCAGTGATTGCCACAGCTTAATGTCATTAGACAGTACCTAGGTCATGGTGCATCCTTCCTAGCTTCTGCCTTCCAACTCATTTCCAACACTCACATATAGATATCTTCCATGTCATTTTTTTTTCATATTCCTAGAGGAATTGGCTGGCATAGCACAGAAAAAGGTTGTTCATCTGTTCAGAGAGGAAGGGACTTCTCATATGATACCGTGGTTCTATGGATCTCTCTACAATGTTATAAGAAGCTTGCTTGTCTAGGGGTGCCTGGGTGCCTCAGTCGGTTGAGCACCTGACTCTTGAACTTGGCTCAGGTCATGAACTCATAATCATGAGATTGGGCCTCAAGTAGGGCTCTGCGCTGATGGCATAGAGCCTGCTTGGGATTCTGTCTCTCCTTCTCTGTGCCCCTCCCCTGCTTGTGCTCTCTTTCTCTCAAAATGAATAAGTAAACATAAAAAAGAAGCTTACTTGTCTATCATTTCATTTATTCTCCTTTTAGCTATGATTATGCCCTTTGTACTCATGGGGAAACTGAGGTACTGAGACATGGTGATTTTGTTTCATTCACTACAGTCACATTAATGTTATAATCGAAAGATACTGAGTGAATGCTCAGACACTTGGGCTAGGACTCAATCATGGGGGGGGGAAAGAAATGACAATGACAAGCTGAGATTTCCACTCTTTTTCTGACACATTCTCCAGTCAAAGCAACATGTGTGGAAAGTGTCTCTTATCCTGCCTTGTGCTCTCTATTTATCCTAACTCTTCCCAGCTGGGTTTTCTGCCTCACATTTTGACAATCACTAGCCAGTCAAAGCCTATCCCACTCTCTCTTCTCCTAGTACTTCCTAGTGCCCCAAAATTTCATGGTGATGGCAAAGCCAGGCATTGCCTGTTGATGTCAAGAGGCAGGATAAAGGAGTCCTGCTCTTGTGTGAGCAGAAATGATTAGCAGAGAGAACCAGAAACAGGGAGGAAGGGAATGAATGGCAGGTAGTAGGTATGTAAGTGGTGTAGGCACTCTGCATGTGTAGGCAACTGTGTGGGATACTTAAGGCATCTGTGCATGAGGATGTGACTGTACCAAGGGATTGTGTGAATATATGTGAAAAGACTACGTTCTCATTTTCTTCATAGATACTGTCATAGTCGGTATCCCCTATAGTACCAGACAACACACATGGAATCAGCTCAGAAGTTTATATTCAGATCCCTGTACCTTCCTCAACCAATAGAGCTACTATATATAAAGGCTATTACCCTCATTTTCCCAAGTCTCTCTCTCTCTCTCTCTCTCTCTCTCTCTCTGTACCTTCCTCAACCAATAGAGCTACTATATATAAAGGCTATTACCCTCATTTTCCCAAGTCTCTCTCTCTCTCTCTCTCTCTCTCTCTCTCTCTCGATCTCACCTCTGAGGGTCTGGAGATGGGTTTGAGCTCATTATTCTGCTCGCTCCTATACCCCCTTACCTGATCAGTGGGGCTATCCTGGTGGGCCGGTTCTATTATTTCCCATTTAATTTGCTCTCAGAGGAGGTTTGATGATAGTGGGGTAAATACTAGAGCCTAAGGATGGGATAGGAGCTGGGCTGCAGAACAACTGAGGGGGCCCAAGTTTCTGTTACTCTCCTCCTTTCTGACACACAATCAAACAGCTTATAATGGCCTTAAATCTCCTCTGGTCTATTTCTAAACTTCAGAAAAACAGTTATCTAACCTCTAGAATACCTTATGTGGAAATTATTTTCAATCTTAATTCTACCGAAAGGATAGTCCTCAACTAATTTTGATTTCAGGAAATTAGTTCTTAATATCTAATGGAACTCAATAGCATTCAAAACCTATTCTCTGGTTGAATTCTTTGGATAAATGAGGAAACAACAGGACAGCAACTTTCTCCCACAGAATCTTTGTTTAATTACATGCTTCAATTTTGACAGTGTCTGCTGACTCTGTTATAGAAGATACAGAAATGGGCTCACCTTTAGCATTTCTTCCTTTCTTCCTTTAGGCTCTTGTTAGTTTTACTTATTTTTTATTTTTTTATTTGTTTTTATTTTTATTTCTAGGAGAGAGAGAGAGAGAGAGAGAGCGTGAGCAAGGGAGGGTCAGAGAGAGAGGGAGTCACAGACTCTGAAACAGACTCCAGGCTCTGAGCCGGCAGTCAGCACAGAGCCCGACGCGGGGCTCGAACCCATGAACCGCGAGATCATGACCTAAACGAAAGTCGGACGCTTAACCGACTAAGCCACCCAGGCGCCCCAGTTTTACTTATTTTTTAAAAAATTCTAGTAACATTATGTTCTGTTCTATTAATTTAGACACCACGTTGTCCAATCTCAATGTTGGACTACTAACTAGTCTTTTACCATTATGTATCAATTTCTGAGTATTTCAATTCACCTCTTGGTTGGCTGGATTTCCTTTTTCTTTTTCCTTCCTTCCGTCCCTTCCTACTCGCCTTCTTTCCTTGTCTTTCATATTGAGAGATAGCATTCATAAAGGGCACAAATAATGTACAATTTGGTGAATTTTTACATATGTTTAAAAAACCAAAAAAACTCCTTCAGGATTAGCATCTTTTTGCTAGAGTCCATTATGGACTCTATTGGAAAAGTGGTAAATGCCCCATTAATTTTTCTTCCTTAGGTTAAGCAGTTCTAGCCCTTTATTTCTCTTTACTCATAAATACTATTTTCATTTTTACTGGCTGTTCTCTATAGATTCTCCAATATTTTTTCTTTTTTTACATTTTTTTTAGATTCTCCAATATTTCTTAACTTCAGTATAATTCCTCAAATATTTTGGAGTCCCTGTCATGTCCCAGCGACTGTGCCAGGTGCTGGGGATTCAAAGAAACAAAGTTCTCTCAAGAGCTCTTTGTCTGGAGAGAGAAAGAGATTAGAAAACGATGACACAGCATATTAACAGTATAAAAGAAGTGTTTAGGGGGTACTTGAGTGGTTCAGTAGGCTCAGGTCATGACTTCACAGTTCGGTTCATGAGTTCAAGCCCCAAGCTGGGCTTTGTGCTGACAGCTCAGAGCCTGGAGCTTGCTTCAGATTCTTTGTCTCTCTCTCTCTCTCTCTCTCTCTTTCTTTGTCTCTCTCTCTCCCTCTCTCTCTGCCCCTCCCCCCACTGGCTCGTGTGTTCTCTCTCTCTCTCTCAAAAATAAATAAATATTTAAAAAGTTTTTTAAAAAGGTTTTTAAGATTCAGAGAGAGAGGAGAAAGGAAGCATGATAAGTAAAGGAATTAGATAATTGGGAGCTAGGGCTAAGAATGTGAATAGGAGTTTGGTAGAGAAAAAGTGACTTAAATTGTGGAAAAACCTGTGGATCTATCAAGAGTTTGATCAGAATTTACTCAAAGTTAAGAATTCAGTAGTTGAAAAGTTTCATGAAACTTTTCTGTTTAACTACTCCTGAATTTGACAAGAAGCTGTATTCTCAGATTTGAAATGTTAAATTCTGGTTAACTCAATCCAATATTCTCTTTATATTCTTTAAAATAGCCTTATACTCAATTTGGTCCATGGACTCAAGTCTGGTTCTGCCCTCATATAGCATATGGGCCCACATATGTCATAGCTAAACATCCACCACAATGTTGTAAAGAGAGATCCCAGGTTTTTACATAACATTTTTGGAAAGAACACAGCTTTTATTAACTAACTCTTTGGTAGTTAGACTCTACTCCTCACTCTCCAGCAATAACAACAGTTCCAGGTTGCTGTCAGAGCTTTCTTCCCTTTTCAGTCTCTAGTTTTGTCTTCTTCACTGTTTAGCAAACCTTAATCAATAATTAATGCTTAGCAAGCCTTTCTTTGCTTGGGTTCTTAGCCCCAGTTGCCTGTAAGAATCACCAGAGCCTTGAGTAAATCTATGGTCCATGGACCAGCAGCACTGGCATCACCTTGGAGCTGTCAGAAGGCAAAATTTCAGATGCTACTCCAGATCTACTAAATCAGAACCTGCATTTGAATAAAATCCTTAGGTAATTTGTATTTACATTAAATTTTAAGAAGTGCTCACCCAGGCTGCTTTTAAAAATTCAACTGTTGGGGTGCCTGATTGGCTCAGTTGGTTAAGCTTCCAACTCTTGATTTTCCTCAGGTCATGATCTCACGCTTCATGCGTGTCAGCTCTGCCTAGGGCTCCTCACTCACAGTGCAGAGCCTGCTTGGGATTCCCTTTCCCTCCTTCTCTGTCCCTCTGGTGCTCTCTCTCTCTCCCAAAATAATAGATAGATAGATAGATAGATAGATAGATAGATAGATAGATAGATAGATAGGTAGATAGATAGATAAATTTAGCTGTTGTGGCCCACATCCAATTTTTACCCTAGGGTGGGTACCAACCATCAGTATATTTTAAAAGCCCTTTGAGTAATTCTAATTTGGAGCCAGAGCTGAGAAACTACTACTTGGTGAGTTTGGGCATAGAAAGAAGAATGTCCACGATTTTCCAAAAAGGCTCTGTCTGTGTGAGGCACAGACAGGTAAAAATACATTTTCTTCAAATACTTTGAGCAAAGCAACATCCTAAAAGATTGAATACAGAAGCAGATGTGAGAATTCAATTGTCTTCTCTTAAGCCAGATATTAAAGAGCTTCACAAAAATTTAATAACGTACCCCTCTTTTCTTCAAAACTTTTGTTGGGAAAACATATTTACTTTCCTAAATTTTTTTTATGTTAACATGTAATAATTTATTATTATTACTTTTAAAGCATTATTAGATAAGTATTTTTAATATTTAGGTTTTAAGTTTAATATGGTAAACGTCAGTGGAAATAGTTTGCTGGAGCCTTCTCTTACTGTTTTTTACCAAAGCTGATTGTTAGATTTTTCAGGAATATTATGAACTAGCTGTTCTTTAAGAATAAATTGTATACAGAGAGTCTAAGATGGTGGAGTAGTAAGCCCCAGAAATCTGTCCCCTCACCTAGACAACAATTGCCCTGGCAGAAAATATGGAATGTAACTATTTTGGAACTCTGGAATACATGGAAGGCTTGTAACTTCTAGCAGGTTTGGCAAGTAAATTGCAGTTAATTTTAGTCAATTTCAGCTCTAAGCACAATAGGAGCTACCATTTCCTCCACCTTTGCTCCCTCCCTCAGCATCCTGAAAGGTAACTTTGCACATTTCTGGAGCATATAATTTGCCAGAGTCAGGGTGGGCAAAATGGATCCCGTCCTCCAAATACTGGCTATCTGTGCTTAGATCAGTGATCGCAGCTTCCAATTACAGAGATGCAGGCAAAGAATAGAGTGGCCATTGTTGTTGCATCTACCCCCATTGTTGTAAGCCCTTCCCTTCCGGATGAAAGGGATTTAAAGAGATGGTGCCCCTTTTTACCTTCCCTTCATTTTTTCTTTTTCCCTTTTTGGAAGCCAGACATTAAAAACCAGAATCTTCAAAAGCAACTATGCATGAAAATGGCCGATCCACTTTATGGAAAATCTCATCCCTTTTGAGAGCTGGGATGGTGCCCCATATATTTTTTGTCTCTCCACTCTGCATTATGCACTATGAGCTACTCAATTAGTTAATTGTTAAAGAAGAGATTTCTCAGTATTTGCAAAGTGTCTATTACATCAGATGGTTAACCCTAAGATGCAGCTATTCGTTCAATGAATACCTATAAGCAAATACCAAAAGAGACTGCTAGATGCAAAAGAAAGATACAGCCCCTAGTAATGGAACTTACATAGAGATAACATTAAAGCAAGTAAATAAATTAAGGTGTGAGGATGATTATTTTTCAGGGAGTGATGTGTATATGAGAGTCACTAACTTAGTCTAGGAGATGACCAGAAGAAGCCCCTTGAAGTGAAATGAAGAATAAACTGACCAGTTGGAACAGGCGGAGAGTGTTCTATGTAGAGGGAATGAAAAACTACCATCTATTCAACGGATTTATTATGAAGGAGGCGCTCAGTAACAATTTACTGAGTGGAGATTTATTTAGCACACATGGGCTTGCCCTGCCATTAGGAGATCCAAGCAATTTTAAGTGCTCTGGATTTTCATGTGATATACTCTCAAGACTAAATAATAAGCAGAATAGAGAGATCAATAAAAATAAATAAAATTAAAGTAATAAATATGGAATGAATATGTTAGTGTCACAGAATCCCTATATGACACAGAGAAGAGAAGGGAGTTGGGGCAAACTCTCTAGAATGTGCAACTCTCAGCACTACACAGGCCTAAGAAGGAAGTCAATATCTCAATGGAGGAGTCTCCCAGGGAACAGAAGCTCAACACCTGTGTCCCTCCAGGAGTCCTGTAACGTGTCTTATTACTGGGCCTATAAATTATGCAACCAAATTCTTCATTCATATTAATCAGTCTGTAGTTCCTGTGCCTATCAGCCTAATTAAAATGTATATAAGGAAAGTGAATGGTAATCCTGAGGACTGAGAAATAAGGCAGGAGACAGAGGCTGGGGCTGCAATTCCTTCAGGGACCAGAGGAGAGCCTGTTAATTGCTGTTTATACAAAAGTTCTTAATAACTTGGTTTTGGCTACAGATTGAATATACCTTCCTAAACGGTGTGCTTAATACTGCAGAGAAGTTAATGGAAAAAACCTCCTAGTTATTAAAAATATTCTGATAAAATCAAGGGGAGTTAATTATTGAGTAGGGACACAACTAGGACAATTTAGAGATAATTAGGAAGTCCATAAACTTTCTCATTATGTGCTCTATTTGCAAATCTTCACATTGATTAGTTATATCAGCAGTAGTAGGGTGACTTTGTTACTTTTAGTGATGCTTTTGGTTAGGAATATTGGTGAGGGTAGGCTTTAGTGTTAAGAGTCCTTGAAAGTACCTAGGAAACATCTCAGAGATGTCAGTTTGATATGTAACTTGAGTTCTAGTGGCCTTTTTGTGCTAACATATTAATTCATTAAGTATAGCTATATCCTGAGGAAATTTTATAGTATTTGGGAGGTGTCCAAAAGAGGCCCCTGCCATATCCCTTAAAATACATGAAAAGAAAATTCTTCAAATTGAGGCCTGGAGAAGTCCACATCACAAAGGTTGCTTGGAGGCCTAGAATTTATTATTAGATCCTATATTTTTAAAAAAAATAAGCCACACCAGGGGAATCTGGGTGGCTCAGTCTGTGAAGTGGCCAACACTTGATTTTGGCTTAGATCATGATCTCACAATTTGTGAGTTCCAGCCCCAGTCAGGCTCTGCACTGACAGCATGGAGCTTGCTTGGCATTCTTTCTCACTCCCTCTCTTTCCGCCCCTATCCCCTCTCAAAATACATAAATAAATGTAAAAAAAAAAAAAGCCACACCAGTGTCTTGCACGTGGTCTGTACTTAGTAAATATTCATAGAGTCAGTGTTGAGTAAGATCTTTGTGGTTAAACTTCCTAGGAATTTTCTCCACTTTGATTTCAGATTCCTTGTGCCCATGGCTTTGGGTGCCTCAGGATAAGAAAGTCACCATTTCACTCTCATATAACTTCCTCATATATCTGTAAATGCTCAATAATTATTCATATAGGAATTGTATCTGAGTTCTATGGCATGATGCTGCTTCTCCTCTGCAAAATACCATGACTTACTCCCCTGTGGAGAACAAGTCCACTTGTCTGAGCCATTCCGCACCCTTTGCCTACCATGAATTCCAAAGTTTTTCTGCCTGGCACCACATGTTCCATGTACTCAGAGCCTGCTGATACTGTGCAGAAGATTCTTTTTTTTTTTTTTAATGTTTTATTTATTTCTAGGAGACAGAGAGAGAGACAGCGTGAGCAGGGGAGGGTCAGAGAGAGAGGGAGTCACAGACTGAAACAGGCTCCAGGCTCTGAGCTGGCAGTCAGCACAGAGCCCGACGCGGGGCTCGAACCCACGAACCGCGAGATCATGACCTAAGCGAAAGTCGAAAGTCGGACGCTTAACCGACTAAGCCACTGTGCAGAAGATTCTTAAAGTTAAAAGAGGCCTCAGTCAGTTCTCCTGGAGCCTGGCCTATTCAGGGCTTTGAGTCAAAGTGCTCTAGTATCTCTAGCCCCTGCAGACACAATAAGAGTTTTAACAGTGATCACTTCTTCATCTGTCCAAGGAGCAGCTTGTAACCAGAGTATGGCTGGAAGACAACCTTGGCCGTCTCCTGGGGAAGGAAGCCTAGCTTCTTTAGCTTTGCTGCTCCTCCCTGTGCCAAGGTTCCTGCTTATTCCTGCCCACCTTTGGGCAAACTGGTTCTGGTTGAAGATACTTAGGTAGAACTGAAGGACGGGCATTGGGGCCTTAACATCAAGGTAGGAAAGGAAACTGGCAAGCTTCTGCATCCCTCAGGCATCTCTGATGTCTCGGAGAAGACTAGAAGAAGAATGTCAGCTCATTCCACACTTACAGTCCTTCCAAGACCCGATCTGCCATCCTTGCTCCCCAACCCAGAGCTCATGCAGCGGAAGCAAGGGGGCACCTGCAGCTTCACAGACAGAACAGACCCCCAAATCTCAATATTTATAATCCTCAAAGGTAGATAATATGCAAAGGCCTGTGGGAACCAAAGCCTGGATCTGGGCAAGAAAATACAAAATAAGGGCTGCTGTACATTTCAGCTTTTAAGAAGTACAGAAGGACAAAACAAAAGCCATAAGATCTGGTCTCAGTTTTCCTAAAGCCAGCTCTGTCTCCCCAGAGTCTAGTGCCTAATGAGGAGTGCTAACTTTCCCAGAAGAAAAGCCTGGAAAGCAAAAGTCCTCATTCCCAAAGAGAGCCATCTATGGCATCTGTTGCTAGGAATCAATTTGTGTAAAAAATGACTACCAACAGTGATATGGAGACAAGTGGTCTGAAATCTACCCACGTCATATTTGCCTCCTTGGGATGCCAGAACAGAGCCCAAACAATTCACAGAGGAGCAGTTCTTCTGTCCTCACCATAGGTGGGACACCAGTTCCCATCTGCTGTAGAGTCAGTCTCCAAGCAGGCTGGCCCTACTCAAAGAATGCACACTGAAGTATGGACAGGTATATCTGCATTTCCCAGAGGAGACATCCATGGCTTATTACCTATGAGTGCCAGGAAATTCAGAGGAATTATATTTCCTTAGGTTTTGAGTATGGGTGTGTGGTACACTCTGGATCCTTCTGGGATTTTTGCTGATGTAGGATAATGTAATCAATAAGTGCTGTGTGGGACAGGTATAGATATTTTCATACAAAATTCAAATCTCCTAATTTAGACTTTACTTCACCCCTTGGGCATCCTGATTAATGAGAATTTTATTTGATGCATGTATTTAAATATAACTCACAGAGACTGGCTATGTGAGAAGTCTGCACATCAGCAAGGAGCTGTTTCAGCTGTTGATGCAGGCTGCTGAGTGCCTCCGCCCCAAACAGCTGCAGTTGCTACTCAGCAACATTCTCTTCCTAACTGACCTCAACCAGAAAGAAGCTCTTGGAGAGACTGTAGGAGATGTGTTCTGAATACCGGCTCGTGCTGGGCTCTGGAAGGGCTGCCCTGGCTCTGTGGCTCTAACTGGGCTATTAGTTCCAGTGGCCTTGCTATGGGACTACCATTTGATTGCTCACCCTGGCTTTGACCCTCTTTCTCTTCAAAGGCCCCATAAAGCTCCTTAAAAATAGCCTGTCACAGGGGGGCGCCTGGGTGGCTCAGTCGGTTAAACGTCCGACTTTGGCTCAGGTCATGACCTCACAGTTCTTGGGTTCGAACCCCACATCGGGCTCTGTGCTGACAGCTAGCTCAGAGCTTGGAGCCTGCTTCAGATTCTGTATCTCCCTCTCTCTGACCCTCCCCTGCTCATGCTGTCTCTCTCTCTCAAAAGTAAATAAAATATTAAAAAAAAAAGAGAGAGAGAAGAAAATAGCCTGTCACATAGTACTTCTACTTTTGTGAATAGTAGCTTTAGCTAGAATAAATATGAAGAAAGAGAAGTTGTAATAACAAAGAGACTTTAGAGACTTTTTAAAAGCCTTAGTTAACTGGACTGTGCTATTTTTTTTTAAAATTGAAGTGTAGTTGACACAATGTTACATTAGTTTCAGGTGTACAACATAGTGATTCAGTTTCTCTATATGTTATGCTATGCTCATCACAAGTGTAGTCACCATACAATTCTATTACAGTATCATTGACTATATTCCCTATGCTGTGCCCTTTATTTCTGTGGCTATTTCATTCCATAACTGGAACCCTGTGCCTCTCAGTCGCCTTCATCTATTTTTCCCATCTCTTCCCATCCCCTCTTCTCTGGCAACCATCAGTTTGTTCTCTATAGTTGTGGGTCTTTTTCTGGGTTTTGTTTCATTGTTTATTTATTTTGTTTTATAGATTCCACTTACAAGTGAAGTCATATGGTATTTATCTTTCTTTGACTTTTTCGCTTAGCATAATACCCTCTAGGTCCATTCATGTTGTCACAAATGGCAAGATCTCATTTTTTATTGATGAGTAATATTGCATTATATATATATATATATATAATGCTAGTTTCTAAAAGTAGCTGGGAAGCATCCCATTTCTATACTCTGTGTAGATGGTCTATCATAGTAAATATCTGTTCATTGAAAGTCTCAAAAGCATGTGCCTGTAAAAACTATCTGGGCTGAAAAGTATACTTATGTGAAGAAAAATTAACAACTTCTTAATTTTTTCTCTATGGTAATGGCCTGTTAGTTTTTTCTGCTTTTCTACTTTTAAAAAAAAGTCAAGTTTGGTAATATATGTACACACGCACATACTCTTTTATTTTTTTAGTAATTTTAGATTCACAGAAAAAAATTGTATAGCAGCTATAGTTTCATCTACTCACATCCCCATCTTCCCATCATGTAGCAGTTTCTCCTTTTGTTCACATCTTGCATTAGTGTAGTACCTTTGTTGCAAATGATGAACCAATATTGATACATAATTAACTAAAGTGCATAGTTTACGTTAAAGTTCACTCTTTATGTTATATAGTTCTATGATTTTTGACAAGTGAATGTCACATATCCACCATTACAGTATCATACAGAATAGTTTCACTGTCTTAAAAAATCTTCTGTGTCTGAGAAACTACCTCACACCAGTCAGAGTGGCTAAAATGAACAAATCAGGAGACTATAGATGCTGGTGAGGATGTGGGGAAACAGGAACCCTCTTGCACTGTTGGTGGGAATGCAAACTGGTGCAGCTGCTCTGGAAAACAGTGTGAGGGTTCCTCAAAAAGTTAAAAACAGAACCTACCCTATGGCCCAGCAATAGCACTGCTAGGAATTTACCCAAGGGATACAGGAGTGCTGATGCATAGGGGCACATGGACCCCAATGTTCATAGCAGCACTTTCAACAATAGCCAAGTTATGGAAAGAGCCTAAGTGTCCATCAATGGACGAATGGATCAAGAAGATGTGGTTTATCTATACAATGGAATATTAAACGGCAATGAGAAAGAATGAAATTTGACCATTTGCAGCAAGTGGATGGAACTGGAGGGTGTTATGCTAAGTAAAATAAGTCAGTAAGAGAAAGACAGATACCATATATTTTCACTCTTTTGTGGATCTTGAGAAACTTAACAGAAGACCATGAGGGAGGGGAATGGAGGGAAATAAAGTTACAGAGAGGGAGGGAGGCAAACCATAAGAGACTCTTAAACACTGAGAACAAACTGAGGGTTGATGGGGAGTAGGGGAGAGGGGAAAGTGCGTAATGGGCATTGAGGAGGGTACTTGGTGGGATAAACACTGGGTGTTGTATGGAAACCAATTTGACAATAAATTATATTTTAAAAAATCCCCTGTGCTTCACCTGTTAATTCCTCCATGCCCCCTCCCAACTCCTGCCAACAACTGATCTTTTTACTATCTCTGTAGTTTTGCTTTTTTTTTGAGTGTCATATCATTGGATCATACACTATACAGCAGTTTTAGATTGGCTTCTTTCACTTAGTAATACACAGTTACATTTCTTCCATGTCTTTTGTGGCTTGATAACTCGTTTCTGTTTATCACTGAATGATATTCCACTGTATGGATGTACCACAGTTTACCCATTCATCTATTGAAGGACATCTTGATTATTTACATGCTTTGGAAATGATAAATAAAGCTTCTATAAACATTTACAGGCAAGTTTTTGTTGAGATGTAAGTTTTCACTGATATGAGTAAATACCTAGAAGAGTTTTTGCTGGATAGTGTGGTAAGTCAATGTTTTTCCTTTGTAAGAAACTGCCAAACTGTTTTCCAAAGTGGCCATACAATTTTGAATCCCTACCAGCAGTGAATGAGAATTTCTGTTGTTCCACATCTTTGCCAGCATTTGATATTGCCATTGTTTTGTGTTTTTGTCTTTTTAATATGTGTGTGGTGCTCAGTATTATTTTAATTTGCAATTCCCTACTGACATATGATATTCAGCATCTTTTTAATGCTTATTTTCTATCTGTATATTTCCTTTGGTGAGGTGTCTGTTTAGATCTTTTGCTCTTAGCTGGATTTTTTTTTTTATTGTTGAGTTTTAGGAATTCTTTGTGTATTTTGGATACCAGTCCTTTATCAGCTTGATGTATTTCTACAAGTATTTCTCCCAGTATGTGATTTGCCTTTTCATTCTCTTAGCAAAACCTATCAGAAGATTTTCATTTTAATCAGGTCCAACTTATCATATCACCCCTCCCCTCACACACACACACACACACACACACACACACACACACACACTCCCATGGACCATGCTTTTGGTATTGTATCTAAAAAATCACTGCCAGGAGTGTCTGGGTGGCTTAGTCAGTTAAGCATCTGACTCTTGGTTTTGGTTCAGGTCATGATCTCACTTTGGAGTGAGCCCTGCATCAGGCTTTGCACTGACAGTGAGGAGACTGCTTGGGATTCTCTCTCCCTCTCTCTCTCTGCCTCTCCCCCAAGCATGCATGTGCTCTCTCTCAAAATAAATAAATAAGCTTGGAAAAAAGTCATTGCCAAATCCAAAGTCATCTAGATTTTCTCTTAATACTAGACTTTTATAGCTTTCCATTTTACATTTAGGTCTGTGATCCATTTGAGTTAATTTTTGTGAAAGATCTGTGTCTATATTCTTTTTTTTTTTTACATATGTGTGTTTAATTGTTCCAGCACCATTTGTTGAAAAGACATTTCTCTATTGAATTGCCTTTGCTCCTTCATCAAAGCTCAGTTGGCTATACTTGCGTGAGTCTACTTGGGGGCTCTCTATTCTGTTCCATTGATTTATTCTTTCTCCATTACCACATTGATTTAATTACTATATTTTTATAGTAAGTCTTGAAGGCAGCTAATATCAGTCCCTCAATTTCGTCCTTCTTTTCCCCCCAACATCTCATCCAACTCCTCTTTCTTCTTTATTCTGTTTGTTAATCCAGGTTTTCCTTTCCATATAAACTTTAGAATTCATTTTTTGATATTCAAAAAATAACTGTTCTTATCCATGAACAGGAAATATTTCTATTAAATTAGATGTTTTATTTCTTTCATCAAAGTTTTATGGTTTGTCTTATATAGATTCTGTACATGTTTTGTTAGATTTATGCGTAGGTCATTCTTTCTTTCTTTTGGTGCTAATATAAATAGCATTGTGTTTTTTATTTCAAATTCAAATTATTCATTGTTAGTGTAAGAAAAATAATTGATTTTTGTACATTAACCTTTTATCCTACAACCTTACTATAATTGCTTGTTAGTTCCAGGTGTAGTGTTGTTGTTGTTGTTGTTGCTTTTTTATTTTTTGTTCCTTAGTTTATTAGGGATTTTTCTACATATAAAATCATGTTCTGCAAACAAAAAATTTTATTTCTTTCTTCTCTATCTGTATATCTTAGCTTACATTAGATAAGAATTCCAGTACAATGTTGAATAGGAATAGTGACAGAGGATGCTCTTGCTTTGTTCCCATTCTTAGGGGGAAAAACATCTCATATTCACGAGTTAGAAAAATGTTAGCTATGGGCTTTTTGTAGATTTTTTTAAATCAGATTCAGGCAATTCCCTTCTATTCCTAGGTTTCACAGGTTTTTTTTTTTTTTTTGCATGAATGGCTGTTGAATTTTGTCAATTTTTTCTGCATTGGTGCAATTGTGTGATACTATATATTTTTGTGTATATATTTACATATCTTAAAGTTTCTATTTCTTAAGAAATTATTTTTATTTCTCTGATTTTAAGATTTATTGGCATAGTTATACATCAGATTCTTGTAAATTTAAACATTTGTTCAGTTAACAATTATTTATTGAACAGGTGCTCTGTTGAAGATTATGTTAGGTATGGAGAATATATTAATAAATAAGTCTGTATGAAACTTAGGATAACTTTGCATTTGGCATAAAGGACAGTGAGAGAAAATAAAGTGAAAGGACTGGAACAAAGAAAGCCAACAGGTAATTGGGCTAAAACAGGTAAATCAGAGAGGATGTGACATTTCCTGCCCCCCAACTGTTTCTCACTGCACTATTAATTGAGGAAGCGTCACTTTTTTTTAAATTGTTTTATTTATTTCTGAGAGAGAGAGAGAGAGAGAATCTGAAACAGGCTCCGGGTTCCAAGTCAGCACAGAGCCCAACGCAGGGCTCGAACCCACGGACCGTGAGACCATGACCTGAGCCAAAGTCAGATGCTTAACCAACTGAGCCACCCAGGCACCCCGAGGAATGGTCACTCTTTAAGGGACAACTAACTGAGTGATTATAGGCTTCTGCAGTCCCTAAATGCTTTTGAGTTCAGAATAACATCCAAACCCATTACCATAAAATAGCACACACCACCTGATGACCTACTCCTTGTCTACCTGTTTGTACTACTCATGTAGTTCCTCAAATAGTCCATGCACATGCTGCTCCATCTGCCTCCACTGCTCTCTACTCACTTATCCAATGGGTCAACTCCTAATTATCTTTATTAGTTTGATCACTCTCTCAGGGCCTAAACTGTTTCCATTAAATTGCATTCCAAATTATTTCCAGTCTTTCAGTCCCCTTTGTTTTTTTATGTTTTAATTTTTAAAAATTTCTTAAACATTTTTATCTATTTCTAGGAGAGAGAGAGAGACAGCGTGAGCAGGGGAGGGTCAGAGAGAGACGGAGATACAGACTCTGAAATAGGCTCCAGGCTCTGAGCTGGAAGTCAGCACAGAGCCCGACGCGGGGCTCGAACCCACGAACTGTGAGATCATGGCCTAAGCGAAAGTCAGACGCTTAACCGACTAAGCCACACAGGCGCCCCAATCCCCTTTGAAATAAAACCTCAGTTAGTTCTTTAACCTCCACCCAGTATTATTCCTTCATTTCCCTAGAGTTCGCTGTAATTCTCACTTAATGGGCAGTCTGTGCTGACCCATGAATGAAGGGCAGGGCCCTAGGAAGACCTACTATACAGACAATTTTCTAATTTCTTCTCCCATAAAAAAGTTTCATTACGTTAAAACTAGAAGATCTGTTCTAAGGCTCAATGTGGAAGCAAGAAAGTATGGAGAAACAATGTTTGTGCAATGGAGTAACTCAATAGTACTCCAAGCAGATGGTTTCTATTTTCTCTGAGATAGAAGCAAGTTCATCTGCTGGGAATGTGAGGAGGGTGTTAAAGTTTCGAATAACTTGTGGGAAATGGGAGAGGGAACTGAATACACACTAAAGATTTGGGAGTATGTGGAAGATGGAGTGAAGCTGGAAACTGAATGTGTATAAATAACCATTTCCCTGAGGTCAAATTTTCTCTTGCAGCATTCTGTGCTCCAAAAGGTGAAGACTGTGGTTGCACTGATCCAGGCTTTGTGGGGTGGGTAGTTAGGGAAATGAGAATATAATATACTGATGAAGTACTGCAGCTTTGGCATTTGATAGCTACTTTAAATTCTGGTTCTGCCCCTCATTATGTGAATTTATGCAAGTTACTTAATCCTTTTAAGCCTTATTGTGTCCAATGTAAAATGGTGATAAACATATGAACTTCACTGATTCAAAAGAAACTGAGTGCTCTAACTAATGCATACTGTTCTTGGACCGGGAGATATAGCTGAGATCAAAAGAGACTTCCTGTCTTTGGGAAGTAAAAGTTTAGAGAGGAGAGAGGAAACACAGCGAAGTGCTTAGGGAAAAAATGAGCAGAGAAGGGCTGAAGTGCATGCAGGAAACCGCTACGAAAGAAGAGGAGCCAGCAAAAGCTTTAGTGAGCTGATGTTTGAACCTCAAAGAATTATGTAAACATTAAGGTGAGGATGAATATAGAGAGGGTTAGCAATAAATTCAAACTAATAGTCTTGCTGTGAGGAGAATTCCTGAAATCAAGGGAGCTGGCTTTCCTCCCTTTCCTTAGAAGCTTAAGGAGAGCACGCATGATTCTGGTGACTATTATTGGAGCTTCTCACTTTCAGACCTGGATCCTCAAATCTCACCTTTTGCTGAAGTCCCAGCTCAAGCGCCGCTTCAAGACGCACTTTTCTAACAGTATTTACTATTCTCTCACTCACATCCTTAGAGATATCTGATTCTTTCATAAAGACGCCAGGTTCTATCCAAGTTCTATCAGTAAGTCACTACTTGTTTTTGGGTGGCTCGCTTTAATCCGGTTCTCATTTTTCATTAATAAAATGAAAAGATCACGTTAGACGACCTACTTTCCGGCTCTTACTATTTTATGATTCTAAGACCAAAACCCATATCCCGGCTTCCTTCTCACAGCTCATTCAATAATCCTGTCACAGCTGGTATTCGCAGTACGGGGCTCCGCAAAACCCCAAGACTGGGTCAGTCACCATCAACACCGCGGAGGAACTGGGGCCAAGTGGCCCACCCAATTCACGGTGCTAACACCTGACCCACCCCAGAATGCCCGCCCTACGGGCATTTCCGGTTCTGTCGCAGATCTCCTTCCGGAACACTTGCTCACGTTTGACTCCGCCTCCCCTCCATTCTTTAGGGACCATTGGCTCTTTCTTTGAGGAAGCGGAGAATTTCGTAATGTTGATTGGTTTCCGTCATTGTTGATGGGTTAGTTACAAACAAGGCGTGCCTGGTTTCCCAGGTAACGCGCTGCCAATATCTCTGATTGGTTCTTGTCCTAATCCCATCTTCCGTCCCAACTGCGAGTGGTTGAGTCCCTTGACGGGGCGCGGCGGTGGTAGGTGTCGCGTACGGGATTCCCGAGCTGACGTGGCTTAAATTTGGGAGGGGGGCAGTTGGCGCCTCCGGCCGCAGCCTCTTCCAGGTGAGTGAGGGATACTCCTCAACTCCTCCCTTCCTTGAGTCTTTTAACCGTCACCCCCTCCTCAGGGGCTGCCGAAGCGGCCACACTCAGGTCCCCTCCCTGCCCCTCCTCTTCCTGATTCCGTCCGGGATCCAGCCCTACACACGCCTCCCTTCACCTACCAGGCCTAGTTCTAGTTGCCCACATGCCAGTTGGCCCTTTCGAAGGGCTTTGGGGTCTCCCTACGCGGCCTCAGGGCACAAATGCGCGGTCTGCTCCCTCCTCAGGACGTTTCTTCTCCCGGAGCAACGTAGAGGGCTCTCGGGTCAGTCCTGTCCGCTCGGCCTTGTTCCCTGAGCGGCCTGTTCAGGCAGCCCTGGGTTCGCAGTAGCTGACGTCGGAGAAAACCTGTCTGGCCCCTGAGCTCAGGCTCTAAACAAACTTAAGTGT
Organism: Crocuta crocuta; assembly: GCF_008692635.1. Classification (NCBI taxonomy): domain Eukaryota; kingdom Metazoa; phylum Chordata; class Mammalia; order Carnivora; family Hyaenidae; genus Crocuta; species Crocuta crocuta. The sequence continues at coordinate 407,695 of NW_027530544.1, read as the reverse complement.
CCGGAAAGGGAAGCGGGATCCAAAGGAATGAAAGCCCTTGAGGTCGGAGATCACAGAAACACTGGAGATATAACGCAAAAAGGGGCCTGTTAAACGATCCTGCTAAGGAGTTGCTGGTGAGATTTGGAGAGAGAAATGATCTTTGCGATACCTTCAGCACTAAAATCCCAGGAATCAGAGGTGGACCGACTGTTAGAGGAAAGGGAGCCCTGAAGAAAGTCCTGGAGGAAAAAGAACTTGATTTGGTGCTGTGGAGAATATTTAATCTGCTTAAGGGGAGTGTGTGGGAGTGCGAAGGGGAGGGTGAGTCCCTTGACAAATGAGGAATTTATTTGTCTGATTTATTTAAAGAGTTCCATTTGGTCTGTGCGGAAAGGACAGTTTAAGTATGGAACAGAGATATTTAAAATCACAGGATAAGTACTTCCACTTTTGGGGATAGTTGGAAGCTTTCAGAGCTTTTAAAAAACCTTACAGTTGTCTTTGCAAGATGGCAGTGGAGAACTTACAGAAAGGCTTGGAGGCCTTTCCAGAAATACGAAGTAATTAAAATTTGCAGGGTTAGAATGAATGGTCAAACCCAGTAAACGTTAAGTTGGAAATGGCAGGATTTGGTCCTGGAATAGATAATAGGGAAAAGTTGAAGAGAACTAAAAAGTTGCAACCATTATACACTGACAGTTTTACAACTTTTATTTTTCATCCCTTGACCATAGATGGAATGGCTGTTTAATGCTTTCCTCTTCACTGCATTAACTGACCACATCGGTAGTTCCCAAACATTTTTACACACCCTATCAGTAGAACATTTTGAACAAGCATATCCCAAATATATTATATTTAATTATGGATAGCATATGCATAGCACAGTAAACATACAAAAACTTATTTAAAAGGATGAAAAAAAATCTTGCCTATGCTCCAGGAGACTCTCAACCCATTTTGGGGACCACATAAAGTTTGCTTATTTTAGGAGAAGGCTGTTTACATTTCTAAGGACCTACAGAATGAATGGGGAAAACTTTTTTTTTTTTTTTGAGGCCCTCCATTCTTCTGGAGTGGAACCTCTTAGAAATCTTTGTCTTTAGTAGATTAATCTTTTCTCCCTCTGCTTGACTCTTAAAGGCCCCCAACTTTTCCCCCTTTGTGTTAATGGATTAATTAAAAGGATGTTGATTTTATCCATTTATAAAAATAATAAATCATTCATAAACTTCTCTTGGTTAAATACTACTAGAAATAAATTATTTGGAACATATCTCACCACTGATCATCACATACCAGTCTGTTGTTAGGAAACACAATATAAAAGGAGCTTAGGCTCTATAATACTATATTTTTAATTCAGCCCTGTAAAAATCAGCAAGATGTACTTTAGGTAAAGTAAAATTCAGTACAAAAGGGTATAATATAAAACTGAAAATCTCTTTCTCCTCTAGCTACTGACCTTTATCTCATTCCCTACTTCCCAGAAGTAAATATTGTAGATAATTTCTTGTTTCTTCTTAAGAAACTTTCAGATCATACTTAAGCACTTACATAATATATATCCCCCTCCTGTTTCTTTCCCACAAGTGGAATCATGATACACAGACTATCCTACACCTTTCTTTTGTCACTTAATACTATATTTGTTTCTATCTATGAGTATTAAACTACCTCATTCTTTTAAAAGGCTATACATCATTTCCTTATGGAAATATCAAAATGTGTTTAGGGTGTCTCCTATTGATGGACGTTGGATTGTATTCATTTATTAGCCATCAAACACTGCTATAGTGAACATCCATCTACATATATCCTTGTGTCCTTGTGTGAGCTGATGTATGGTATAAACATGGAATTCTTTGGGCCATACCACTCTGAATCATTTTATTTTAATTTATGTACTGCTCAGAAAAGAGTGCTTATACAACTATAACTCTTTCTATGGAGAAAAAGTATATAAGTATATATAAGTATATGAGGGCTCTCATGGCATCAGCCCTAATTTCAGCCCCAGTGATGAATGTTGGGTGATGAGATTACTCAGAAAATAGATTATCTTTCATATATCTCCGTCAGCCAAGAAGCTTTATGGAGCTCTGTGACTAGTCAAATTCTATCATCTCTCTTATGCTGTAGTTTACTAACCTTAAAACTGGGTATATTGATAGTTACTGCTTGTTGGGGTTATTTTAATAATAAAAAGTAAAGTAATGAGGATATATACATTTTTATATGTAAAGGTATTGAAGCATTACTGCATAGTACTGCTTGTATAAATTATAGCTACCATTTACTTCTAAATTTGTTAATGAAAATGATTTTTCGTGTCACGAAAATTAGCTTTTCATCTCACAATTGTAAACTTACGTCATAATATTGGATATGCTTTTTCCAGCAATATAGCACCATTTCTTCTCAGTTCCTCAAGCCAAATGAAAATCACTTTGAGAATTAAGGAATTAAGAAAAACTACTCAGGCTCAACCAACTGCGCCTTAAATAAATTTGAGGAGTGACTTGGAAATCTCACCATTTTCTGTGGGAAATGTGATTTAAATTCCAAAGCAGAAGATGTGTACCCAGGCATGCACTATCTTCAACTATTATTATTTTTTAATTTTCCCATGCATTTTGTACTATGTTCTCTGTGGTTAGGGACATGCCTTATATTTTTATGTTTTTGTGGTTTCTGGCATTATGCTTCATGCCAAGTAGGTATTTTGAAAATAATTATTTATAGCAAGCAGTGAAGGTTTTGCAAAAATAATACTTATTATATTTCTAGTGCCACCTCAACATACGAGTGTTGAGATCCTGTGGCAATGTTTGTGGAAGGTGTGGCCAGCGTTGACTTGGAAAGATTGTTTTATTTGCCTGTTCTATTGAAGGTTGGCCTTGGCATTGAAGCCCTTTATTTTTTTCTTTTCCCAAATTGTTACTCATAATTCTGGTGTCCATAAAACAATAGCAAGAGCATTTTTTGTCCCAAAAGTCACACATATTTTTTACATGAATGTATTACTGTGAACACGAATATTTTTCCCCTTACTAATTTTCATATATGCATTTGTCTATTTCTGTCCTACAGTGAGCCTAAATAGAGGGGTAGATCAATCTTTCTTCATCTGGTTTAAGCATAACTACTTTGTGTCTCTTTTGCCCTCAAGTTCTCAACCTTTCAACTACATAAAGCACTTGAACTGTGCTTGAGATACCCTTCCCAATTACATTTCCATATTATTCCTTTTATGTCAACAGCAATACAAATCATTCTTGAATCATGGAGTCATAACATTGGGCATTAGGATGCCGTTTGTCAGTCTTCTTCATTTGAAGGTGAAGAAACTGTAAAGTAACTTAACCCAGCATAGTATAGCCTCTTTGTGTTGGAGCCAGAACTGAAAGCTCAGTTCCTGGCTCCTGATTTGGTGCTCATTCCACTACCTGCTTTCTCGTGGACCTCTCCAATTATTGTGTTGATCTATGAGAAACTACTTTTACTTTGACCTGAAATGGTACATCCTTAATACTGATCTTTCCTTTCTTCAAATATATATATATATTAAGTGGTTATATGAGAAAAGTAACTCATTTTTCATTTAAAGATCTTTTTATCTGATTCAGTAATGCTTGTTTAGCAGAGAGACTTTGAAATATATTCATTTCTCTGAGTGTCAGTTTTTCTTATCTTAAAATGACTATGATGATAATACTGATCTTGCAGATTTTGTGAGAATTATAGAGAAGTGTGTACAAAGTGGTACATATTGCTCAATAATTGTTTCCATTAATATTATCATGATCCTATGTTCATTTGTATGTATCCTTCATGTGCAGTGATTTTCAGTAGGATGCTGGTGGAGACACACCCTCCTCAGGAGGATGAATCAGAATCTCATGCAAGGTTGTGGTGGATACCAACGGTGGGGAGAGTTTGAGAAAACATTTGGGATTTTAATTGTATATTTGAAAAATTAAAAAAAAAATTACTTTCCCAATAGAAATTACATATCCCTCACAGTCTTCTTGGCTAATGGTGATATACAAAAGATTTAATTTAGGGCATACCATCTTCATTATACATGTGTGCATACGTTTTTCCACAGATGATAATACGCTTTACATTCCTCTAAAGGGCCTATGGTTCTAAAATGTTTAAGAATATTGCCATATCTGAAATCTCAGTTCTTTCTGTTTAGCCCTAAAGGTAGTAGCAGAAGCAAGCAGTAGAATCCAAGCTAGTTAGAGCAGAAAGTGTGGGTACAAACAGTAGGGCTATGATAGAAGTTGGTTGAGGGTTGGTTAGAGAATCTGAAGTGAAAATGATGGAAAATGGCCAGTGATTGAGGTATTTATAGGTCATGGTACATGACGAAGCCAAGGGTTGAGTAACTCTCTCATGGACAGCTCTAGCTGTTAATTGATTTTTTAAAGACCTTTTTGTTGTAAACTAAAACTCAAGAAAAAAAAAACACACACACACACCAAAAGACATAAAAAATCCAACTTCGTCAGTTATCTGAGAAACTCCTCCATATTGTCTTTCCTTCCTTTCACGGTAATCACTTCCTTGTGGTTTCTCTATGGTTTTATCACCAAGTGTGAATCTTGTCCCCCCTTCCCCCTTTTTAACTTAGTATCTCTGAGTCCTTTCCTTATAATATCTGTTGAAAAATTTAGACTTTTTGACCTGTGGAGTTTCCCACACTTGGAGAATTTCACTTACATGGGGCAATTCAGCATATTCCTGTGTCCCTTTCATTTCCTACAAATTGGCAGCTGGATCCAGAGGCTTCACAAGACTTCACAAGACACAAGAGGTTTGATATCTTTGTCAAGACTATAGATGGTGATATATTCTTTCATCAGAAGGTTCCTGTATCTGGTTTTGTTCTTTTTGTTGTTATCAGCTGTTGAGGCTCAAAGTCTATGTCCATGAATTCATAAGGAGTTGCAAAATAGTAGACTAAATATCCCAATTCTATCATTTTGTTTTCTTTTATTAGCTGAAATATTTTATATGGAGATGGATCCCTTTGGTTCCTGTATGGTAAAGTTCAAATAGAAGAGTCCAGATAAATCCTTGACTAGGCTAGTTTTCAAGATACTTAGTTTACATGATGACAAGTTTAATATGAACCTGTGGATTTGACTATATATTTGGTGGGTTTCAATCCATTGCAATTGTTATTCTTCTTAGAAACTCGGTTGTTTCTTTGGCCTGTGAGAATCTCTTCAATTTGATTCCCAGGTCCTTTTGACATGACTCTAGTTAGTCTTTGATTGCTTCCGTGCTATTTTGTATGACAAGATGTTTTAAGCTTATTGTGTACATTTCCTATTTTAGAACAGGAATTAGCCATTTCTCTAAGAAGCTCTCCTATTTAATTTTTAAATGGAAAATAGTATTGCAAGGCCCCAATCTAGCACTAGAGATGTTGATTACTTCTCAGTTTATCATTATTTTTAAGCCTTTTCATTGGACAGAGCTAGGAGAATAGATGTACTGAGGTAAAATGCCTTGTAAGTTCAAACTGATACTTTCAATTCATGTCCAAGATCAGTCTTTATCTTGAGGTTCTTAATGTCATCTGTTTTATACCTGTATTACCTTTTTTCATACTGAAAATATGATAGAATTACTCTGTTAATTGTTGATTTACTTTAATTCCACATGATACATATACTTATCAAGGAATAATAATACTGATATAGTCACCACTAATTTTGGTTATTGAAAATAGTTCTAAAAGGGGTGTTTTGTTTTGTTTTGTTTTTGTTTTTTTGCATGTGTGATTCACATTCTTCCCAGTTTTTCTTTGTGGTAGCCCTAAATATTGTCAGAGCATGTAATTATTTAATATTATGTTCTCTCCATCCCAGTTTTAGTTCTATAAATAACTGTATATTGAGTGCTTACCACCAGTCTTTATGATGATGTTTCTTTAGTCATTTTGGCCATCTCAGGCTTTTTCTTTAATAGAGGCCTTAGGAAAGGCTCATGGGAAAATTTTTCATAAATTTCCTTGGATGCTTTTAACATTCTTTCTGTGCCTTTTATATCTGAAGGTCATTTTTGCTGAAAAGAAAATCCTTGGCTCACATTTTCTTTCCTTGAATATCTTAAATGTGTAACTCTAGGATATTTTACCTGGCAAAAACATTGTTAAAACATTTGATGGTAGTCTTATTATTATCATTTTTTTAATTTGACAAGTCACATGATCTTTTGACCTAAATCTTAAAGGATAATTTTGAAGTCTGTTAGTTTTACCAGAATGTCTTGTTGGTCATTCTGGTTAGATAATCCCTGCTGCATGGCAGGCTCTTTCAATATGTAGCTTCAAACTTCAAAATTTTAAATTTCAGTTAAGTGCTCTTTAGTTTTATTTTTTTGTGTTTTTTTTCTGTAACTTTGAGTTGGTTTTCTTCTGCAGGGAATTTGATTGTCCACAGTGCTCATCATCAGTCTATCACTTTTTTTCTAGTTCCTTTTGTATTGCTTACCTATAAAATTTTTTTTAAGAATAAAAAAATTATTATTGGGATGCCTGAGTGGTTCAGTTGGTTAAGCGTCTGACACTTGGTTTCAGCTCAGGTTATGTTGGGGTCATGAGATCAAGCCCCAAGTCAGGCTCTGCGCTTGACAGAGCCTGCTTGGAATCTCTTTCTCCCTTTCTGTATGCCCCTCCCCCACTCACACATGTGCCCCCCCAAATAAATAATAAGTAAACTTAAATTGGAAAATTATTAGGAATAATTTTAGATTTACTATAGAATATATGTAGACAGTTTAGAGTTCAGGATACTCCTGACCCAGTATTCCCTAATGTACATAACTTGTCAAAACTAAGAAACCAGTATTGGTTCATAACTAACCTCCATACTTTCATCTAATTTCATTAGTTTCAATATTAATGTTCTTTTTCTGTTCCAGGATCAAATTATAGGGTATCACATTTTGTTCATTTCTTTTTCTTTCTTTTTTAAAATTGAGATAATTATAGAGACAAAGGCAGTTGTAATAAAATAATATGGAGAGATCCCTTATATACTCCATTTCGTTTCCCTCAAAGTTTAAAATTTTATAATACTATTGTATAATATCACAACCAGGACACTAATATTAATACATTCCCAGTTTTATTTGTATACTTTGTGTGTGTGTGTGTGTGTGTGTGTGTGTGTTTGTGTGTGTGTGAATTCTGTACAATTTTATCACCTGTCTAGGTTCATGTATCCACTATTACAGTTAAAATATCAAACAGTTCCAACACCTCCTGCCTTCTACCTTCTACCTCCAAACCCTCCCTAAGCATGGGCAACCACTAATCTGTCTTTCATTTCTAAAATTTTGTGATTTCAAAAATATTACATAGGTATAGGATTATATAGTATGTAACTTTTAGGAAATTGTCTTTTTTTTTTTCATTCAGCATAATTGGAGACTCATCTAAATTATTGGCTATATCAGTAGTTTGTCCCTTTTGATTGCTGCGTGGTATTCTATGGTATGTATATACCGCACTTTGTTTAACCATTTTCTTGAAAAAAAGGACTTCTTTGCTGATTACATTTTTGGGCTCTTACAACTGACACTACTATGAACATCCATGTACAGGTTATCGTGAGAATTTTAGATTTCATTTCTCTGAGACAAATGCCTAGAAGTAAAATTGCTGGGTCATAAGGTAGTTGCATGTTTAGTTTATAGGTAATTTCTTATTGATTTGTAAAATTATCCTTTATCTTAACTTTCTTTTTTCCTTAAGGCATGATTTATTATGAGTGTTCATTTTCCTGGGTATTTTTTGCTTCCAAAATGTTTTTCAAAACTTTTCAATTATTTCTTGAGTTTCCTCTTCATTTTTGGGTTTTTCTACTGGGGAAGGTAAATTGATAAATTTATTTGTTTTAACTTCAAATCAAAGAGAATACATACATGTGTTAAGCCAAGTTTGCATCATAGAACAATGTATCAGCATTTAGTCTTTCTTTTGTAAAGGTAAATATGATACATATCTCTATCATACTTACTCTTTGTGCTCTAGTGTGCTGTTAGATGGTATATAAAAATTTAGTAATTTATTGTTAGCTATTAATTTTTGTTAACAAAATGTTAATATTGGAAGTAGATATTGTCATTGTTATTTTTGAGGTATAATTGACAAAAATGTACAGATCTAAAGTATACAATGTAATATTTTGCTATACATAGACATTGTTAAATAATGATCTCAATCAAGCTGATTGAAAAATGGAAAATATCCATCACCTCACATAATTGCCCTTTTATGTGTGTGCTCAGAACATTTAAGATGTACTCTCTTAGTAAATTTCAAGTATACAGTACAGTGGGGTTTTTTTTAATGTTTTACTTATTTTTGAGAGGTAAAGTATGAGCAGGCACGGGAGCAGCTAAAAGAGAGGAAGACAGAAGATCTGAGACAGGCTCTGTGCTGACAGCGGAGAGCTCGATGCAGGGTTTCAGTTGAGCCACCCGGGTGCCCCAATACAGAGTTTTTAAAAAAAAATGTTTATTATTTTGAGAGAGAGAGAGAGAGAATGAATCTCAAGCAGGCTCCACACTCAGCACAGAGCTCAATGTGGGGCTCCATCACACAAACGTGAGATCATGACCTGAGCCAGTATCAAGAGTTGGATGCTTTTACCTACTGAGCCACTTAGGTGTCCCTCAATACAGTGTTATTAACTGCAGTCACCATGCTGTACATTAAATCCCCAGAACTTATTCATTCTGCATAACTGAAAGTTTGTATCCTTTGACAAATATCTCTTTATTTTCCTTACCCACTTTTCCCTGGCAACCACTATTTTACTGTTTGCTTCTACAAGTTTGACTTTTTTAGTTTCTGTGCATAAGTGAGATCATGTAGTGTTTATCTTTCTGTACCTGGTTTTATTTCACTTAGCATAATGTCCTCCAGGTCCATCCTTATTCTTGTAAATGACAGGATTTTGTTTTTTTTTTTTAGGGCAGAATGATATATCACAGTGTATATATATGTGTGTGTGTGTGTATACACCACATTTTCTTTATCTGTACATTTATTGGTAGACACTTAGGTTGATTCTATATTTTAGCTATTGTGAGTAATGTTGCAATGAGCATGGGGCTTCAGATACCTCTTTAAGATACTGCTTTCAGGGGCACCTGAGTGGCTCAGTTGGTTAAGCAGCCGACTTTGGCTCAGGTCATGATCTTACAGTTTTGGGGGTTTGAGCCCCACGTTGGGCTCTGTGCTGACAGCTAGTTCAGAACCAGGAGCCTGTTTCAGATTCTGTATCTCCCTCTCTCTCTCTGACCCTCCCCTGCTCACGCTGTCTCTCTCTCTCTCAGAAATAAATAAAGCATTAAAAAAAATAAGATACTGCTTTCATTTCCTTTGGGCACATACCCAGAAGTGGGATTGCTGGATCATATTTTTTGAGGAACCTCCAGACTGTTTTGTATAATAGCTGTATCAATTAATATTCCTACCAGCTGTGTACAAGGGTTCCTTTTTCTTCACATCCCGGTCAACACTTGTTATCTAAAATCTTTTTGATAATCACCATTCTAACAGGTATGAGGTGATATTGTGTGTGTGTGCTTTTTAATTTAAATTCAAGTTAGTTAACATATTGTATAGTATTGGTTTCAGGAGTAGGTAGAACTTAGTGATTCATCACCTACATATAATACCCAGTGCTCATCCCAAGTGCCCTCTTTAATGCCCATTATCCATTTAGCTCATCCTCTCACCCGATATTGTGGTTTTGATTTGTATTTGCCTGATGATTATTGGTGTTGAGCATTTTTTTTCATATAACTTTTGGCCATTTGTATGTCTTCTTTGGAGAAATATCTGTCCAGTTCCTTTGCCCATTTTAAAATCAGATTGTTTCCTTGCTCTTGAGTTGTTTGAGTTTCTCACATATATTTTGGATATTAATCCTTTATTAGATGTGTGGTTTGCAAATATTTTCTCCCATTCTGTAGGTTGTCTCTTTATTCTGTTGTTTCCTTTGCTGTGGAGCTTTTTAGTTTGATACAATCTCATTTATTTGTTTTTGCTTTTGTTGTATGTACTTTTGAGGTCGTATACAAGAAATTGTCAAGACCGATGTTAAGCTTTTTCCCTATGCTTTCTTCTACTAGTTTTGCAGTTTCAGGTCTTGTGTTTAACTCTTTAATACAGTTTGAGTTGATTTTTGTATGTGGTGTGAGGTAGGGTCCAGTTTCATTCTTCTGAATGTGGATACCAGTTTTCTCAGCACCACTTATTAAAGGACCTATCCTTTCCCCATTATGAGTTCCTGGCACTTTTTTTGAACATTAGTTGGCTATAAAGGTATGGATTTATTTCTGGGTTCTTTATACTGTTCCATTGGTCTGTATGACTGTTTTATGCAAGTATCTTAATGTTTTGATGTTATAGGTTTATGGTAAATTTTGAAATTAAAAGCATTAGGCCTGCAGCTTTGTTCTTGCTCAAGATTGTTTTGGCCATTCTGGGTCTTTTGTGGTTCCATATGATTTAGGTTTTTAAAAAATTCCTGTGGAAAAAAGACATTGGAATTTTTATAGGGATAGCATTGAATCTGTAGATTGCTTTGAGTGGTATAGGCTTTTAATAATGTTCTTCAAGTCTGTGAACACAGGATACTTTTTCATTTATTTGTGTCTTCTCAATTCCTTTCATCAATGTCTTATAATTTCCAGTATACAGGTCTTTCACATCCTTTGTTAATTTTATTCCTGAGTATTTTTAAAATATTATAAATGACATTTTCTTGATTTTGAGGGGATAGTTTGTTGTCAGTACATAGAAACATAATTTTTGTATATTGATTTTATATCCTGCAACTTTATTGAATTAGTTTATTAGTTGTAATAATTTTTTTAATTAAGAAAATTTTTTAAATTATTTATTTTTGAGAAAGAGACAGAGCATGAGAGGGGTAGGGACAGAGACAGAGGGAGACACAGAATCTGAGGCAGGCTCTAGACCTTGAGCTATTAGCACAGAGCCCCACATGGGGCTGGAACTCATGACTGTGAGATCATGAGCTGAGCTGAAGTTGGATGCTTAACTACTTACTGAGCCACTACAGTGTCCCAATTGTGATACTTTTTTGGTGGAATCTTTAGCGTTTCTTATTTGTAAGGTCATGTTATCTGCAAATAGAAAATTTTACTTTTTCTTTCTGATTTGGATGCCTGTTATTTATTGTCCTTGCCTCATTGATCTGGCTAGGACTTCCTTCCAGTACTGTATTGAATAGAAGTAGTAAGAATGGGATCCTTATTTCTGATTTTAGAGGAAAAGCTTTTAGCTTTTTCCATTGAGTATGATATAATTCTGGGTTGTATATGACTTTGATTATATTGAAGTACATTCCTTTTGTACCTACTTAGTGGAGAGTATCATGAAAGAATGTTAAATTTTTCAAATGTTTATTCTTTATCTATTGAGATGATCATGTGATATTTATCATTCATTCTGTTAATGTAGTGCATCACATTTATTGATTTGTGGATATTGGTCCATCCTTGTATCTTAAGAATAAATCTTACCTGACATGGTGAATGATCCTTTTAATGTGATGTTGAATTGAGTATGCTGGTATTTTGTTGAGGTTTATTGCACCTATTTCATCAGGGATATTGGCCTATAATTTCTTGTTGTGTCCATGTCTAGATTCAGTATCCAGGTAATACTGTCCTAGTAAAATGAATTTGAAAGTGTTTCGTCTTCTTCAGTTTTTTTAGAATAGTTTGAGACAGCCATTTCATATGTCTTTTGATTGGATAGTTTAATACACTTATTATTTAAAGTAATTATTGAAAGAATTTGCTATTGCCATTTTGTTAGTAGTTTTCTGTTTTGTGGTTCATTTGTTCCTTTCTTCTCTTGCTGTCTTCCTGGGTATTTCAATTTCTGATGTATGCCTTTTCATGCCTTACATCATTTTAGTTGATTTAGTAGGTTGTAATTCTGAATTATTTTGAGCATGACTCTTTGACATGCTTCCATTTTCTGTATGGATATTATTCTGCTCTTTTTCTTATGGAGATTGTTACTTTTCAGGTGCTCATTTTAATGTTAATTTTATGTTAATTAACGTTAATTTAATGTTAAACATAATGTTAACATTATGTTTAATGTTTTATTTTTTTTTAATTTTTTAACATTTTTTATTTATTTCTGAGAGAGAGAGAGACAGCGTGAGAAGGGGAGGGTCAGAGAGAGGGTGAGACACAGAATCCAAAACAGGCTCGAGGCTCTGAGCTAGCCGTCAGCACAGAGCCCAACATGGGGCTCAAACCCACGAACTGTGAGATCATGACCTGAGTCAGACGCTTAACCCACTGAGCCACCCAGGTGCCCCTTCATTATGTTTAATGTTTTAGAAGGACATTTATTTTGGATAGCCTTTCTAACTTCACAGAGCTCCCTCTTACATTGTTTTCCAATATTGGTTCAAATATGTGACTATTGGGTTCCTGAGATTTCCTGACTCCTTTTCTACTACCACCAGCTCACATTTTATCTGGATCTTCCTTTGTTGTATGTTGACTCAGTTTTGATGAATTTTGATTCTGATCTCAGTAGAGGCCCTCTTCCAAAAGAGAGCCCTGACTCTTCAGTTTTGAGGGTTCATGGGGCCCAGACTCTTTAGCCATTTTAAATCTTGCAGGCTCCTTGCTCTTATGTGCTGTTGGAGTAAGGATATACCTCCCTCTTTCAGCTGCTTTTCTTTAATTGGCTCAGCACATTTTCCAGTGAACACGCACTGGCTCTTTTGTGGTTCTCTTGGTTTATCTGTCACAGTCTTATAGCTTCTGTATGGCAGCATTATTTTACCTCTTTCCCTTAAGGTTTTTGGACTGAAAATTAAATTTACATAGGGCAGATTAACAAGGAAAGCATACAGATTTATTTAGTATAAATTTTAAGTGACACTGGAGCCCTCATAAGGAAATAAAGACCAAAAGAAGCAGTTAGAATGGAACATTAATATATTGAGTTGGACAAAGAGCAGTAAATTGTGATGACACTACAAGGCAAAGAGGTAGTAGTTAATCATGGAGAAGTGAGTAGGAAGATAAGGATTCACATACAAGGTTTGTTTGTACAAATTCCTCTTGGCTTCAACTCCCCATCCCTGGAGATAAGAATGTTACTTTCCTCCTAATATAGGGAGGACATCTTCCATATGAGGTTTTGTATCTTGCTTTCAGGAAGAAAAAGGGGAGGTCGGAGCATCCTTCTTGTACCTGCTGTTTTTCAAGTACCTTTACCTCAAAATAATCTTTAAGCGAAAGTGGCAGATTTTGGGGAGTAACATTCTGCCACTCTTCAATTCCCTTTTCCTCCCACATGGGCAACAATGACATGCAGATCTTGTAACTATTGTTGGTTTATCTATATCCATGTTTATTTTAGAGTTTGTGGGAAACTTTGCAACATTGTTTGTTTTGGTAAAGCCAATATATGGGATTTTGGTTTTGTTTTCTAGTTGCTTTGTCAGTTTTTATGTGGGAATTCAGGAAGATCCACAGTCTGTGCTGTGTGCTAACCCCATTTTGTCAGAGTCCCATCAGTTGGTTGATTTGTGTGTGTGTGTGTGCGCGTGCGCGCGCGCGATGTGGTCTGAAAAATCTGAAAATAAAGTGATTCTGTTTGACAGATTAGGTTCTGTTATGGCTTTCTTTGATTAGTGCAAATCTGTGTGCCTAATGAAGGCTTTAGATGTTCAGTTCCTTCATTAATGATTGTTATAGAAAATTCAGTCCTGAGAGTTGAAAACAAAGTTTAGTCTGTGTAATGGTGAGTTTTGATTTTTTTAAACTGACTGTAGTTATGGGTCTCACAGCTTGAATGAGTGGTTATGTATGGTCCTGTATATTTATGTGTGACCCTATGTTGCCTTTATAGTGGTTATATATATAGTTATATATGGTCCTATGTTGCCCTTCTAGGAATGGTTTTCTTTTTTCTTTCCTGTTTCACATACATATCTTTTCTGAATGTTATATGCTAGTTAGGTTATTTAAGATAATCTATTATAGAATAGAGACCTCACCATTTCTTTCTTAATTAAGGACTATGGTTACCCTAAACATTATTACTTTTGTGAGTAGAAGAAAATTTTAGGGATAATTGGTTTTAGTTCAAGTGCTTATTTTGTACAAGAGTTTTTGTATTTCTCCCTGCTGAGGCTTTTGAAGGCCAAATAGCATTTTATCATTAAACATAAAATATAGTGTAATTACTTATACTAGTGCTATGCATAGTCCAGTTCTATTTTGATTTTTCCTATCAAAGCATTAATGTTCTCACTTTGAAAGAATTTATGAACTGGCAGTTGACACTGATCTGAATGTAAATAAGTAAATAATAAATAAAGGATATGTGGGTGTATGTGTGTGTATGTATGTATGTGTATGTATGTATGTATATTTGTCTTTTTCTTCATTAGTAAGTTTTTTTAGCTTGTATCTTATAAGGAATTATCCCATTTCTTCTATGTTGATGAATTTATGGGCATAGAATTATTTGTACTCTTATGTTACAGTATTTTAATGTATGTTAGATATGTATTGATGTATCCTTTTTCATAACTGATATTGATAATTTGTATCTTTTTTTTTCTTGGTCAGCCTGACTAGAGCATTATCTATCAATTTTATTCATCTTTTCAAAGAACAAACTTTTGTTTTTTAAGTTTTAAGTTTAATTTCAGTTAGCCAATGTATAGTGTTATATTTATTTCAGGTGTATAATATAGTGATTCAACAGTTCCATACATCAGGGGCACCTGGGTGGCTCAGTCAGTTAAGCATCTGACTCTTGATTTAGCAAAACCACGTAGTTTGTCAGGAGGGTTTCATGGGGGCTCATGGGGGCACATAAAATGAAAAATGGGGCTCATTGGGGGCACATGAAACGAAAAATTTTGCTGCATCACAGGATTTATTTGACAAAGTAGGAGAGAATAACATTCAGAGAGGAGAAGGAATGTTTAAAGTTCGTGTTTGTAAATGAAATTATGATGAAATAAAATGGATTAAAGATAACTTATAAGCTGTTTTATTTCCCACAGAACAATTACATATCTATATTTTATTCAGAAAATGTTAGTGGTGGTTATTGAACTGCAGTGCAGTTGCCACTGAAAAGAACACTCTGTGACTATGCTGCACATACTCAAATGCCTTTTTAAAAGACATTTTTTAATGTTTATTTTTTGAGAGAGCATGAATGGGGGAAGGGCAGAGAGAGAGGGAGAACACAGAATGCGAAGCAGGCTCCAGCCTCTGAGCTATCAGCACAGAGCCCAAGATGGGGCTTGAACTCACAAACCGCTAGATCATGATCTGAGCTGAAGTTGGATGCTTTATCCAGGTGCCCCTTAAATGCCTTTTTAAAGATATCATCATGCAATAGTCTGTGTCTAATATATCACCTGCACAGTTTTTTATTTCACTTACAGATGATATAGATACTACTACAAGAGAGGCCTATATCCATTTTACTGATTCTTATGTTTTCTTTTCCTGCAGAAATGCTGAGCCGATTGTCAGGATTAGCCAATGTTGTTTTGCATGAATTATCAGGAGATGACACTGATGAGAACATGAGGGCTTCCCTAGACCCTGTGAGTAGCTTTGTTCTGTATTAAGCTGATGACACGTATATTCCATTTTCTTCTGAGGAAAAGGAAGATAGAAAATTTTGAGCAGCCTCTATTGTGCTAGGTGGAAGAGAGGATTAAGAAAAATATTGATACTGTATAAATGATCCTTCTCGTATAAGTTTGTAGCCGATAAGCCACAGTGATGGGAGTCAAGACCTGAATGAGATTGGAAAGATCTTTTTCATTTGTCCCCTGAACCTTGTTTAGTGCAAGTTAGATTGTTTTAATTTCTCCTCAGATCCCTAGGAAAGGTTTGCATGATAGGTGGCAGAACTGGGGCACTTTTCAGGTTTGAAAACATATTTGCTATTGTAAGTTTATCTACACTTCTCTTATAGTTTGTATTGTATTTTCTGATGGCCACATAAGGGATCAAAAGAAACCCTTTAGTTTTCTGAAAGACTAGCATTATTGCCTGTGGTTGAGATAATTTTTATTCAGCTGCTCTCTTAAATTTAAATTATGGGCTCTTCCACTCAATAGTTGTTATCTATTTGTTACCTTTGCTTCCTTTTTCTTTCTCTTTGGTAAAAATAGGATAATACCATAAATGAGGTAATGTTTGTGAAATGCTTCACATTTTCAAATAATTTCAGTATATTTTAATGCCTATGATGATAATTATTACTGACTCAGAGTTGGAAAGACTTCATATATATGGATGTGAGTTGGGGAAAAGATAAAATGATATTGCAGTGAAGGAACTCTTTTCTCTGGATGCTAATAGCTTGTCCCTGGTGCATTGGCAACTTTTTATCTAAATACTAGGCATTACCCCAGGAATCTGAAATGGAATGTAACAGTAGTACACAAGAGGATGTTTTGGAGCGCCTAGCTCATGCTGAGCAGTTGGTGGTGGAGCTAAAAGAAGTCATTAGACAGAAGGACCTTCAGCTACAACAAAAGGATGAAGTCCTACAGGTACCATGGTTTTTCTCTTTTCCTGCCAAGCATTTGATAAAAGACAGACAACAGCATTCACTTAGATTTTTCTCTTCACTTAGGTGATCAGAGAATGTGATTCTTTCTTTAAATGTTTTTTTAAAATTAATTAATTAATTTTTATATTTAATTTTTTCCTTTTATAGTTTATTTTCAAGTTGGTTTCCATATAACACCCAATGGTCATTCCCAGCAAGTGCTCTCCTCTATGCCCATCACCCCCCTTCCCTTCTCCCCCTCTCCCATCAGCCCTCAGTTTGTTCTCAGCATTCAAGAGTCTCTCATGGTTTGCCTCCCTCCTTCTCCCCAACTATTTTTTCCCCTTTCCCCTCCCCCATGGTCCTCCATTAAGTTTCTCCTGTTCCACTTATGAGTGAAAACATAGGTATCTGTCCTTCTCTGCCTGACTTATTTCACTCAGCATAAGACCCTCAAGTTCCATCCATGTTCCTATGAATGGCCAGATATTATTCTTTCTCATTGCCATGTAGTAATCCATTGTATATATAAACCACATCATCTTGATCCATTCGTCAGTTGATGGACATTTAGGTTGTTTCCATGATTTGGCTATTGTTGAAAGTGCTGCTATGAACATTGGGGTACATGTGCCCCTATGCATCAACACTCCTATATCCCNGTATTACTTTGGCTATTCGGAGTCTTTTGTGGTTCCATACAAATTTTAGGATAGTTTGTTCTAGTTTTGAGAAGTATGCTGGTGCCATTTTGATTGGGATTGCATTGAATGTGTAGATTGCTTTGGGTAGTATTGACATTTTAACAATATTTATTCTTTCGACCCATGAGCGTGGAATGTTTTTCCATTTCTTTGTGTCTTCTTCAATTTCCTTTATAAGTTTTTTATAGTTTTCAGCATACAGATCTTTTACATTTTTGGTTAAGTTTATTCCTAGGTATTTTATGTTTTTTTGTGCAATTGTGAATGGGATCAGTTTCTTGATTTTTCTTTCTGTTGCTTCATTATTGGTGTATAAAAATGCAACCAATTTCTGTACGTTGACTTTGTATCCTGCAAGTTTACTGAATTCATGGATCAGTTCTAGTAGGCTTATGGTGGGGTCTGTGGGGTCTTCCATGTAGAGTATCATGTCATCTGCGAAAAGTGAAAGTTTGACTTCATCTTTGCCAATTCTGATGCCTTTGATTTCCTTTTGTTGTCTGACTGCTGATGCTAGGACTTCCAGCACTATGTTAAACAGCAGTGGTGAGAGTAGACATCCCTGTTGTGTTCCTGATCTCAGGGTAAAGCTCTCATTTTTCCCCCACTGAGGATGATGTTAGCTGAGGGCTTCTCATAGATGGCTTTTATGATATTTAAGTAAGTCCCTTCTATCCCGACTTTCTCGAGGGTCTTTATTAAGAAGGAATGTTATATTTTGTCAAATGCTTTTTCTGCATCTATTGATAGGATCCTATGCTTTTTATCTTTTGTTTTGTTAATGTGGTATATCACATTGATTGATTTGCAAATATTGACAAGCCCTGTAACCCAGGAATGAGTCCCATTTGTTCATGGTGTATAATTCTTTTTATATTCTGTTGAATTCGGTTTGCTAGTATCTTGTTGAGGATTTTGTATCTGTATTCATCAAGGATATTGGCCTGTAGGTCTCTTTTTTTATGGGTCTCTGTCCGGTTTGGGAATCAAATTGAGGCTGGCTTTGTAGAATTAGTCTGGAAGTTTTCCTTCGATTTCTGTTTTTTGGAATAGCTTGAGAAGAATGGGTATTCACTCTGATTTAAATGTCTGGTCGAATTTCCCAGGGAAGCCATCTTGCCCAGGGCTCTTATTTGTTGGGAGATTTTTGATAACTGATTCAGTTTTTTCACTGGTTTTTGGTGTGTTCAGGTTTTCTATCTCTTCCTGTTTGAATTTGGTAGTGCGTGTGTATTTAGGAATTTGTCCATTTCTTCTAGGTTGTCCAATTTGTTGGCATAAAATTTTTCATAGTATTCCCTGATAATTGCTTGTATTTCTGAGGGATTGGTTGTAATAGATCCATTTTCTTCATGATTTTGTCGATTTGGGTGCTCTCATTTCTTTTTGAGAAGCCTGGCTAGAGGTTTATCAATTTTGTTTATTTTTACAAAAAAACCAACTCTTGGTTTCATTGATCTGTTCAACTGTTTCTTTGGATTCTATATTGATTATTTCTGCCCTGATCTTTATTATTTCTCTTCTGCTCGGTTTGGGGTGCTCTTGCTATTCTGCTTCTAGCTCCCTAGGTGTGCTGTTAAATTTTGTATTTGCATTCTTTCTAGTTTCTTGTTACAGGCCTAGACTGCAATGTATTTTCCTCATAGGACTGCCTTTGCTGCATCCCAAAGAGTTTAGGTTGTTGTATTTTCATTTGTTTCCATAAATTTTTAAATTTCTTTTCTAATTGCCTGATTGGCCCATTCATTCTTAAGTAGGGTATTCTTTAACCTCCATGTTTTTGGAGGTTTTCCAGGCAGGCATTTTCCTGTGATTGATTTCAAGTTTCATAGCATTGTGATCTGAAAGCGTGCATGGTATGATCTCAGTTCTTTTATATTTATTGAGGGCTGCTTTATGACCCAGTGTGGTCTGTCTTGGAGAATGTGCCGTGTGCACTCGAGAAGAAAGTGAATACCATAGCCTCAGGATGTAGAGTTCTAAATATATATGTCATATCCATCTGTTTCAGTGTGTTGTTTAGGTCCTTTGTTTCTTTAGTGATTTTCTGTCTAGTTGATCTATCTATTGCTGGAAGTAGACTATTAAAGTCGCCTGGTATTAGCACATTCTTATCACTAATATTGTTTTTTTGTTTGTGATTAATTGTTTTATGTATTCGGGTGCTCTCAAAAACAGTGGATAGATGTTTATAATTGTTAGCTCTTCTTGACGGAGAGACACTGTATTATATACAATGCCCTCTTCATCTCTTGTTATTGTCTTTATTTAAAGTCCAGTTTGTGTGATGTAAGTATGGCTACTCCAGCTTTCTTCTGACTTCCAGTAGCATGATAGATAATTCTCCATCCCCTCACTTTCAATCTGAAGGTGTCCTCAGGTCTTAAATGAGTCTCTTGTAGAAAGCAAATAGATAGATTTTGTTTTTTTATCCATTCTGATGCCCTATGTCTTTTGATTAGAGCATTTAGTCCATTTACATTCAGTGTTATTATTGAAAAATATGGGTTTAGAGTCACTGTGTTCTCTGTGGGATTTATGCCTGTGGTGTGTCTCTAGCATCTTGCGTCCTTGCAGCATTTCCCTCAGAGAGTCCCCCTCAGAATCTCTTGTAGAGCTGGTTTAGTGGTGATGAATTCCTTCAATTTTTGTTTGGGAAAACCTTTATCTCTTCCTCTATTCTGAATGACAGCCTTGCTGGATAGAGGATTCTTGGCTGCCTATTTTTTCTGGTCATCACATTGAAAATTTTCTGCCATTCCTTTCTGGTCTGCGAAGTTTCAGTAGATAGGTCTGCAACTACTCTGATAGGTCTCCCTTTGTATGTTAGGGCCCTTTTATCCCTAGCTTTTTTCAGAATTCTCTCTGTGTCCTTATATTTTGCCAGTTTCACTATGATATGTCGTGCAGAAGATCAATTCAAGTTACGTCTGAGGGGAGTTCTTTGTGCCTCTTAGATTTCAATGTCTGTTTCCTACCCCAGATTGGAAAATTCTTGACTATAATTTGTTCAAGTACCCCTTCAGCCCCTTTCTCTCTTTCTTCTTCTTTTTCTTCTTCAGGAATTCCTATAATATGGATATTGTTGTTTGATTGTATCACTCAGTTCTCAAATCTCCTTTCATGTCCCTGGATCAGTTTCTCTCTCTTTTTCTTGGCTTCCTCTTTTTCTATAATTGTGTCTTCTAATTCACCTATTCTCCTCTCTGCCTCTTCAGTTCTTGCAGTGGCCACCTCTATTTTATTATACACCTCATTACAGCATTTTTTAATTCATCTCAAATTTTTAAGGTCCATAATCTTTGTAGCAATAGCTTCTCTGATGTCTTCCANATTTTTTTTTTTTTTTTTTTTTTTTTTTTTCCTGGAATTTCTTTAGAGGAGATTTATTCCGTTTCATCATTTTTGCTAGCTTTCCGTCTCTTGTAAGTTTTAAAAGCTTGTTATGTGCTCTGCACTTGTGAGTATTGCTATATTAAAGGAGTCTCGTAGCCTGTCCAGGGCCTGTCTGTTCAGGAAGTGTTCTTTTAGTGGTGTCCCTTAGTCTCTCTTGTTGTGCCTTTGGTTATTTTATTTCCCTACTTGTAATGGTATTTGGGATTCTCCACCATGTGTACTTTGGCTTATTTCTTGAGGTAGCCCTGGAAACGAAAACAGACAGACAAACAAACAGGGAACAAAAGCACACAAACCTACAAACAAATCAAACAAACAAGCAAACCAAAAGAGGGAGAAAAACCAAAACAATAAAGACAAAGGGCAGTTTAAAAGCATAATACCAGAAATCCCAGTCACAAATAAAGAGCAGGGTGGAGGCAGTGCTAATGGAAGAGCATATACAAAGAGAGAAATGACAGGGATGGGAAGAAAGAGAAATTGAACTTTGACCAGGCAGATAGACTAAAAGGCTTAATTCAGATAGAGCAAAAGGAGAATACGTCAGGAGGTAAAGAGAGGAAAAAAAAACCCGAAGATAATGTTACTCTGAGAAACTATATAGTCTGACTGTTTCAGAGAATGAGAAAGGAAGGTAAGGATGGAGCTGTAGAATATATATCAAGAGAATGGATTAGACTGTTTAAGTAAATCTATAACCAGAATACCCAGTATAGCTGGAGGGGAGAGATAAGAATGAGATAAGGGAGAAATATCTGAATAACAAGAATTGATCTAGAGTTTATCTTGCAATGCATGAATGCTGGTCTTGGGTGAGGGGCTGTTTCCATAGCATCTATCCAGCTCTGGTAACAAAGCAGCTATGTAAGGCAGATGGCTGTGGGTCCCGCTATGGGTCCTGCTGGACACTCCCTGAGGCCCCGCCTCAGTGGTTGTGGACAGAAAAATGGCGGACCCCCCCCCCCAGGCCCTTCCTGAACCAAGCATTGCAAATCACTCTTTTTGGTCTGATCTCACTGTGCCATAGGCACAACCAAAGTGGGTCATGTCCTTTGTCTTGCCCCCAGCCTCGCATCCAGCTCTTACTCCATGTGCAGTAATGATACCACCCAAAATGTAATCCCACAAGCCCATGCCAGGCCTCTTTCTAGCCAGGGGTCGAGTAGGGGAGCAGTTTCTCCTGATGCTGACTAAGTCCCTTGCATATAGTCTGTACCGGAGGGAATTTCCTGGACTGGGGCACCCAGCTCAAAGAAGCCTCCTCAGTTAGAGATAGTATCTCTCTCCAAACGCCCTGTGGATAGAGATGAGATGATAGGATCCCTCTCTGTCAAGGCCAGGGTTTTTCTCTTCTCCAGGGACAGTTTTACAAGCAGTTTTAGTCTCTCTTTTCCCTTTGTCTCTCCACAGAGGGGAATCCCTCCCCTCCATGTATCTGTGTCCCAGCCCTTTTTTATCTTCCCCAGTTCACAATTACGTACCTATGAGACTGTCTTCTTAGTGGACTCTGTCTCTTTTCCTCCCAGACTCTTGTGGTTCAGCGTCTTTTGGCTTCAGCCCTTCTTTGATAGATGCAGGTGGGAAGTATGCAACTCCCTATTTCTCTGCTATCTTCTCAGAAATCCGAGAATGTGATTCTTTTTTTTTGTTTTTTTTTAATGTTTTATTTATTTCTAGGAGAGAGAGAGAGAGAGACAGCGTGAGCAGGGGAGGGTCAGAGAGAGAGGGAGTCACAGACTGAAACAGGCTTCAGGCTCCGAGCTGGCAGTCAGCACAGAGCCCGACGTGGGGCCCGAACCCACGAACCACGAGATCATGACCTAAGCAAAAGTCGGACGCTTAACAGACTAAGCCACCCAGGCGCCCCCCGAGAATGTGATTCTTATTTCCCTCATACTGTAAGATGATGCCTACTGAGAATAACTTTTTGTTAGGTACTAGGTATGTGATGAATAAACATTTATATATTTACCATCATTGTTCTCTGACAGGAAGAAAGAAAAGCTGCTGATAATAAAATAAAGAAACTAAAACTTCATGCTAAAGCCAAATTAACTTCTTTGAATAAACATATAGAAGAAATGAAGGCACAAGGAGGGACTGTCCTGTCTACAGAACCTCAGGCAGAGGAGCAACTGTCCAAGGTATGGTGACTGGATATAATATACATTTTCTGAATGGAAACGCCTCCTATTATAGAAGATCTTCCCTAATCACAAAAACTTATGAAGCTAATAAAGTAATACAGCACTAAATGCTGTACTTTCTTATCGAGCTTGCAGTCTAGCTGGGCTCTGGGTCACACACAGAGAGAATAAAAGGACAACAGAAAATATAGAAATGAAATGTTACCTAGACTTTCAGAGAATTAAAAAAGGCTAAGAGGACAAATATACTGGAATGAGGCATTTAGGTAGGAGAGGCATATACTTTCTGGTGGAATTTTATCTTTGGTTAGAAGATTAAACTACATGGTCTGTAAGGTTTCTGCCAGCTCTGAATTCTTTAGGTCAGTGACTTGACATAGAATATTCTATGTCTTCATATGGCCATATATTAGTGGATTAATGTTTCATGCATTGTAACTGAATCAACTAGATTGCCTTGGGGTCTCAGTAAGGGGTACTTTCTAGGTTTATGACTGCTCCCTGTCATAAGCAAAACAATTTAAGATCAGGGTTAAAGAGAGGAGTAAGAAAAGTGATGCCTTTTGAGAAATAGAGTATTGTACCAACACTCATTATTATTGCTTTCCTATATGGTTAAACCCCAGATATTCACATTCAGCCAGTCATTTAGTGAACAAGAAACTTCAGTTTTTTGAAGAGTTTGTATAGAACATATGGAGGCTAGTATATCACCCACTGCAGTGGGCCTAGACTTAATTCTGCTTAAGAAATCTATTTATTTTTATTTTTATTTTCTATTTTTTAATTTAATGTTTATTTTTGAGAGAGAGAGAGAGAGAGCAAACAGTGAAAGGGCAGAAAGGGGGGAGACACAGAACCTTAAGCAGGCTCCAGGCTCTGAGCTGTCAGCATGGAGCCCAGCATGGGGCTCAGACTCATGGACCATGAGATCATGACCTGAACTGAAGTCAGAAACAACCCACTGAGCCACCCAAGCACCCCATATTTTCGTTTTCTTAATTCCACCTTGTTTTACCCTTTGATTCACTAGTATTCTTATTCTCAATGTTTTTAGTTCTTGGGAAATGAGGTTGTAATTGATTCTCTAGGCACAACTCTTGGGGTCACTGGTTAGCTTCCTAGTACCCTGATTAGTCTTTCCTTTCTGGGTCTAATGCTTAGAAGACATTACTTTCCATAGCTTTATTTACCTTCTCAAAGCCCATTTTAGGAGCTTTTTCATTCTTCTCAGATAACTTGTTCATCTAGATTCTTTCTTATTTCTTGGTTTTTCCTCTGATAATTGTTTCTTCTCATAGCTGTCGTACCAGCCTGTCTCCCCTTGTTGCTTTGTTTCTTCTAACTTTCCCTCTACTATGTTGTTAGATTTTTAAATTATCCAGTTTATACTCTGCTCTTTCTTTTTTTCTTTCTTTCCTTTTCTTTATCCTTTCCTTCCCTTCCCTCCCCTCCCCTCCCTTCCCCTCCCCTCCCCTCCCCTCTCCTCTTCTCTTTCTGTCTTTCTGTTCAATAAGAGGGTCGAATTCAAATGATTTCTAAGTTCCAGCAATTAGTCATAGCAGCTTTATATAATTGTATACCCAATTACAGAACTAGACAGTCTCTGGAAAGTATAGTTGAAGAAATGACAGCAATTTTCAGGTGCTTGATGAAATATTATGTAGAAGAAAGTATAAAATTATCTTGTGTAGTTTTGATAAGCAAACTTGGTTCATTTAGGGGGGTGAATTCAGTAGGGAGAGAGAGTCTGGTTCAATCTGAGGAAGAATTATGTGGGGGGAAAAATAGACTTGAAAGATTTGGATTTCCCCTTACTGGGGCTTGTATGATGTTTTGCCCCTAACTTAACAGCATCTGTGTTTTCCTAAATTCTGTCTTCTGGTTTTTCAAGGCAGTGAGACTATGAATTTTCTGTTAAGTTTTAGTCCTGTGTGGTGCTGACTGGTTTTGTCCTCAGACAAAAAATGGGAAACTTGGGGGCGCCTGGGTAGCTCAGTCAGTTGGGCGGCCAACCTCGGCTCAGGTCATGATCTCACAGTTCATGGGTTGGAGCCCCATGTCGGGCTCTGTGCTGACAGCTAGCTCAGAGCCTGGAGCCTGTTTCGGATTCTGTGTACCCCTCTTTCTCTGACCCTCCCTTTCTCAGACTGTCTCTGTCTCTCTCAGAAATAAAATTTTTAAAAAATTAAAAAAAAATTTTTTTAAATGGGAAACTTGGTGTCATTTCTTCCAAGTATTGACTCCCTTCCAGGATCTTCCTGCTTTTGGTTGCCCTCTAGCATTTTCAAGTAGCTGTTTTTCTGTATTGTCCAGAGTTGATAGCTGTTACCTGAGGGAGGATGAGTCTAGCAGGAGCTACCTGGTCATAATAAAATGGGAAAACTCTAAAATTCCTTCCTGGTTGTTAGGTCAGGTGTTATTTCTTGCTCCCATTTATAAAACTACAATCAAATGGTTATATAGGGCAAGTTAGAACAGAAGATCAAATATGTATTGATTGTAATTGTTTTAAATAAGTAACTTTATCTCCTGCATTTTCAGCATGATAAGAGTTCTACAGAGGAAGAGGTGGAAGTAGAAAAGATAAAACATAAACTCCAGGAAAAGGAAGAACTAATTAGCCATTTGCAAGCCCAACTTACCCAGGCACAGGCAGAGCAAACTACACAGGTAGGGGTGTTTAGTCACCTCATAATCATTAGGTTAATGAACCACTAACCCCCAATGGATTATTATACCACAAATACATTTTTCTTGATGTCCACCAGGTGATTATCTATGTATCTGTCAATTTCCTTTCTTCTTCCCTTTGCTTTCCTCAGCAACTTCCCTTCCTTACTGTCTAAGTCAAGTAATCAGTGTTTGCCATTTGTGGTTAATATTAGTGGATACCCATTATGCTCTTTTAATATATGGTTTCACATATTTTTATTTCAGAAGAGTTTTCTTGAATCATATAGCTTGTAGTATTTGGTATGTTTTCTTCCTTAAGAACTTCTATTATCTGTATTGTCTTTCTTTGATTATTTTTAGTATTTGTCACTCTCAATTCCTTTTTGTTTGTTTCTTCTCTTAAGGCATTCTGTTTTGTGTTTGTTTACTTTTGTGTTACTTCTTGTTTAGATTTCTTTTTTGAAATTTCTAATTCATGTTGTTCTTCAGTGTTTTATATAATTAAATTTTTAACACCTCTTGAAGTAGATTGCGGGTTGTTGTTGTTTTTTATTTTTTAACATGCCTCAGGCCTGTTATTATCACCTTTAAGTATGTTAATCTGCTCCTTAGTCTTCTTTTTTTAATAGTAACTTTGTATGATATTTAACTTTGATCCTTTTATGTTCCTTATTTTTGTGTGCAATTAATTTTTCTAAACTTTTGGAAAGAGGCTTTGTTCAGGAGAACTTTATTTACTTAAGAGACTTCTCTCTTTTGTTGTTGTTGTGGGTTTTTTTTTTTTTGTTTTGTTCTTTTGTATTGTCCAAAGATCTGGCAGTTGGGTTTTTGAAATTTCCTGACTTTATTTCCCCTGCCCTTCACTTTGTTCTATACCAACAGTGTCCAGTAGTAATAAAATGTAAACCACATGTACAATTTAAAACATTTTGTAGTGGCTACATTACAAAAGATAAAGAAGAGGAATGTAAAATTAATTTCAAAAATATATTTCATTTAGTCCAATATATTCAAAATATACTTTTGAAATTAATATAATTATTTTTGTGTTATTTTACTTTTTTTGCACTGTATGAAATTTGGTGTGTGTTTTTACATTATATCTCAATTTCGATTACTAAATTCTCATTGGAAATACTTCATCTCTTTAGATTTCATAAATTTCTAATTGAGAAAGTAGATTCATTATAACTTGTTCCAGACACACTTACAAGCTTTCCAATAACTGAACTGAGGGCTGAAACATCATTTTTCTTACGATCTGCATAGGTATCAACTGTAACTCATGTTGTCTGCATAAAATATTCAGATAAACACATTGCAGTGTTACATGAGTATGTAGGAAAAAATCATTCAAACTGAATGAATCTACTGACACTGATTAGATAGATGATGTGTTTATTGTAATACTGGGAACAGCATGTGCAATTCAAGAGTATATGACATGATACAATTAAGTGAAATATAATTGTATTTAATGGGAAAACAATTTGTACTTTAATTAAATAAAATTAAATATTAATAATTAAACTCCTCATTTGCA
This sequence comes from Crocuta crocuta, assembly GCF_008692635.1. Taxonomy (NCBI): domain Eukaryota; kingdom Metazoa; phylum Chordata; class Mammalia; order Carnivora; family Hyaenidae; genus Crocuta; species Crocuta crocuta. The sequence goes on along the minus strand of NW_027530544.1, from coordinate 380,614 downwards.
TTAGACATATTTCAAGCCTTCTGTAACCACATGTGGCTAGTTGATAATGAATTATACAGCATGTATATAGATCTTTTTCTTCTGTTTCTGTTATCCCTATTCTGCATGATTTTTATTTCGCCCCTAGAAGTTTCTTCTTATTTCCAGTCTGTCTTGGAAGGCACTTCGCCCTGAGTCTTGAAGAGGAGTCAGTTTTGAGAATTCAAAGGTGCTAGGTTGTTCTAGCCTTTTAGTCCTTCTTCCTGTGGATCCCTTGCATTTGCCCAGTATTGGGGAATGGAGAAGCCCTGCCAATTTAAGCTGATGTTCTTAGATTGGCCAACTGTGCTTTCCAGTAAGAACTTGTTGGCTATTTGAGGATTTTCCTATTCTGAAGGCAATTAATGTTGCTCTGTTGCTGCCTTCTTTCTTTGTGTAGCCTCTTAATACCATGTAGGTCTTATGCCTTTTGGTGGTTTGCTCTTCCTGCTTGTTATTTTGGAGTTTGTGGGACTACCTTCCTATTTTTATTGTGAAAATTGTCCATGGGTTTTTGGTTTTACTATTTAGTTGCGCTGTCTGTTTCAGTGAAAGGATTCAGAGAATTGAAAAACTGCTGCTGTTTTCCTCTGACAAATAATTCTGATAATTACTTTTTAAAAACTTGTAGTTCCCTTTTGTGTTAAGTGGAAATTGGAAGGATATTGGTGGATATTTTGGTAAATGAGACAGGGAGGTCAAAGAAGAGTGCTAATTGTTTTGTTTAAATAACTTTTTTTTCCTTCTATGTCTTCTGTTTGATAAGCGTTCAACAGAGGTGGATGAATTTTTAATGATGAAACAACAGCTCCAAGAGAAGGAAGAACTCATTAGCACTCTGAAAGCCCAGCTCAGTCAGACGCAGGCAGAGCAAGCTGCTCAGGTAGGGGGGAAGATACCTCATAATTGTTAGAATAAAGAATCATGAAAGTCTAATGGGTTATTACATGACAAGCCAATTCAGACACTTTTTTAAAAGTTTATTTATTTATTTTGGGGAGAAAGAGAGCATACGTGGTGGCGGGGAGTGGGGGAGTGTGCAGAAAGAGAGAGGGAGAAAGAGAGAATCTCAAGCAGGTTCCACACTGTCAGTGCAGAGGCCAATGTGGGACTCAAACTCATGAACCGTGAGATCATGACATGAGCCAAAATCCAAAGTCAGACACCCAACTGACTGAGCCACCCAGGTGCCCCAATTCAAACACTTTCTAAAGCCTTAGTATATAAAAGTATAGTAGCTAAAATGTTACAGTAGAAATGAAAAGGGTATAGTAGTAGAAGAAAATAGAAGTGTTATTCACCTTGATAAACTTGCCATAGCCTAATTGATGGCTCTTTCTAAATTCTACAGTCCCGCACTTGGTTTTAATAGCACACAGAAATTCAGTCTCTTATGCATTGGCTCATATTGCTTGGAGGGAACTGGTAGATAAACAAACAGAAATAAATACAAATGATTAGGTCCATTCTTTGCCTATGGTATAATCTTACTGGGAAGTTAAATCATAATCAGAAGGTTACTTGGTATATAATGAGAAAGTGGTATAGGTTACATGGTTCAATGTTAAATGGCACTAGTATGTGACATTCTTCATACTTATTTCTGCTACCAGCACCAGACTGTTTGGACTGGCATCCTCAACTCTTTCTCTCTGGTTGTTTTTCTAAATTTCCAGTTTGACCACCCAACCCTATATTTTCCCTTTGAGAATGCTTTTAACTCATGAATTCCCCCCACCAAGTATCTTTCTATAATAGTTAATTTTTTCCATTGGGTGTTTAAATTTTCGATAACTTATAGTATTAACGGTGCTTTCTGTCCATGGATGGCCTGCTGCTGAGTATACAGTTAAAATTGTATATCCAAAAATTCTTACGTTTTCAAAACTATTAGCTTTTATTGTGTCCTTTTTAGGCACAAGCACTATATACAAGGTAGGGTAGAGAAATACAAAATATGAATTTTACTGAGTGGCTTAAAACATGGAAGGCCAAGAATATAAATATATTAGCAAATCCATCATAATGCAAGCGATTCAGAATGAATAGCAAGCATCAACACAAATGGAAAGCATTTTGAGAGGTGAAAGAGGTTACCATGAGGGTGACTCCAAAGAAGGTACATGGAAAAATTAAGCAAAACTGTGATGGATAGATAATAATCTTGATGAGGTGGGGGGAAGTATTCTATTTGTGAGAAATGGTCTGAGCAAAGTTACAGAGGGAAAAAAAGAATATAATACATTTACAGGAAAGGATATGTAGATGCATTTTGTAACGAAGGACTCCAATGCCTGTACACTTGCAACAGAGGATTCCAGATTCATAGTAATGTCAGAATTCAGATAATCAAAAAAATTAGGAAATTTTTTTTCCTACCCAGAAAAAGAGATGAGGTAATTCAAGATGTCACAAATTGAAAAATTACCAGTAGTTGAAGGACCAATACAAACTGGGCAAGCTAAGACCAGGTCAGCATACTCAACTACAGATCTTAAGGAAATAAATAAGTGGACATTCATATGCGTGCACACGCATGTGCACACACACACACACACACACACACCCCTGCAGAACAAACAAAACAAAAACACTGATGTTAAACAGCTCACTGTCTATTTATTTCCATTTTATTCTGTTAAGAACCATTTACAAATGAGGGTGATCTTGAAGCCTGCAAGTAATGACATCTGAAAATAGCTGTCTGAAGAGGTGGTAAGGGTTTGGAAATATACTAAGGTCTTTGATAAAAGCAGTTCTTTGAAGATAAGACTAGTCAGTATTCCTGAAGAACATGGATACAAACATTCTCAATAAAATACTGGCAGACTGAATCCCACAATACATTTAAAAGACCATTCACCATGATCAAGTGGGATTTATTCCAGTTGTAGAGAATTTTGAATAAGAGATCTATTGGTTTGAAGTTTGACTTATAGGGCATGAGATTTTCACTGAAAGTTTTTGAGCATGAGTGTGATATTGATGTGCCTGGGACTTAACAGAAATCTAATTTCGCTTTGTAGGTTTAATATTCTAATCTCTGCAGAACTTTTAAAAAATATACCTCTTGTATATTTAAACATTTTCATAACCATGCAAATATAATTTTTGATCACAGTTTATATTTAGGCTGATTTCTGAATTTGAGAAAAGGATTTCTCTTACATTGGAAGTTACTGTCAGGCCTGTCTCTCTTCCAGCATTCTCATCCTTGATTTTAAAAATTTAATTTAAAAACTCTATTGTCTATCATTTCTCAGTGTCTATCTTTGGAGAATAGCGTGTGAGTTTTGTTTGTGCGATATTCGAGGAGTGTAACGTGTTTAGTTTCTCTGGTGTGTGTCTTTAGTTGAGTTCCATGCAACAGGTGGTCCGAGAGAAAGATGCCCGCTTTGAAACACAAGTTCGTCTTCATGAAGATGAGCTTCTTCAGTTAGTAACCCAGGCAGATGTGGAAACAGAGATGCAACAGGTGTGTTGCTAAAACTTAGTAGAATGACTGTCATTTGGTTAACTTTTATTTAATTAAATGATCACAGCTATTTTTCTACCCTTACATACTGCTTTCCACTTGGTCTTAGTGTGCTCCTTAATTGGCTTCTTTTTGGTGATCTTGTCTTCTGTTGCATATTAATTATTTATTTTTTCTTGTCCTCCCTTTCCCTTTTATGCATCTAACCAGGTTGTTGGTACTCAAAAGCTAAATTTAATTGGCAAACGTATGTGGTGGTCAGAAATTGGTTTCTGTTCAGTTTGCCAATTGTAGCTGCTTTAAAGTCCCGATCCAAAGCTTCAAATCAATGAAGCCAGTTTAAAACTTTGAAAAAGTTAAAGATCTAAAGGAGTGATTTTGATACCATACAGTCTTTTATTAAATCAATTATTTGAAAAAAATTCATTAAGTATATTTTGGAAATTGGCTTCATTGTTTTTAAGTTTATCATCTACTAACACAAAGGTATTTGTTTTTATTTAGTGTGTAGTGCAGTTTGGTAACCATAAGTGCTCCAGTGGTATATCATGGTTGATCTATTTAATTGTTTTTGAGTGAAAACTTCTTCCACATTCTAAGTAATCCTTCAGAATACATCACTAAATAAAGTTTCAGAATACAGGACTCTTTGAAGTAGGATATTAATATATACATCTGTCATTGATTTAATTATCCAACAAATGTTTATCAAGTGCATGTCCTATGCATGAAGCTAGCAGAGAAGTGATCCTTGCCTGCAGAGAATGTTCTCTTTGGTGAGTGAGATATACATGTACTTATGTTACTTAGGGGTAGGACATTGACTATGTAATTTTAAAAGTGGGTGTTTCATTTTCTCTAATTATTAAAAAGTCTCCCTAATTCAGGGGCTTGCTTGTGTCTCAGTTTGGTTATTGTCAGTATACTCGAGAAGGCAATTTTGGAGATTCTGTTTTGTGCTGGTTGGGGAGCATGGCATGCTGGTGTCCCACTCTTTAATCTGTCATCCACAACATCCAACAAACTGAAGTACACAAATCTACATAATATTTTGAAAGGTAAGCAGGTAATGGTGCTCATTGGTTTAGCAGATTGTATCTAAAACATTTCCTTCTCAGAAATTAAGGGTGCTGCAGAGAAAGCTTGAAGAGCATGAGGAAGCCTTACTGGGCCGTGCTCAGGTTGTGGACTTGCTACAACAGGAGCTGACTACTGCTGAACAGAAAAACCAGGTACTGCCTCATGGTATTTACTGCTTGCTTTAGGAGTGGAGTGGGCATTTCTACTTTAGTTTCCCGGGAAGCATGTATAACATCATAAGCCTTCTTTTTAAATGTTTATTTATTTATAATTTTTTAAATGTTTATTTTAAAGAGAGAGAGGGAAAAGGGGGAGGGCAGAGAGAGACACACACACAGAATCTGAAGCAGGCTGCAGGCTTGGAGCTATCAGCACAGAGCCCAACTCAGGGCTCGAACTTATGGACCATGAGATCATGACCTGAGCCAAAGTGAGATGCTCAACCAGCTGAGCCACCACCTGGGCACCCCTTGTTTATTTTTAAGAGAGAGAAATAGAGAGAGAGAACACACATGTGAGGATTGGAGGAAGGGAAGAGAGAAAGGGAAAGAGTCCCAAGCAGGCTTTGTGCTATCATCGGGGAGCCCCGCTTGGGGCTTGATCTCACGAACTGTGACATCATGACCTGAGCCAGAATCAAGAGTCAGATGCTTGATTGACTGAGTCACCCAGGCACTCCATAACATCATAAGCCTTCTGAGAATTGGTGCCATTTATTCATTCTTTTAACAAATACCTTGTGCTTATGTGGTGGTGATATAATGATGAGTTTACCTTTCATATCTTTTATTGTTGCTGTTTTCCTTTGTGCTTTTAGGTCGAGGGGCCTCATTTCTATAGAATGCCATAGTGTCCTTGGGGCTCCTGGGTGGCTCAGTCGGTTAAGTGTCCGACTTCGGCTCAGGTCATGAGCTCACGGTTCGTGGGTTTGAGCTCTGTGTCGGGCTCTGTGTTGACGGCTAGCTCAGAGCCTGGAGACTGCTTCCGATTCTGTGTCTCCCTCTCTCTCTGACCCTCCCTGTTCATGCTCTCTCTCTCTCAGAAATAAATAAAACATAAAAAAAATTTAGAATGCCATAATGTCCTTTAGTGAGTTTACTTTCTGTCATTTTGCTCCTTCACTATCTTTTTTTTTCTTAGATTATTGTCAAGTTAGTTTCTNTGTAGGAGGGTGCCCAATTCCCCACATCCTCGCCAGCATCTGTAGTCTCCTGATTTGTTCATTTTAGCCATTCTGACTGCTGTACATCACTTTGATTCCCAAGCCAGACAGAGACCCAGCAAAAAAAGAGATCTACAGGCCAATATCCTTGATGAATATGGATGCAAAAATCCTCAACAAAATAATTGCAAATCAAATTCAACAGCACATAAAAAGAATTGTCCACCAAGATCAAGTGGGATTCATTCCTGGGTTACAGGGCTGGTTCAATATTTGCAAATCAATCAATGTGATACACCACATTAACAAAACAAAAGATAAAAACCATAAGATCCTGTCAATAGATGCAGAGAAAGCATTTGACAAAATACAGCATCCCTTCTTAATAAAGACCCTTGAGAAAGTCAGGCTAGGAGGAACTTACTTAAACATCATAAAAGCTATTTATGAAAAGCCCACAGCTAATATCATCCTCAGTGGGGAAAAGCTGAGAGGTTTCCCGCTGAGATCAGGAACACGACAGGGATGCCCACTCTCACCACTGTTGTTTAACATAGTGCTGGAAGTCCTAGTATCAGCAGTCAGACAACAAAAGGAAATAAAAGGCATCAGAATTGGCAAAGAAGAAGTCAAACTTTCACTTTTTGCAGACGACATGATACTCTACATAGAAAACCCGACAGACTCCATCAGAAGCCTGTTAGAACTGATCCATGAATTCAGCAAAGTTTCAGGGTACAAAATCAATGTACACAAATCAGTTGCATTTTTATACACCAATAATGAAGCAACAAAAAGAGAAATCAAGAAACTGATCCCATTCACAACTGCACAAAAAAAACCCATAAAATACCTAGGAATAAACCTAACCAAAGGTATAAGAGATCTGTATGATGAAAACTATAGAAAACTTATGAAAGAAATTAAAGAAGGCTCCTTTGCTATCTTGAATGGTTCTTGTGCCTTATTTACTATTCCTTGTTTGTTTTGTTTTTGTTGGTTTTCTGTTAGCTTGAAATAACCCTGCCATGCAGTATTCCCTGAATCTAAAGTGATCAGACACTGATGTTTTAAAATTTTAAGTTCAGGTTCCCATCCCAGACTGTAACCCATCCTGTCATTCCCTTTCTTAGGCTGCCTTGACCTTTATTCTCACTGAGATCCCTTGATCCTTTCACTTAGTTCCTCTGGTATTGTTAGTTCTGTCTTGGCCTCTCTCCTTTGCTTATTTGCTATTGACCCATTTTTGACCATGTGGACTACTTTTTTTTTTATCAGACCTTGGATTCCCCATGTCCTTGTCTTCTCACATTCAAGTAGCCAAATCCTAATGTGGAATGGGTGCTACAGTCCACATTCTCTGATTGTTCATCTGGGTACTGTGTGCTGCTGGAGAAAGTCAGTCATCTCCTTTCTTAATTTTGAACTCTCCTTGAGAAGGACTTTCTTGCATAGAAACATGTTCCCATATCTCCCATCCTAATAAAATTTATATCCTGATCCCGAGGCTCCTCTCACTGTCATCAGACAGTTGCGTTCAAATCTCAGTTGCGCGTACTAGATAGTTACTATATACATAATTACAGCTATGTGACTTTTGGCAAATTTCCCTGCTTCTCTGCTCCTGTTAATACCTAAGTATCTCTCTCATGGCCTTTATCAGTTTTTAATTATAATTATCCAGTTAAATGTGACTGTCTCACTGAACTCTGAGTTCCATGAGGGCAGGTCCTACATTGATTCACTCACTCATTCATTCATTCGTTCATTATTTATTGAGTACCAGGTACTTATGACATGTACTATACCTGGTGCTAGAGAACAATGATGATAAAATAGACAAATTCCCTTCACTTATTGAAGTTATTTTGTAATGGGAGAGACAGAAAATAAAAAATAATGGCACAAATAAGTATGTATGAATAGAAACTGTTAAAAGTATCAAGGAGCAAATATAGGGTCTTATGCAATTTTAGGTTTGGTCCTGAGTATCTAGCCCCATCCCTCACCTAAGAAGAGGTACTTCACAATGCATACTGAAGTGAAAGAATGAATTTATAGCTCATGAGGCTTTGTCTTTTTTTCTTAGATTCTCTCTCAGCAGTTACAGCAGATGGAAGCTGAGCATAATACTTTAAGGAACACTGTGGAAACAGAAAGACAGGAGTCCAGGATTCTGATGGAAAAGATGAAACTTGAGGTGGCAGAGAGAAAGTTATCTTTCCATAATCTTCAGGAAGAAATGCGTCATCTTCTGGAACAGCTTGAGCAAGCGGGTCAAGCCCAGGCTGAACTACAGTCCCGGTACAGTGCTTTGGAAAAGAAGCACGAAGCAGAAATGGAAGAGAAGATCTCTCACATTTTAAGTCTTCAGAAGACTGAGCAAGAACTATATTCTGCCTGTAATGCTTTAAAGGAAGAAAATTCAAAGCTTCTCCAAGATAAGAGTGAACAGGCAGTTCATTCAGCCCAGGCTATTCAACAACTGGAAGGTCAGTATTTGGTTGCTTTTCAAGTCTACTTGTTTAGCATCTGAGTGGCACCTACTTCAGAATTTCGGGGATCTGTTAACGACAGCATTTGCTCAAACGAATTGAATCATTAAAAGAATTGTGAAAGACATCTCTTCTGAACTCTTTGTCATTTCTTTATTTTTTTAATTTTTTTTTTTTTTTAAATTTCTGAGAGAGAGAAAGATACAGCATGAGCAGGAGAGGGTCAGAGAGGGAGACACAGAATCCGAAACAGGTTCCAGGCTCTGAGTTAGCTGTCAGCACAGAGCCCGATGGGGGGCTCGAACCCACAAACCGTGAGATCATGACCTGAGCTGAAGTCGGACGCTTAACTGACTGAGCCACCCAGGCACTTCTGAACTCTTTGTCTTTCTGCTATCTCTGGCTGAAGTTGTAATCTGGCTTAATATTATAATTATCATTATAGAAATAAAAACTGTTGATAGTGATGTGTCATATATTAAAAAGAATGCTATGTGAAACATGACTGATCTGAAAGTTTCAGTAATCGAAATGAGTAGGATTTCTTCAAATTTTTCTTTAAGTTTTAGTTAACATACAGTGCAATATTGGTTTCAGGAGTAGAATTCAGTGATTCGTCACTTACATACAACACCCAGTGTACAACATAACAAGTGCCCTCCTTATACCCTTCACCCATCTAGCCCATCCCCATCCACTTCCCTCCAGAGTGTCTTTTAGTTTGTTTCCCTCTCTTGTTTTCCTCCCTCCACCTCCTATGTGTTAATCTGTTTTGTTTCTTAAATTCCACATGAGTGAAATCATATGGTATTTTGTCTTTCTCTGGATTGGCTTATTTTGCTTAGTGTAATACACTCTAGTTCCATCCACATTGTTGCAAATGGCAAGATTTCATTCTTTTTGATGGTTGAATAATATTTCGGGGTGTGTGTGTGTGTGTGTGTGTGTGTGTGTGTGTGTTTGTATACCATATCTTCGTCATTCATTCATCATTCTTCATTCATCAGTTGATGGACATTTGGGCTCTTTTCATAGTTTTGGCTGTTGATAATGCTACTATAAACACTGCAGTGCATGTATCCCTTGGAATATGATTTTTGTATCCTTTGGGTAAATACCTACTAGTGCAGCTGCTGGATCATAAGGTAGTTCTATTTTAACTCTTTGAGGAACCTCCATACTATTTTCCAGAGTGGCTGAACCAGTTTGCATTCCCACCAGTGTGTAAGAGGGTTCCCGTTTCTCTACATCCTCATTGACATCTATTGTTTTGTGTTGTTGATTTTAGCCAATAAATGAGTCGGATTTGAATTAATTTTGGGGAAATTCAGGCTAGCTCTAGGTGCATAGGTAGGGAGACTGAATTGTGTGGAGTCATCCTTCTACAATGGATCTGAATGCTTTTCTTATAGGTGAAAAGTTATTTTTAAGGAAAATTTTTATCCTTTAAGAAGGTCTAATGGAAACTTATTTTTTAAAAATATCTTATTATTGAAATAATACATGTATCTAATTTAATTTAATTCTAAGAGATTGGCATACATTTAAAGGAAAGATTTTAGAAAAACTTAAGCTGAAGATCTGTATTAAGGAACTGAACATTAACCAGAAAGCCTTGAGAGGCATTACATGGGAACAGTGTGTTATATGACCAACTGTCCTCTTACCTGGGCTGTGTTTATGTGTAGAGTCATGCTATATTATCTTGATGGGACTCATAATGATTCAGTGAAGAGTGGAGAAAATAAAATTTAAAAATACTAAAGGCATTTTCAAGGGGGAAAGGAAAAATGACTTTGTAAAAAATTCTGAGCCTATTTTATTTTACCTTTTGAGGAAGTGGTTTACTGAGATGCCTTTTGGTCCTTCAGAGCATGTAAACAGTTAAAAGCATGTTGTCATTGACAATATAATTTTAATTAAGATAATCTAACTAGAGTAAGCAGCATGTGGTGTATCTCTAGAAGATAACAGCTTACCAAGTTTCATACTTGCAGCAGAGATCATTTGTATTTCCTTACTTTCTTTTCCTTAGATCAAGTCCAATTTCTAAGCAGACCAACCTTGCAAAAACATGAAACAGCATCTCAGACTTCTCTCCCAGATATTTATACCGAGGATACACAGGTAACTAAATGTGTACTTCTTAAGAATATCATCTGGCTTTGGTCTGTCTATACTTGGGTGCTCTAATGAAAATTTATTCCAGAAAGTAGCATAAACTTTCTGTCTTTTCTGCCTGATAAAATGCTTCTTAAAAAAATTTATTTATTTATTTTGAGAGAGAAAGAGAGATTGTGAGCAGCAGAGGGGCAAAGAGAGAGGGAGAATCCCAAACAGGCTACACACTGTCATATAGGGCCCTATGTGGGGCTTGAACTCAAATTGTAAGATCCTGACCTGAGCCGAAACCAAGAGTTGTATGCTTAACCAACTGAGCCACCCAGGTGCCCTGATAAGATGCTTTTTTTGGAGGCAGTTCCATTTGAAAGGAATCATGAAAGCCATTAATTTAGTGTCTCAACAGTAATTAATGAGGAAATAATAGATAATAAGTACCATGATCTCAGGAGCCTTTCTGATTCTAAGGTCTTAGAATTCTGAATTGGAAATAAATCCTTATTTTTTATTTTCTAATCCCTTTCTCAGCTGAGAAGTCAGTTTTGTTTTTGGAAGACTGAGATTTGATCAGCTTTAATGTACACAATTTCATCTAACCAGACGTATAAGTCTACTATAGAAATCATAATGCTCCCATTAAGTAACAGTAGAAAGTTTGCCAGTTAGCTGTTGATTGGCCCATATATTCTCTTTTCCTTCTAGAAAAGTCTCTGTGAGAAGCTAGATTGTAATCATCAGAAGGCTGTTATGGAGCATGATTATCAGAACAAGGAGAGTTAGTTTGATGCTCTTAATTGACTAATGTCAAGCTGGGATAACTGGATTTACTTATCTCCATTGTAAGATTATACCCTTCCAAACTGACAGACATACTGAATAGCAGAGTTCCATGGTCCCTGGGCAGTACTGTACACTGATAAAAATTTTTGCTTTCTGGTTTCTAGCATCTAGCTTTCCAATCTCTTCTATTCTCAAAATCACAACTGTTTCCTCTAATGTTTAAAAACATTTTTCAGTAATTTAAAAAAATTTTTTAAATATGATAGTGAATACCTATATACCCACTATCTAGGTTCTATCAGCATTTTACTAAAAAACAAACAAAACAAAACAAAACCTTCTTACTCTATTTGCTTTATCAAACATCTATCCATTTATCCATCTACCATTTCATCTTAATTTTTTATGTATTTCACAGCAAGCTGTAGACACCAGTGCATTTTTCTCTAAATATTTCAGCATGCATATCATTTTGACTATATTTTAATATTTATTTATAGGTTTTTTTCTTTTGAAGTAAGATTTATAAAACATGAAGTGTATAAATATTAACTGTACCATTTATTGGGTTTTGGCAAATGCATACCACTACTGTTACCCAAATCCCTATCAAGATATATCACTCTCTCCATATGAAGTATCCTCATACCTTTTTGCAGCCAATCACATCCTAACCTTCTAGAAATGACCAGTGTTCAATTTTTTCATGACAGATTAATTTTTCCATTTTACAGCATCATGTAAATGTGCTTTTTTGTGTAAAGTTTCTTACACTCAGCATGTTTTGAGATTCATCCATATTGCTGCATATGTCATACTATATTTTTTATATTACTGAGAAGTACTTAATTTTGTGAATATTCTGCATTTTCCTTTTGTATGACTGTGCTATAATTTCCTGTTGATGATTTCGTGGGCTTTAGCCATTATGAATTAAGCTGCTATAAACATTCTTGTACAGGTATTTGTGAGGTCATATGTTTTCATTTATCTTCAGAAAATACTAGTTGAGGAATTGCTGGGCCATAGAGTATGTTTTATCTTTATACGAAACTGCTCGATCATTTCCCAAAGTGATTGTATTATTTTACGTTTCCACCTAAAATACATGAGAGTTCTAGTTGTTCCACATCTTCTCCAAGATTTGATATTGTCAATTAAAAAAAATGTTAGCCATTTTAATGGGTGCATGGTTGTATCTCATGGTTTTAATTTGCATTACCTTGATGAAAAATGATTTTGAACATTTTTTCTTGAGATTCCTGGGCCCCCCCCTTTTTTTTTTTTTTTTTTGCTTTATTTATTTTTGAGGGGCAGAACACAGAGGCAAGCAAGGGAGGAGCAGAGGGAAAGGGAGACAGAATCTGAAGCAGGCTCCAGGCTCGGCTGTCCGCACAGAGCATGCCACAGGGCTCAAACTCATGAACCTGTGAGATCATGACCTGAACCGAAGCCAGCTGCTTAACCCACTGAGCCACCCAGGTGCCCCTCCTGGGTATTTTATATGTCTTCTTTTGATGAAGTATCTTTTCTTTCTTTCTTTCTTTCTTTCTTTCTTTCTTTCTTTCTTTCTTTCTTTCTTTCTTTCTTTCTTCCTTTCTTTCTTTCTTTCTTTCTTTCTTTCTTCCTTTCTTTCTTTCTTTCTTTCTTTCTTTCTTTCTTTCTTTCTTTCTTTCTTTCTTTCTTTCTTGGGTATTTTATATGTCTTCTTTTGATGAAGTATCTTTTCTTTCTTTCTTTCTTTCTTTCTTTCTTTCTTTTCTTCCTTCCTTCCTTTCTAATTTTTTACATTGATTGATTGATTGATTGATTAGTTTATTGTCAAGTTGGTTTCCATATAACACCCAGTGCTCATCCCAACAAGTGCCCTCCTCCATGCCCATCACCCCCCTTCCCCTCTCCCCCACCCCCATCAGCCCTCATTTTGTTCTCANTGATATTTGTCCTTCTCTGCCTGACTTATTTCGCTCAGCATAACACCCTCAAGGTCCATCCATGTTGCTACACATGGCCAGATTTCATTCTTTCTCATTGACATGTAGTATTCCATTGTATAAATATACCACATCTTCTTGATCCATTCATTTGATGGACACTTAGGTTATTTCTATGTTTCGGCTATTGTTGGAAGTACTGTTATGAACATTGGGGTACATGTGCCCCTATGCCTCAGCACTTCTGTATCCCTTGGGTAAATCCCTAGCAGTGCTATTGCTGGGTCATAGGGGAGTTCTATTGTTAATTTTTTGAGGAACCTCCATACTGTTTCAAGACGGGTTGCACCAGTTTACATTCCCACCAACAGTGTAGGAGGGTGCCCAATTCCCCACATCCTCGCCAGCATCTAGAGTTTCCTTATTTGTTCATTTTAGCCATTCTGACCAGTGTGAGGTGGTATCTCAGTGTGGTTTTGGTTTGTATATCCCTGATGATGAGAGACGCTGAGCATCGTTTCATGTGTCTGTTGGCCATCTGGATGTCCTCTTTGGAGAAGTGTTTATTCATGTCTTCTGCCCATTTCTTCACTGGATTGTTTGTTTTTCAGGTGTGGAATTTGGTGAGTTCCTTATAGAGTTTGGATACTAGTCCTTTATCCAGTATGTCATTTGCAACCATCTTTTCCCATTCTGTTGGTTGCCTGTGAGTTTTATGGATTGTTTCCTTTGCCATGCAGAAGCTTTTTATCTTGATGAGGTCCTAATAGTTCATTTTTGCTCTTGATTCCCTTTCCTTTGGGGATGTGTCAAGTAAGAAATTGCTGCGGTGGAGGTCAAGGAGGTTTTTTCCTACTTTCTCTTCTAGGATTTTGATGGTTTCCTGTGTCACATTCAGGTCCTTCATCCATTTTGAGTTTATTTTTGTGAGAATTATTATTTTGTGAGTTTATTTATGGTGTGAGAAAATGATCTAGTTTCATTCTTTTGCACAATGCTGTCCAGTTCTCCGAGCACCATCTGTTAAAGAGGCGGTCTTTTTTCCATTGGATACTCTTTCCCGCTTTGTCAAAGATTAGTTGGCCATTCATTTGTGGGTCCAATTCTGAGTTCTCTGTTCTATTCCATTGGTTTATGTGTTTGGTTTTTGCCAGTACCATACTGTCTTGATGATTACAGCTTTGATGATTACAGCTTTGTAGCAGGGGCTAAAGTCTGAGTTTGTGATGCCTCCTGCTTTGGTTTTCTTCTTCAATACTACTTTGGCCATGCAGAGTCTTTTGTTGTTCCATACAAATTTTAGGATAGTTTATTCTAGCTTTGAGAAGAATGCTGGTGCCATTTTGATTGGGATTGTATTGAATGTGTAGATTGCTTTGGGTAATAATGACATTTTAACAATATTTATTCTTCCGACCCATGAGCGTGGAATGTTTTTCCATTTTTTTGTGTCTTCTTCAATTTCCTTCATAAGTTTTCTATAATTTTCATCATATAGCCAGCCTCACTTTGATTCCCAGGCCAGATGGAGACCCAGCATAAAAAGAAAACTACAGGCCAATATCCTTGATGAATATGGATGCAGAAATCCTAAAGAAGAGACTTGCAAATCGAATTCAATAGCACATAAGAAGAATTATACACCAAGGTCAAGTGGGATTCATTCCTGGGTTACAAGGCTGGTTCAGTATTCACAAATCAATCAATGTGATACATCACATTAACAAAAGAAAAGATAAAAACCATAGGATCCTATCAATAGATGCAGAAAAAGCATTTGAAAAAATACAGCATCCCTTCTTAATAAAGACCCTCGAGAAAGTCAGGATAGAAGGAATTTACTTAAACATCATAAAAGCCATCTATGAAAAGCCGTCAGCTAAAATTGTCCTCAATAGGGAAAAACTGAGAGGTTTCCCTGAGATCAGGAACACAACAGCGATGTCCACTCTTACCAGTGTTGTTTAACATAGTGCTGGAAGTCCTAGCATCAGCAGTCAGACAACAAAACGAAATCAAAGGCATCAGAATTGGTAAAGAAGAAGTCAAACTTTCACTTTTCTCAGACGATATGATACTCTACATAGACAACCCAACAGACTCCACCAGAAGCCTAGTAGAACTGACTTATGAATTCAGCAAAGTTGCAGGGTACAAAATCAATGTACAGAAATCGATTGCATTTTTATACACCAATAATGAAGCAACAGAAAGAGAAATCAGGAAACTGATCCCATTCACAATTGCACAAAAAACCATAAAATACCTAGGAATAGACCTAACCAAAGATATAGGAGATCTGTACATTTATTTATTTTTGAGAGATAGAATGAGACAGAGTGTGAGTGGGGAGGGGCAGAGAGAGAATGAAACACAGAATCCAAAGCAGGCTCCAGACTCTGAATTGTCAGCACAGAGCCCAACGCGGGGCTTGAACCCATGAACCGTGAGATGATGACCTGAACTAAGTCAGACACTTAACCAACTGAGCCACCCAGGTGTCCCTGAAGTGTCTTTTCAAGTTATTCCCCCATTTAAAACTTCAAGTTCTTTGTCTTTTTATTATCTAGTAATAGGGATTCTTTATATATCCTGAATGCCAGTTTATTTTCAGATCTGTTTCATGATTATTTTCTCCCACACAGTGGCTTGCCTCCTACTCATATTCTTCATGATGTCTTTTGATTAGTAGACATTTTATAATTTTGATGAAATCTATTATTTATCAATTTTTTAATGATTATAATTTTTTGTGTCCT
This sequence comes from Crocuta crocuta, assembly GCF_008692635.1. NCBI lineage: Eukaryota > Metazoa > Chordata > Mammalia > Carnivora > Hyaenidae > Crocuta > Crocuta crocuta. The sequence continues at coordinate 364,790 of NW_027530544.1, read as the reverse complement.
ATGAAATCTTTGCCTAATGTCAAGTCATGAAATTTTGTCTTGTTCTCCTCCACAAGCTTTATGGTTTTAGCCTTCCCAGTTAAGTTTCTGAACCTCAAGATTTTTGTGTGTTGTGTAAGGTAAGGGTCAAGGCTTATTTTTTCCCCATATAGATGTCCATGGTTTCAGCACTATTTCTTGAAAGGACTTTACTTCCCTCATTGGATTTCTTTGGTATATTTGTTGAAAATCAAATGATTGCTAGGTCTGTTTCTGAACTTTCTATTCTGTTATATTGATCTGTCAGTCCTTATGCCAGTATCACATTGTCCTTACTACTGTAGAGTGTAGTTATTCTTGAAGTCAATAGTATAATTCCTTTGATTTTGTTCTTCTATTCAAGATTGCTTTATTACAGGTGCATTTCCACAGAAAGTGTACACTTTGCATTCTCTAACTGTATTTTTTAAAAAAATGAAAGAAAGCTGGGTGGGATTTTGAGTTGGCACTGTGTTGAATCTACAGATCAATTTAGGGAGAATTGACATCTTAACACTACTGAACTTATCCACCATGAGCAAATATAGTACATCATCCCACTTATTTATATCTTCTTTAATTTCCTTCAGTTATGTTTTATAGTTTTCATTGGAGGGGCTGTGCACATTTAAAAGTTTATTCCCAAGTAGTTCATTCCTGTTGATGCTACTGTAGATGGAATCATTCTAATTTCCTTTTCCAGCTGTTTGCTGCTAATGTGTAAATGTACAGTTGAATTTTGCTTAGTAACTTTTTATTATCTGAACTTGACAAATATTCATTTTATTAGTTCTAGTCTCTTTTTATAGATTCCTTGGATTTTCTACATAAACCATCATGTCATCTGCAAATAAAAATGAGTTTTACTTGTTTTTAATCTTTATGTCTTTATTTCTTTTATATGCAATCTGGGACCTTCATTACACTATTTCATGAATGTGATGAGATTTTTGCATTGTTCCTGATCTGATGGGAAAGTGTTCCATATTTTACCATTAGCTATGCTTACCATTAACTTTAGGTTTTCAATAAATGTCCCTTATTGGATTGAAGACATTCCCCTCTATTTCTAGTTTTCTGAGAACTGGTGTTGAATTTTGTCAAATGCCTTTTCTGCATTTTTCTAAATGCACATATGGATTTTCTTTTTTATTCTGTTAATGTAGTACAGTAGTTTAATATTAAACCAATCTTGTGTTGTTGGGATAAACTCCACTTGGTAGTGAAATATTATCCCTTAAATACATTACTGAATTTGATTTGCTACTATTTTGTGAAGGATTTGGTATCTATATTCATGAAGGATATCAGCCTATAATTTTCTTTGTTTTATATTATCTTTGTCAGATTTTGATATGAAGACTGTGCTGGCCTCATAAGACAAGCTTGAAAGTGTTCCCTTCTATTTTTTGAGAGTTTAATTGGTATTTCTTAAGTGTGTGAAAGAGGTCAACAGTGAGACCATCTAAAATTGTAAAAGAAAGAAATTGAATTTCTTTTACAGGTATAATGCTAATAAAATTTTTTTCATCTTGTGTCACTTTAGGGTTTTTTTTTGAGATTCTGCCCATTTCATGTCAAGTTTTTGTCATATTGTTGATTATAATATTCCTTTTTTATCCTTTAATGCCCATAGCTTTTTAGTGGCACTCACCCTCACTCTAGTCCCTATTGTTTTTTAAAAATTGAGATATAATTTATATAGCATTGTATAAATTTAAGATGTACGAAGTATTGATTTGATTCATTTATATTTTGCAGTTATGATTACCTTAGCCTTAGTTAACACCTCCATCATGTCACATAATTATCACTTCTGTTTTGTGGTGAGAATATTTAAGATCTAGTCTCTCAGAAACTTTCAAGTATCTAATACAGTATCATTAACTGTGTGCCACAATCCTTTAAATTAGCTCTCCAGAACAGAACTTTTTCATCTTCTCACGGCAAGTTTGTATCCTTTGATCAAAATTCCCTCAATTTATGCTTCGTTTTCCTGAGCAGTCTTAACTAGCAATTATTCAACTTACTATTTTTTTAATCTTTACAAAGAACTAGCTTTGGCCTGTTGATTTTCTCTGTTGCTGATCTGTTTTCATTTTCACTGATTTTTTGCTTTCTTGTATATTTTTCTACTTAATTGGTTTTTACTTTGTTCTTCTTTTGCTGCCCTCTCAAGATAAAACTTTATATCAAAGGTTTGGTTTTTTTTCATAAAAGCATTTTCTCATTTAAAGTTACACAATTCTCTCAAAGCACATAGTTTGATATGATATTTTTACCTTCATTTTTTGAAATTTCCTAATTTTCTTTGTGATTTCATATTTGTAGATTATTTAGAAGTGTGTTGTTTAGTATCTAGAAATTTGGTTTTCTAGATATTTTATTATTATTGATTTGTAATTGGATTTTATTGTGATGAGAGAATATGTACATGATTTAAAATCCTTTGGTGTTTTTTAGAGACTTGTTTAATGATTCAGCCTGTGGTCTTTCTTGGTAATCATACCTTGTTCACTGTAGTTACTGGATTCTGGAATTATCTATCTTTTAACTGTCACTTTTTGTTTCTTTGTAATTTGAATTTCTGTTATTAAGTACCTGTACATTTATGATGTTATGTCTTCTGAGGAAATGTTCTTTTTTTCCATTTATAAAATGTTACTGTATCTCTAGTAACATTTCCTTACTTGAAGTTCTTTTTTATCTGATATTAATGAATTAATGAATTAAGAACGCTAGTCTTCTGATGTTTACTGTTTGTATGGTACATTCTTTTCTATCCTTTTACTTTCAAGTTACTCTTTCTTTAAAGTAAATGTCTTAAAGACTGCATTAAGTCCAATTATACTTTTTTATTCTGCTTTATAATTAGTGTTTAGTGTCCATTTAATGTAATTATTGATATGATTGGATTTAGGTGTACCACTTTTTCTTATTTGGGATTTGATAATTCATTTTTTCTTCTTTCTTTGATTTTCCCTCTCACACTCTGGCAGGTGTGTTTGTCCCAAAGTCTGTCTCCTCGTTTTTCAGGCTCTCATTCTGAGACTTTTCTGTCATTGTTTTAGTTGCTCTGTGTAAAGCAAACTGGGAACTTCCCTTAGGATAAAAGTCATAAAATCCTTAAACTCATCTCTTGCCATTTCTTTAAACATCAAATGAAGATTTGGGGCTGAGTAAGCTATAAATACACTCAAGACAAAAATTCTACACTTTCGTGGAGAATTGAAAATCCCCTTGGAAAAGAAAAACTTGTATAAAATAATATACGACTAAAGATGTGTCCTAATTAGATATTTGCCTCACCAGGAAAACCAAACCAATATGGATGCATAAATGAAGATAATTTTTATTATACTTGGAAAAAACAAAAACAGTTATGGCTCTTCTTCCTTTCTTAAAGGTTTTATGTTAACTTTTGTCCCTGTTCTTCTTTGGGAGTCTCTCTTCATGTTTAGTCTCCTATAATAGAGTGATCTGGTTATCAAGTGGCATTAATAAAACCTTGTAATGTTACTTATGGACCTGAAAATGTCTTTTTCTTGTGCAGTAGACTTGAGATTTCTGTCTTGTAATCCAGTGCCCATTCTTAAATTTGAAAGCCAGTGAACTAGAAGTTTGTGTGAAAGATTCTCTATCTTCTGATAAAAAGCATTACTTTATTTTTTTAATAGTTTATTGTCAAGTTGGTTTCCATATAACACCCAGTGCTTGCAAGTGCCCCCCTCCATGCCCATCATCCCCTTTCTCCTTCCCCCCACCCCCATCAGCCCTCAGTTTGTTCTCAACATTCAACAGTCTCTCATGGTTTGCCTCCCTCCCTCTCCCCAACTACTTTTCCCCTTCTTCTCCCCTATGGTCCTCTGTTAAGTTCCTCCTAACCCTCCCTATACGTTCAAACATATGGTATCTGTCCTTCTCTGCCTGACTTATTTCGCTCAGCATAACTTACTTTAAAATTTTTTTTTTAATGTTTTATTTATTTCTAGGAGAGAGAGAGAGAGACAGCGTGAGCAGGGGAGGGTCAGAGAGAGAGGGAGTCACAGACTCTGAAACAGGCTCCAGGCTCTGAGCTGGCAGTTAGCACAGAGCCCGACGCGGGGCTCGAACCCAAGAACCGCAAGATCATGACCCAAGCGAAAGTCGGACGCTTAACCGACTAAGCCACCCAGGCGCCCCCAGCATAACTTACTTTAAAGATGAGCTTGACAAATAAGTATATGCCATTTTGAAGGTATTTTCATGGCTGGAGAACTTTTAGAAGACAACAGTGTCAGAGCCTATTTGGGTATTATATGAGGGTTTTTCCTCTGAGAATCTTTAATTTGTCTTTCTACATTTTAGGTAGTCCCTGAGGAGAATATTGCCTTTTTGCAAAAGAAAGTGGTAGAGCTAGAGAATGAAAAGAGAGCTTTCCTCCTTAGTTCTCTAGAGCTGGAGGAGCTGAAAGCTGAGAATGGTATGTATAAATGAAAACCATAATTCTCTGTCTTCTTAACCCACATGCCTCTACTTTTATCACTAAACATATATAACATGTAGATTTTGTGATTCTATGACAATAATGATCTTTGCACAGCTGGTAGTTATTGAAGATAGGATTGGTACACAATGGACAATTAGAGCACTATACCAGTGTTTATGTAAGCATAATATTTAATACTGTGGGCTATCAATGCTACAGGATATCAGTATTTTGGAGTGGTCAAGGGATATTTTCAGGATCATGGTTTGAATAGGACCTTAATAAGAGATGAATTTTTAAATAGGCAAAATGGAGAGAGAAAGGAAATTTCCAGTAATACATTTTGGGGATGAGGTAACAGAGATCAGTATAAATAAAGGTCCAAAAGTAGAAAACATTTTAGGTTTTACTCATGCTATATACTACTTAAAACTCTATCCCTTTCCTTTAGCCATACTAATTCTTACTCATCTTTCAGGCCTCAACTAGGGTACTTTACCAAGTAAAGTTTGTACCATTTCTTTTTTTTGTTAAAATTTTTTCAATGTTTATTTACTTTTGAGAGGGAGAGAGAGATGGAGCATGATCAGGGGAGGGGCAGAGAGAGAGGGAGACACAGAATCTGAAGCAGGCTCCAGGCTCTAAGCTGTGAGCACAGAGCCTGACATGGGGCTGAAACTCATGAACCATGAGATCATGACCTGAGCTGAAGTTGGATGCTTAACCAACTGAGCCACCCCAGCGCCCCAAGTTTGTACCATTTCTTAAACTCTAAAGACAGTATTTCCACCTTAATCATCTTTCAGTTCTACTTAGCTCTAAATTGGGAATTATATATCTGTATTAGACTGTTCCTACCATTGCGAATATATAATATATAAAGAACACCACAGGGGCACCTGGATGGCTCAGTCGGTTAAGTGTCCGACTTCGGCTCAGGTAATGATCTCACAGTTCGTGGGTTCGAGCCCCGCGTCGGGCTCTGTGCTGATAGTAGCTCAGAGCCTGGAGTCTGTCTTCGGATTCTGTGTCTCCTTCTCTCTCTCTCTCTGGCCCTCCCCTACTCACTTTGCCTCTATCTCTCTCTCAAAAAAATAAAAATAAATAAATAAAACATTAAAAATTTTTTTAAAAAGAATAATTCTATTTTTCAACACAATAATGGTTTTCCTCCTGCTCAAAGCCTTATTGCTTATGGAATGGCTTCCATGCCTATTAACATGGTATTTAAGGTCCTATTTTACTAGGACTCAATCAACTCAATATCCTACAACACTTTTCTTTTTCTCATATGCCCATTTTCCTCCCCACCCCACATACTCTAATGGTTCTTTCTCAAATGTGTCCTAAGTGATGATATCTATTTATTTTTCTTACTGATATTTTTATTATTATGAATATTTTTCTATTCAGTCTTTGCCCATTATAACCCTTTCCAAATCTTCAGATAGAAGATGTTGTCTATTCCTGACATCCAAATATTGATACTAAATATTACTAAGTATTAATACTAAAATCAGCAATTGCCATTTATCAATTGAATGTTAACAGTGTACCAGGCATTCTATTCGATCACTATCTATCCTAAGCCCCATCATCTCCATTTTTTTAAAATATTTTTATTTATTTCTAGGAGAGAGAGAGAGACAGCGTGAGCAGGGGAGGGTCAGAGAGAGAGGGAGATACGGACTCTGAAATAGGCTCCAGGCTCTGAGCTGGCAGTCAGCACATAGCCCGACGCGGGGCTCAAACCCACGAACCATGAGATCATGACCTAAGCGAAAGTTGGATGCTTAACCGACTAAGCCACCCAGGTGCCCCCCATCATCTCTATTTTAAAGATAAGGAAACTACAGGGTGCCTGGGTGGCTCATTCGGTTAAGCATCCAACTTTGGCTCAGGTCATGCTCTCACGGTTCATGGGTTCGGGCCCCGCGTCAGGGTCTGTGCTAACAGCCAGCTCAGAGCCTGGAGACTGTTTCAGACTCCGTGTCTCCCTCTCTCTCTGACCCTCCCCTGCTCATGCTATCCCTCTCTCTCTCAGAAAAAAAAAAGAACACCACAAATTCAGTTCATTAACCCACTTAAAGCACTTCTTTGATACCTTATCCATGATGCTTACTTTGCAGTGTTTTGTAAACAGTGCCTATCACTGTCATGTAGCTCATTATAGTATATTCTCTTTGCTTTTTCTTGCAAGGACCACTGCCCTTAAGGATTTCTGTATTAGTTTCAGTGTTTGGTTTTAGGTTACCTTTGCTTTATGTGTCATATCTATTCAATTCACGTTTTGCACTTCCATTTCTATCGCTATACTTCTTCCTCAAATAATCTTGTGAGGTGTCTGAACACATTATATACTGTATCCAATTCATTTGTTTCATGATTTGTCATTCATTCATTTAGCAGATTTCTGTGGTAATCTATTCTACATGCCAGGCAGTAATCTAGTTGCTGTGGTAACTGGCCTAACGTATTAGAGGGGAAGATGGGCCATGAACAGGTATATAAATAAGAAAATATCAGAAAGTGATAAGCATTAGGATACAAATAAAATAGATAACTGCAGGTATGCCTGGGGAAAGGGAAAGCAGCATTAGAGTAGTCACTGTAGGCTTCTCTGAGAGCTTGAAACCTGAATGAAGAAAAGGGGGCAGCCATGCAAAGAGGCCAAGCAAGGAGCATTCCAGACAGAGAAGAAAGCAGTGTAAGTATAATGAAGTCTGAATAAACTTGATATGTTTGCAGACAGAAATAAAACCAGTATTTTGGGAGGAGAATGAACAAAAAATGGGCAGTGCAGAAGAGGTTGTAGAAAAAGTGGGGTCAATTCACAAGAGCCCATGTAGGTCATGTTAAGACATTTAGATGTAATATAAAAAATATGCTTTTTCCCCCCTTTAATATATCTCTCTTAGTGTCTCAGAAAGTGTATAAACTTCTTGAGGGTATATTAATACTCAGTATTTTTATCCCCCAAGGTACTACTACCCTTTTTAGATATATGCATCAAATAGAACATGGGGTAGATGTCTTTGTAAACATATGTGAAAGAACATTGAAGATCTTTAACTGCTGGATGAATGTAAAATGTATATTATGAACACAGTAGGGTTTTGGATAAATCAAGGCAAATTTATTACCCTAGAAGTCCCAAATTGTGCCACAGGAATAGCTGCTACTTGTCATGTGCTCTGGCATCCTTCTCCATTAAAGCCCTCCACTATTTATATACTTCATTCAGATTAATTATTACCACCTAGCACCGTTCTGTCTTTTTTTTTTTCCACCATTCTATCTTATATCCCATCTTCTCTACCCATTTCTTTTTGATAAAATAAGTCTTTTATCTTCCCAAAACTATTTTGTTTATTTCTTTCCTCTTGATAATATCATGCATCTCAAATAGCCTCACACACAATCATGCCTCTGATTTCTTAAACACTCTACATAAATCATCTAAGGATATTTATTTTGTGACTTTCAGAAAAACTGTCTTCTCAGATTACTCTTCTGGATGCTCAGAATAGAAGTGGAGAGGCAGATAGAGAAATCAGTGAGGTAAGTGATACATTCTTAAAATAACCAGAATGTGAACCAGTTCAAGAGGAGCTGGCTTCAAACCTAAACACTTCGGCAACTTTCTAATGTTGACAGAGAATTACATTATCTAGAAATGAGATCTATTTAAGAAAGTCATAATGGTTATTATTTCCCATTTGTTCTCATTTATTTCTGAATATTAGGATTTTTTTTATTTGTTCTGACCCAAAATGCAAGTGCAGTAGCCACTTGTTTGGGATTTGAGAATTCATTTCTCATACTGGGTTATTACTTATCTCAACTTCTTTGCCCATCTTGGAAAAGTTTCTCAGTGAGGAGATTAGATAAAATTTCTAGTTCCCCTCCACTAAATTAACATAGTTTCATTTAGGATTGTATTAAAAAGGGCATTTTTGAAGAATGGTGCTTTTTATATCCTGAAAATTACTATTTAAAAATGTGTGGTTCCTTAATATTCTGTTGATTTAAGAAGTCAGTGATCGTCATAAATGACCTTGAGGAATAATGTAACTTCTTAACAGAAGTGTCTGCTTAATTATATTAATCAGAGTTTGTCAGAGAAACAAAATAGAGAGAGATTTATTTTATTTATTTATTTTTTGTCAGTTCAGTTAAGCACACTTTATTGAATATACTGTGTGCAAGACACAATTCTGTGAGTTAAACAATTTTAAAACCACAATTGACACAAGACTTCTGTTTGTGACAAAATGAATGATTAGATTACCTGAAAACCTCTCTCAGTGTAAAACCCCTAAAAAAGTAGATAAGATATACAAACTGTATTTTTAATGCATAACTGAACCGCCAAAAAGAAAGAAAGAAAAAGAAAAATTCTGAGGCTGAAAACAATGTGAAAGAAGAATTCATGCAGAGAAGTAAATGAGCTGAAGTTGCCTCTTGTCCCCAGGCCATCTGCTGATGTCTGAAGATGAGAACTTGAGGTTTTAAAGAATATCATGTAGAGTCCAAGAAATAAAGCTTAGAATCTATCTATGGTGGGAAGTCACATTGAAGACACCTGCACTGAGTTTAATAGAGGAATTTTTAAACAAACTTTAGGAGAGCTAGCAAACAATCCCAGAAGGAAGGTCTGAATTGTAAGAAAAAATATTTTACATGGGAACTTGGTAGATTTTTTAAATTTAAGAAAGGATGAAAGGGCAAGAACATATAAGACATTTCCTAAAGAAGAGCAAAGTGGGTATTTGTGGAGGCTAGGAGGGTCCGCATTTGTAGTAAGTAAACATATGTGGGATTGATGCAGAGCTAGACCTATAAATTAATAAGGAGCCAAAAACAGACACATACATACATGGAAACCTAATTATGTTAAAGTTTGCATTGCAAATATTTGGGAAAAGAAGAAACTATGCAGTAAATCATGCTGAGACAGTAGGTCACGCATCATAAATATGGGGGATGGAGGATGGGGTGGAAGCATACCTTTGTTGAAAGGCAATTCTCTATTAGGTCTTTCACATTTCTGCACATCTTGCAAACAGAAGCACTAGCTGTCTTTATTCCAGACTATCTTCTCAAGGATAATTATATAGCAAACAATCTTGAAAGAGAGGTAGTATCTCCCTCTGGAACAAAGGGCAAGTTTGATTACTCTTCAGTATAATAAAGATAAGGTGTTCCTCTAGGACAAGCCATGCTTACTGCCAGTATAAATACGTGGCTTCCTTTTTTTTTTTTTTTTACAAATAGTTTATTGTCAAATTAGTTTCCACATAACACCCAGTGCTCGAGAGAGATTTATTTTAAAGGAATTAGTTCATGCATTTGTGGGAGCTAGCAAATCTAAAATCTACAGGATAGGCCAGCAGGCTGGAGACCTAGGGGAGAGTTACAATTCGAGTCTGAAGGCAGTNTTAAGGCCTCAACGAATTGGATGAGGCCTACTTAACATTATGAAGGGTAATCAAAGTCTACTGATTTAAATGTTTATTTCACCTAAAAAACAGCTTCACAGATGCACCTAGAATAATTCTAGAATAATGTTTGGCCAAGTGTCTGGGTGCTGTGCCCTACCCAAATTGGCAATAAAATTAACCATTATACTTATATTTAGTATCTTTTTATGGGACTGCTGATGCACTCTTCACAAACTTGGCCAAAGGGTGCTAAAATTTGAAAGTTGTAGCGTTATATGGATACAATATGAGTCTTGTTTGGCCAAGCAGGTGCTTAATGTTTTAAGATGCTTGGCAGTAGTATCTAGTGAAAACAAGATGACTTAGATCAAAAAAAGAGGAATAGATAAGAAAGATGGTGATCTCTTAAGAAAAGAAAAATAATACCAAAAGGAAGAACAAAAAAAATAGAGAATAAGGGAAAAGAAAGGAAAAAAAAATCACACAGAGAAATTGCAAAGGGTAGGGTGCCTTAGATAATCCTTTGAGGTAAGAGAAAGGATTAGAAAAGGTTCATAGAAAGTGTAAGCTTAGCTGAAAGGGGAAGACTAGAATTAGCAGAAAAAGTAATGAGAGTGGCTGGAAAAAGCAAAATTCTCTGGTGTAACATTGGGGTATATATCTTAGGGATAACACTGATTTTTCACTTGAGCCAAAAAATTGATTGAGCTCTAGCTCACAGGGAGAGCAGAAGGTGTGACCAAGGGAAGGAAGAGAGTGAGTGAGGTGTCATGACAGAAAAGAGGAAATAAGTATACTTAGGGCAAGAGAGAGAACAAAAAAGAAGTTATATTGAAGTCTTCTGACAGGAAGTGATGCCTTGATTATATCAGGTCTTTAATGTATATAGAGATGGATGAATTAGCATGTGACCTGAAAAAACTATAAAAGGAGCTTTTTTTATGTGTGTAAATACTGTGTCCAGTTTTAGTCTCCAGAAATTTGATTATGAATAATGCAGACAGCAAAGAATTTTAAATGATTAAAAATAATGCTTATGAAAATGATAACCTCTCTTAAAATAATAAATAATTTTAAAGTAATGAATATTTTTTTTCTGATTTTGTGGCTAAGAATGTTACCAACATAATAGCTAATATTCATTGAATACTAGCTATGTGCCAGATTTTGCTAGTAAATGGCAGATCTAAGAGGTGAATTCAATCGGATTACAGAGTTTGTACTCTTGGCCACTACATTATTTGACAATCCTGTGGGTTTTTTTCCCTTCTATGATATTGGAATTTTTTCTGGGGGGAAAAATGGTGCTGTTGGCAAAGGTGGAGATTTTACTGTGTACACTGTCTCCATACTCATTTAGTAAAGTTCTAATGAAATTTACCGAGAGATTCACTGACTTTGTTTCCCAGGAAGACAATTATAGAAACAATGTATATGGATTAACAGTCTGACAGTTATCTTTGTAATAATAATGGTGGTTAATATTTTGTTAGCTAAGTCTGTAATTTCATACCCATCCCTCAGTAGAACTTCTTTTTGGTTATTTGATCTTGGTAATTTACCTCAACCTACTTGTTTGATAATCCACTTATCTGGTAATGGCTATCTTATGTAATATTTCCCATTTCAACAGATAATTTAGGAAAAGGAATCTCATAACTTCCTTTTTGGTGTGGGATCAAACAAAATTTAATACATTTCCTGCCTTCCTTTTTATTTTTAAGGGGTTCTTAAGAGAAACAAGTAGGAATTTTAATCCAGAGAAAAAGTTTCCTAAGTATGGTATATCCAGAAAAGGAATTCCAGGCTATTGTAGGTCTTATGAATATGGCTTGACCTCAATATAGGATTGACAAGGTACTCTCACACAGAGGTCCAATTTAGGAAACAATAACTGATCATCAGTTTTATGGAAGGAAGTTTGGAAAAGAAAGTTTCAGATTTTGAAAAATGCCTGAAATATGAGTTTTTAGTTAGGCTTTTTCTTATAAGATATCTGATTGAGGCTTTTCTTTTCTTTTTTAAAAAATAGATCAGCGTGGTGGATATTACGAGGCTCAACAAGAGCGGCTCTTCTGGCGAGGAGAGTGGACAGGATGTCCTAGACAACACATTTTCTCAGAAACATAAAGAACTGTCCGTTTTATTGCTGGAAATGAAAGAAGCTCAAGAAGAGATTGCATTTCTTAAGCTGCAGCTCCAGGGGAAAAAGTCTGAGGGGGACCCTGAGGTCCCTGACCAGAAAGAAATGAAGCAGAGAGAGAGTGAAGAAATAACTACAGTTAGCATGAAAATATTGCCTAAAGATACAGGGCAACATTTTCCCCCAGTGCCACATGAAGAGAGCAGCCTTGCAACAGTTGAAAAAGAAGAGCAGATGAGTACTAAACATCAAAATAGAACATCTGAGGAAATATCTTCAAATGACACTGAAATCGAATTAAAATCAATCAAGCAGGATGATGTTGATAAATCCCTTTCTGCTGTACCAGGAATTTGTCAGTGTCACCAGGATGAATTGGAAAGGCTAAAAAGGCAAATTTTGGAACTCGAGATAAGCTCTCATAAAGCAGAGGAAATCTATGAGGAAAATTTAGATGAGAAAGCTAAAGAAATCAGCAGCCTAACCCAGTTGATTGATGAGTTTAGGAAAAATGCCGAAAACACCAACAGTGCATTCACTGCTTTGTCTGAAGAAAGAGACCAGCTTCTCTCTCAAGTGAAGGAACTTAGTGTGGTAACAGAACTGAGGGCTCAGGTACAACAACTGGAAGTGAGCCTTGCAGAAGCAGAAAGGCAAAGAAGACTTGACTATGAAAGTCAAACGACTCATCACAACTTGCTTACTGAACAGATCCACAGTCTCAGCATAGAAGCCAAATCTAAAGATGTGAAAATTGAAGTTTTACAGAATGAACTGGATGGTGTGCAACTTCAGTTTTCTGAGCAGAGTGCACTGATTAAAAGCCTGCAAAGCCAGCTGCAGAAGAAAGAAAATGAAGTGCTTGAAGGAGCAGAACATGTGAGGGATATATCAAATAAGATGGAAGAACTTTCTCGGGCTCTTTCACAGAAGGAACTTGAAATAGCAAAAATGGATCAACTCTTATTAGAGAAAAAAAGAGATGTAGAAACCCTCCGACAAACCATCATGGAAAAGGATCAGCAAGTGACAGAAATCAGCTTCAGTATGACTGAGAAAATGGTTCAGCTTAATGAGGAGAAGTTTTCTCTTGGGATTGAAATTAAGACTCTTAAAGAACAGTTGAACTTATTATCCAGGGCTGAAGAGGCAAAAAAAGAGCAGGTAGAAGAAGATAAAGAAGTTGTTTCTGCCCTTAAACAGAATTATGATGAGCTGAGCCCAGCCGGGCTCCTAAGTAAAGAAGAACTTCAGCATGAGTTAGACCTTGTAAAGAAAGAAAGTGAACAGAGGAAGAGAAAGCTCCAGGCAGCTCTAATTAACAGAAAGGAGCTTCTACAGAAAGTCAGTAGATTAGAAGAAGAATTGGCCAAAGTCAAAGATGAATCTATGAAAGAGATCCCACTCAATGAGAGTGAGAAGAGAGAAATGGAAGAAGATAAAGAAACCAAAGAAGACTCAGAAAAATGTGTGACTGCTAAGTGCCAAGAAATAGAAATTTCTTTAAAGCAGATAATATCTGAGAAAGAGGTGGAACTAGAGCATATAAGGAAGGATTTAGAAGAAAAGGTAGCAGCTGAAGAAGAGTTACAGGCTGTGATCAAACAGATGAATCAGAACCTACAAGAGAAGACAAACCAAGTAGATTTGCTACAAGCGGAAATTATTGAAAACCAAGCAGTTATCCAAAAGTTAACCACAGGTAACAAGGATGAGGATGTAGGTGATGGAGACTCAGCAGCACCTGTAAAAGAAGCAGTGGTGATCAGCCCATCTGGTGTGGGCAGTGGAGAACACTGGAAACCAAAGTTGGAAGAAAAGGTATTGGACCTTGAAAAAGAAAAGGAACAACTTCAAAAGAAACTACAGGAGGTGTTAACCTCTCGAAAGGCGATTCTACAGAAGGCACAGGAAAAAGAAAGACATCTTAGGGAGGAGCTAAAGCAACAGAAGGATGACTATAATCGCTTACGAGACCAATTTGATGAGCAGAAGAAGGAAAATGAGGACATCAGAGACCAACTAAGACAACTCCAGATTCAAGTAAAGGAGTCTGTAGACAGAAAACTCCTGGGCATTGACCAGCAGGATCTGGGCTCTCCAACCCAAAGTTTAAAAGAACCTTTATTCATAGCCACAGAGCAGCAACCTGCCCAGCCCATTTCAGAGTCTGACTTGCTTTCTCATCCTAGAGATGCAGATGTTCTGCAAGACAGTACTTCTGTTGCCCAGATTAAGACCCAGCTGAAAGAGATAGAGGCTCAGAAAGAGGAGTTGGAATTGAAGGTTCGTTCTGTGACAAGTGAGCTTACTAAAAAATTAGAAGAGGTATTTCAGTTACAAGAGCAGATCAATAAACAGGATTTGGAAATACAGAGTCTGCAGACAGCATCCCATGAAGCTGAAGCCCATGCAGAAAGCCTGAGGCAGAAATTGGAAAGCAGTCAGCTAGAAATTGCTGGATTAGAACATTTAAAAGAACTACAGCCTGAACTAGATGAACTGCAGAAGCTCCTAAGCAAAAAGGAAGAAGAAGTTAGATACCTTTCTGGACAGCTTAGTGAGAAAGAAGAGGTACTTCGAAAAGTTCAGCCAGAGATAATGGAACAAGAGGATTTAATCAAGGCTCTCCATACACAGCTGGAAATGCAAGCCAAAGAACATGATGAGAAGATAAAGCAGTTGCAGGTGGAACTTTGTGAAATGAAGCAAAAACCAGAGGAGACTGGAGAAGAAAGCAAAGCAAAGCAACAAATACAGAGGAAACTGCAAGCTGCCCTTATTTCCCGAAAAGAAGCACTAAAAGAAAACAAAGGTCTCCAAGAGGAGTTGTCTTTGGCCAGAGGAACCATTGAACATCTTACTAAGTCTCTGGCAGATGTGGAGAGCCAAGTTTCTGCTCAAAATAAAGAAAAAGATACATTCTTAGGAAAGTTAGCTCTTCTTCAGGAAGAAAGAGACAAGCTCATTACAGAAATGGACAGATCTTTAATGGAAAATCAAAGTCTCAATGGCTCTTGTGAAAGTCTGAAATTAGCTCTGGAGGATCTTACTGAAGACAAGGAGAACTTAGTGAAGGAAATTGAATCTTTGAAATGTTCTAAGATTGCAGAAAGCACTGAGTGGCAAGAGAAACACAAAGAGTTACAAAAAGAATATGAAATTCTTCTGCAGTCCTATGAGAATGTTAGTAATGAGGCAGAAAGGATTCAGCATGTCGTGGAAACTGTGAGGCAAGAGAAGCAAGAACTGTATGGCAAGTTGAGAAGCACAGAAGCAAACAAGAAAGAGGCAGAAAAGCAATTACAGGAAGCTGAGCAGGAAATGGAGGAAATGAAAGAAAAGATGAGAAAGTTTGCTAAATCTAAACAGCAGAAAATCCTAGAATTGGAAGAAGAGAATGACCGGCTTAGAGCAGAGGCACATTCTGGAGGGGATACACCCAATGATGAAATGGAAGCACTTCTTTCTTCCAATTCCAACTTGAAAGAGGAACTGGAAAGGGTCAAAACAGAGTATAAAACCCTTTCTAAAGAGTTTGAAGCTTTAATGACTGAGAAGGACTCTCTATGTGAAGAGATTCAAGATTTAAAGCATCAGGTTGAAGGTACTGTATCCAAACAAGCTAGCCTGGAGGCCACTGAGAAACATGATAACCAAAGGGATGTCACTGAAGAGGCAACACAGTCTGTCCCAGGTGAGACTAATGAGTCTCTGAACATGAGCATCAGACCTGAATATTTAGAACCTATTCTGTCAGAGAACAGTGACAAGAAGCCTGATGAAAATGAGAATGTCAGTGCACATGATGAAATTAATAACTATCTGCAGCACATTGATCAGCTCAAAGAAAGAATTGCTGAATTAGAGGAAGAGAAGCATAAAGAAAAAGAATTTAGCCAGACTTTAGAAAATGAGAGAAGTGCCTTACAGAATCAAATTTCAGCAAAGGATGGTGAACTAAAAATGCTTCAGGAAGAAATAACCAGAATAAACCTATCAAATCAGCAAATGCAAGAAGAACTTGCCAGAGTTACCAAGCTAAAGGAGACAGCAGAAGAAGAGAAAGATGATTTGGAAGAGAGGCTTATGAATCAATTAGCAGAACTTAATGGAAGCATTGGGAATTACTATCAAGATGTTACAGATGCCCAAATAAAAAATGAGCTACTGGAATCCGAAATGCAGAACCTTAAAAAGTGTGTGAGTGAATTGGAAGAAGAAAAGCAGCAGTTAGTCAAGGAGAAAACTAAGGTGGAATCAGAAATACGAAAGGAATATATGGAGAAAATACAGGGTGCTCAGAAGGAACCTGGAAATAAAAGCCATGCAAAGGAACTTCAGGAGCTGTTAAAAGAAAAACAACAAGAAGTAAAGCAGCTGCAGAAGGACTGCATCAGGTATCAAGAGAAAATTAGTGCTCTGGAGAGAACTGTAAAGGCCCTAGAGTTTGTTCAAACAGAGTCCCAAAAAGATTTGGAAATAACCAAAGAAAATCTAGCACAAGCCAATGAACACCGCAAGAAGGCAGAAAAAGAATTGGCTAGCTTCAAAGTGCTGCTAGATGACACTCAAAGTGAAGCAGCAAGGGTCCTAGCAGACAATCTCAAGCTGAAAAAGGAACTTCAGTCCAACAAAGAATCAGTTAAAAGCCAAATGAAACAAAAAGATGAAGATCTGGAGCGGAGACTGGAACAGGCAGAAGAGAAACACCTGAAAGAGAAGAAGAACATGCAAGAGAAACTGGAGGCTTTGCGTAGAGAAAAAGTCCACTTGGAAGAGACATTTGGAGAGATTCAGATTACTTTAAACAAGAAGGACAAGGAAGTTAAGCAACTTCAGGAAAACCTTGATAGCACTGTGGCCCAACTTGCAGCTTTCACTAAGAGCATGTCTTCCCTTCAAGATGATCGGGACAGGGTGATAGATGAAGCCAAGAAGTGGGAGAGGAAATTCAGTGATGCTATTCAAACAAAAGAAGAAGAAATTAGACTCAAAGAGGAGAATTGCAGTGTTCTAAAGGATCAACTTAGGCAGATGTCCATCCATATGGAAGAATTGAAGATCAACATTTCCAGGTAAATGGATGTTTTATGCTCTTCTAAATATAACTGAAGACAAAGAAAGTCACTGTTCAAACTATTTCTATTCCTTTTGATATTACGGGACTCATTTTGGCTTAGATTTCTCTAAAAGCTTCATTCTCTCTCATTTCTGTCTTTTCTCTCCCAGTGATATTTGACTAGTATTAAGGTGAAAAATCTATGTCTGCTTCTCTTCCCATCTTTTTATTCAGAGATCTATTTGATTTCTCCCTTTCTTTTCATTTTCATGTCCACTACCTTTGTCTGGATTTTTACTCTGGTACTCCCAAATGACTGCTTTAAACTCCTAAATGATCTCCTCTTTTCTCTTCCTATATTTCACATCAATTCATACTGCATATACCTGTTAGAGTTATTTTCCTCTAATGTCAATTTTATATCACTTTTCAAGCTCAGGAACTAACACTTGGTACTCCTCCACTTTTAATAGGATTTTTCTTCTCTGAGAAAGAATGAAATCTGGCCATGCAACATGGATGGAACTTGAGGGTGTTATGCTGACCGAAATAAGTCAGGCAAAGAGGGACAGCTACCATATGTTTGCACGTATAGGAGTATTAGGAGGAACTTAATGGAGGACCGTGGGGGAGAAGAAGGGGAGAAAATAGTGGGGGAGAGGGAGGGAGGCAAACCATGAGAGATTCTTGAATGCTGAGAACAAACTGAGGACTGATGGGGGTGGGGGAGAGGGGAAGGGAGGTGATGGGCATGGAGGAGGGCACTTGTGGGGATGAGCACTGGGTGTTATATGGAAACCAACTTGACAATAAACTATTTTAAAAAAAAGAATTTTTCTTCTCTGAGACCGATTTCCTCATTGTCTGTCATACCAAGATAATTCCTTTAAGAAGCTAGACATTAGCTTGTCTGGAGCAAAGTAAAGCAAAATAGAAAATATTGCTTTCTAGAGTGTGCAAAGTCATGCCACTAAAATAAGCAACATATTTTGGAGTTTATGACTGAAATACCCTTAGGCACAATATACCTTTAATACAGAGCATTCAGCAGAACTAATATCTCTCCATTAAAAGGATGAGCACCTTGAGTTATGAATATTGATTCATTTGTAGGTCTGAGTACATGTTGCTGTATGTGTTCCTTAGGCATCAGGTAGTTTTTCTTTGAAATCTATAATTAATGAACTTCTTTTTTTACAGGCTTGAACATGATAAGCAGATTTGGGAGTCCAAGGCCCAGACAGAGGTCCAGCTTCAACAAAAGGTCTGTGATACTCTGCAGGGGGAAAACAAAGAACTTTTGTCCCAGCTCGAAGAGACTCGTCATCTGTACCACAGTTCTCAGAATGAATTAGCTAAGTTGGAATCAGAACTTAAGATTCTCAGAGACCAGTCAACTGATTTAAATAATTCTTTAGAAAAATGTAAGGAAAATAAAGAGAATTTGGAAGGGATCATAAAGCAGCAAGAGGCTGACATCCAGAATTGTAAGTTCAGTTATGAGCAGCTAGAGACTGATCTGCAGGCCTCCAGACAACTGACCAGTAAGCTGCATGAAGAAATAAGCATGAAGGAGCAGAAGATTATAAGCCTGCTTTCTGCCAAGGAGCAGGCAATCCAAGCAGCAGTTGCTGAACTGCATCAGCAACATAATAAAGAAATTAAAGAATTGGAAAACCTGTTGTCCCAGGAGGAAGAGGAGAATATTGTCTTAGAAGAGGAGAACAAAAAGGCTGTTGACAAAACCAACAAGCTTATGGAAACACTGAAAACCATCAAAAAGGAGAACTTGCAGCAGAAGGCTCAGTTGAATTCGTTCATTAAATCCATGTCTTCTCTCCAGGATGACCGAGACCGGATAGTAGGAGACTACCAACAGCTGGAAGAGCGGCATCTCTCTGTCATCTTGGAAAAAGATCAACTCATCCAAGAGGCTGCTGCTGAGAATAACAAGCTTAAAGAAGAAATCCGATGCTTGAGAAGTCATATGGATGATCTCAATTCTGAGAATGCCAAACTAGATGCAGAACTGATCCAGTATAGAGAAGACCTGAACCAAGTGATATCAAGAAAGGACTGCCAGCAAAAGCAACTCCTTGAAGCTCAACTGCAGCAGAATAAGGAGCTGAGAAGTGAATGTGCTAAATTGGAAGGAAAGCTAAAGGAGTCTAAGGAAGCAGAGGCGGATCTGCGGAGGTCCTCTCTTGCTCTAGAGGAGGAAAAACAAGGTTTGTCTAGAGAGATTGAGAGCTTGAATACATCTATATCCCAACTAAAGAGACAATTGGCAGCCTTACAAGAAGAAGGAACTTTAGGGATATTTCAGGCCCAATTAAAAGTAAAAGAAGAAGAAGTACAGAAGTTGACTACTACCCTTTCCTCCTCTCAGAAGAGAATTACAGAACTGGAAAAGGAGTTGGTTTGTGTTCAGAAGGAAGCTGCCAAGAAAGTGGGTGAAATTGAAGATAAACTGAAGAAAGAATTAAAGCATCTTCACCATGATGCCGGGATAATGCGAAATGAAACAGAAACCGCAGAAGAGAGAGTGGCAGAGCTAGCAAGAGATCTAGTGGAGATGGAACAGAAATTACTCACGGTCACCAAAGAAAATAAAGATCTCACAGCACAAATCCAGTCTTTTGGAAGGTCTATGAATTCCCTACAAAATAGCAGAGATCATGCCAATGAGGAGCTTGATGTACTGAAAAGGAAATACGATGCCAGTCTCAAGGAGCTGGCACAGCTGAGAGAAGAACAGGGCCTCTTAAGCAAGGAGAGAAATGCTCTTGTTTCTAAAGCTGCCCTTTCAATGAACTCCACTGAGGATAGCAGCTTGCCTCCCCTTGAGAAACTTAACCAACAGCTTTTGTCCAAAGATAAGCAACTATTTCACTTGTCTTCACAACTAGAAGATTCTTACAATCAAGTGCAGTCCTTTTCCAAGGCTATGGCCAGTCTACAGAATGAAAGAGATCACCTGTTGAATGAACTGCAGAAATTCCGCAAGTCAGAGGAAGGGAAGCAGAGGTCTGCAGTCCAGCCTGCAACCAGCCCAGCTGAAGTCCAGAGTTTAAAAAAAGCTATGTCATCACTCCAAAATGACAGAGACCGACTAGTGAGTATCTGGTTCTCTTTCTGATCTTTGAGAGTTTTTGAGCCTTTCTTTATAATTTTCATCTCCATAGGAAAAAAGATAAGCACATATTATCTGGGCACTCTAGGAGAGTATTATGCATTTCACAGGTTCTGTGTGGTCTTAGAGAAGCACAGACATTATTTAAATTACTTTAAATCTGCCATTCTATTTAAAAACAATTACAGATTTTCTTTGCACAAAACTCTCCATTGGTTATAAAAGAAGAGATGGAGGCTGTTTTTTGTATTTTAAGCACCCACATAAATATTTCTAGAATTTGTCAGAGTTGAATTGAATGAAGGTATAGGGATCATTCAGTGCCTTCTTATAGTGAGAGTTTAGCAATAGGTCATCTGGTAGAATTAAGGGTAGAGAGGACTCAGTTCATCTCAGACTTATATATAACTCACCTAATTTGTCACAAAAAAGTTAAATGAAAAGGGTTAATTTAAGTAAGTTTAATACCCAACTTTTTTTTTTCAATCAGAGAAAGCTAAGGAGGATCTAATACCAAAATTTTGCTGCTTTTATTAGGATCTAGTAGTTTAATCCAGGTCTTTTTTCTTAAAAACTTTCAGGTTATCAAGATTCAGAGGCAAAAATTGGACCTATATGAGCCAGGTTCTTCTTTGTGACATTACTGTCTTCACTTTCATGACAGTTCTTAACTCTGTCAAGGCCATGCACTGAGGTAAAATAGGAAATAAACTGAGCTTCAAAAGGCTGAATTTTCCATTTTAAAAAGTGACCAGTGTCCAGAATATGAAAATACTAATTTTTAAGATTAGCCTGAGTAAAAAGATTATTTCCCCTACCTGTAAAGTCTTGTTCTATTTTTTCTTTTTCTTTGTTGATAATGTGTTCATTCATATTACACTTAATATCCAACATTTATAGATAATTTTTTCACTTTTGTAATCTGAACAAAGCCCCTCTTTTCAGCTATTGTTTTGACAGCAATACAATGTATACATATTTGTTAATATTTTAAAAATAGTTTCAGTTCAGTGGACTTTGTCCTAGGAGATTAAACTTTTCTCATTGCTTTCAGAATGCACATGTGGAAGATTTTCATCAGGACAGTATATACTTCAAAGCTGTAGTTTATAGCACCCAGGACTTGATTACCTTTGAAGTCAAAATCTTTTTCCTGGAAGCTATTATGTTAGATTCTTAATTGACAAGGTTTCATTTAATGAATTGCTCTACTTTTCTTATCTATTGTAAACACTGGGGACTAAATTTGCTATCACAATGCTTTCCATCTTCCAATCCCCATTCCACATTTTTGTCTGCTGGATATTTATAAGCCAGGTCAGCATTTTTTAATTTCTACATTTCTATAACTCATAGTAGTGTTCTTCTGTTCCCTAAGGCTCATAGTTATCCATGATTTTATTTCATTTAATCATCAAGGTGTGTCACTATATTTACAGTGGGCCTCAAATATCTTGCTTTCCTTTCCATCATCAACATCTTAAAATAAGTTCTTAACACTGTACACTTCACTGTTGTGATACTGCTTCTAGTTTGTCACCTCTCCAGTATATTTTATATACCATCACTGAATAAATCTGCAGCTCTCCTTTCTTATTACTGTGCTGCTCAAAAATCTTTAAAAGTTGTATTACTCTAGAATAGGCTTAGGATTCAAACCTCTTAGTCCAAGATTTGACACCCTATATCTTATTCAGGTCCTTCTTTCCAGCCTTCCTTGTTACTACTCCACTGCTTTCTTCATTGTAGCTACACTGAGCTCCTCCTTATCTTATACTAACACATCACCATCCCCTCAACCAAAATGTTCTCTCAGTTTTCATTTTTTAGGCAAATATTTCCCACTATTTAAACATCACCACCCTGGAGCTCAAATTCTCTGGTTACATTTTCAGATCACTTGATCGTCTATTACCTTCTGTTTGTACTTCTCTAGTACTTTGATTTGTCCCATATTGTCTTGATGTATATATGTGTATGTGTCTGTGTGTTTAATTTCTATGCACTTAATATTTCCCTGATTAGATTCCAAACTCCTGGTAAGTGTCATGTCTTATACTTGTATGTATTTCCTATGATTTTTAGCATGGGGTAATTAACTATATGGTAGATAACATAATTGGGGGGGCATTCTCTACTTTTGTGGTTTTTACCAAAACCACTATTTTTTCCATTATGTAAAACTGTCATGTAGAGGAATTATGGAAACATTTGAGACTGAGGCTTTTACGTCTGCCATGAATGAATCCTAAGCCTAGGCAGAGTTATAAATCACATGAAGGCCTGACAGTCTGACTGGGTGATACTACAAATGAGGCCTGCTGCAGTCTGCTGAGGCACTTCTGCATACTTCCTGAATGTATCATTAACTGTCCATTGACTCTTTTTTCCACATATCTTGTTCTCAGTCTGTGCCATGGGCATTAAAGTGTTTAGTCTCTCAGTCACTGGCTGCATGTACGATAGTTGTGGGAGCTATCTTAAGTCAACCACTATCAGTTTAAACATAGCCTAGGTTACCAGTTTATCACCTCTGTCTATACCATACTCCTTTTCCCTCAGGACCGCTCCAGAAATGGCTTAGATCTGAGAGGGATTTAACTTACTTTGGTTCTCTTCTTTACTTAGTTATTCAAGGGGAAGTCTGAGGGTCCAAGTGGCAGAGAATTAGCCCTGGGGATTCTACTACAATGTCACAAACAACTGTGAAAGCATCCCAGAGTTTTCATATCTGTCTGAACTTCCTTTGGACTTTCCCATAATCAAATAAGTACTTAGACAATTTTTACCTAAAGGGTAGAGAGTAAATCTCCAGAGTTGCCTTTATTTATCTATACTCATTTCATTCTTTTGGTTTAATTGTTTTCAGATTCCAATGTAATTAATGTCCGTTAGTTTTAGGTATACAATATAGTGATTCAGCAATTTTATACATTGCTCAGTGCTCATCAGGATGAGTGGTCTCTTAATCCCCTTCACCTATTTTACCTCCCCTCTGGTAACCATCAGTTTGTTCTCTACAGAGTCTGCTTTTTTGCCTCTTCTTTCCTTTGCCTATCTCTTTTGTTTCCTAAATTCCATATATGACTAAAATCATACGGTATTTGTCTTTCTTTCTCTGACTGATTGATTTCATTTAGCATTATACACTCTAGACCATGTTGTAAATGGGTTGCAAATTATTGATATATTGACCACTTGGACTGTTTCCTTATTTTAGCTATTGTAAATATTGCTCCTATAAACATAAGGATTCATATATCTTTTTGAATTAGTATTTTTGCATTCTTTGGGTAAATATCCAGTAGCAGAATTACTAGATCACATGGTAATTCTATTCTTAATTTTTTGAGGAAATTCCATACTGTTTTCCACAGTAGATGCCACCAGTTTGCATACTTACCTACAGTGTGTTAAGGTTCCTTTTTCTCCATATCCTCACCAACACTTGTTGTTTCTTGTGTTTTTCATTTAAGCCATTCTGACAAGTATCTGATTGTAGTTTTGATTTGTATTTCTTTGATAATTAGTGATGTTGAGCATCTTTTCATATATCTGTTGGCCATATGCATGTCTTTTTCGGAAAAATATCTGTTCATATCTTCTGCCCTTTTAAAAATTGGATTATTTGGGTTTTTTGGTGTTGTTTTATAAGTTCTTTATATATTTTGGATACTAACCCTTTAGTGGATATATCATTTACAAATACTTTCTCCCATTTAACAGCTTGTCTTTTTTGTTGGTTTTTTTTCCTTTGCTCTCTAGAAGCTTTTTATTTTGATATAACCCCAGTAGTTTATATTTGCTTTTGTTTACCTTGCTTCAGGAGACATATCTAGAAAAAATGTTGCTAGAGCCAAAAAAATTACTTCCTATGCTCTCTTCTAGGACTTTTATGGTTTCAGGTCTCACAATTAGGTCTTTAATTGATTTTGAATTTATTTTTGTGTATGGTATAAGAAAGTGGTCCAGTTTCATTCTTTTGCATGTAGCTGTCCAGTGTCCCCGGCACCAAGTTTTTGAAGAGATTGTCTTTTGCCTTATTTGTTGTAGATTAATTGACCATATAATCATGGCTTTGTTTCTGGGCTCTGTGTTCTTTCCAATGATCTATGTGTCTGTTTTTGTGCCAGAACCATACTGTTTTGATTACTACAGCTTTGTAGTATATTTTGAAATCTGGGATAATGATACCTCCAATTTTGTTCTTTTTCAAGATTGCTTTGGCTATTCAGGGTTTTTAGTGGTTCCACATACATTTTAGGATTATTCTAGTTTTGTGAAAAATTCTGTTGGTATTTTGACAGGGATTGCATTTGATTAAGGATGGTTCAGATAATATAGACATTTTAACAATATTTGCTCTTCCAGTCTATAAGCATGGAATATCTTTCCATTTTGTGTGTATGTCGTCTTTAATCTCTTTAATCAGTGTTTTTATAGTTTACAGAGTACAGGTCTTTCACCCCTTTGGTGAGTTTTATTCCTAGGTCTTTCATTATTATTGGTTGCAATTGTGGGTGGGACTGTTTTATTAACTTCTCTTTTTGTTGCTCCATTAAGTATATAGAATTGCAACAGATTTCTGTATATCAATTTTGCATCCTGTGACTTACTGAATTCATTTATCAGTTCTAGTAGGTTTTTTTGGAGTCTTAAGGGTTTTCTATATATAGTATCATGTCATCTGCAAATGGTGAAAGTTTTACTTCTTTCTTACCAATATGGATGCCTTTTATTTCTTTTTCTTATCTGATTTCTGTGGCTAGAATTTCCAGAACTATGCTCAATAAATGTGGTGATGGTGAGAGAGGAAATCCTCATGTTGTTCCTGACTTCAGGGGAAAAGCTGTGTTTTTCTCCACTGAGTATGATGTTAGCTGTGGGTTTTTCATCTAATGTTTTTATTATGTTGAGGTATGCTCCCTCTAAATGTGCTTTGCTGAGGGTTTTTGTCATGAATGGATGTGGTACCTTGTCAAGTAATTTTTCTTCAGCTATTGAAAAGATCTTATGGTTCTTATCCTTTCTTTTATTGATGTGATGTCTCATATTGATTGATTTGCAAATATTGAACTACCCTGCATCCTAGGAGTAAATTCTGCTGGATTATGGTGAATGATTTTTTTTTTTAATATTTTTATTTATTTCTAGGAGAGAGAGAGAGACGGCGTGAGCAGGGGAGGGTCAGAGACAGAGGGAGTCACAGACTCTGAAATAGGCTCCAGGCTCTGAGCTGGCTGTCAGCACAGAGCCCGACGCGGGGCTCAAACCCACGAACCGCGAGATCATGACCTAAGCGAAAGTCGGACGCTTAACCGACTAAGCCACCCAGGCGCCCCTGGTGAATGATTTTTTAAATGGATTGTTGGATTCAGTTTGCTAATATTTTGTTGAGGAATTTTGCATCTGTATTCATCACTGTTGTTGTCTTGTTCTCTGTTTTAGTGGCATCTTTATCAGGTTTTAGAATCAGGGTAATGCTAGCCTCAAAGAATGAATTTGAAAGCTTTCCTTCCTCTTCTACTTTCTGGAATAGTTTAAGAACAGGGTTAATTATTCTTTAAATGTTTGGTAAAATTCACCTGTGAAGTTGTCTGGTCCTGGTCTTCTGTTTATTGGGAGTTTGTTGATTACTGATTCCGTTTCTTTGCTGTTATCAGTTTGTTTGAATTTTCTATTTCTTCCTGATTCGATTTTGGTAGGTTATGTGTTTGTTGGAATTTATCCATTTTTTTCTAGGTTGTCCGATTTGTTGACATATAATTTTTCATAATATTCTCTTATAATCTTTTGTGTTTCTGTGCTGTCATTTATTTCTCTTCTTTCATTTCTGATTTTGTTTGAGTTTTCCCCCTGTCTCTTTTTATTTGTATTTATTTATTTATTTATTTACTTATTTATTTGCGAGTCTCACCAACATTTTAGCAATTTTGTTGATCTTTTCCAATAACTAAATCCTGGTTTCATTGATCTTTCCTACTATATTTTTAGTTTCTATTTATTTCTGCTGTAATCTTTATTATTTCCTTCCTTCTGCTGGTTTTAGGTTTTGTTTGTTATTATTTTTTTAGCTCCTCTAGATGTAAGGTTAGATTGTTTATTTGAGATTTTTCTTGCTTCTTGAGGTAGACCTGTTTTACCATAAACTTCCCTCTTAGAACCACTTTTGCTGCACCCCAAAGATTTTGAATCATTGTATTTTCATTTTCATCTGTCTTCATGTATTTTTAAATTTCCTCTTTGATTTCTTGGTTGACTTATTCATTAGTAGCATGTAATATAGTCTTCATGTCTTTGTGTTCTTTACAGATTTTCTTGGGGTTGATTTCTAGTTTTTATGTAGCATTGTTAGAAAAAAATGCATAATACAACTTCACTCATTTTGAATTTGTTCAGACTTGTTTGTGGCCTAACATGATCTATTCTGGAGAATGTTTTATGTGCACTTGAAAAGAATGTATGTTCTGCTGTTTTAGGATGGAATGTTCTGAATATATCTGTTAGATCCATCTGGTCCAGCATGTCATTCAAAGCTACTGTTTTCTTGTTGATTTTCTGTTTGGATGGTCTATCTGATTTCACTGGAGTGTTAAAGTTTCCTACTAATATTATATTACTATTGATTACTTCCTTTATGTTTGTTGTGAGCTGCTTTGTTTGGTGTTTCCATGGTGAGTGCATAAGTATTTACAATTGTTATATCTTGTTGGATTATTACCTTTATGATTATGTAGTGTCCGTCTTTGTCTTTTGTTACTGTCTTTATTTTAAAATCTGTCCAATGTAAGTATTGCTACCCTGGCTTTCCCTTGAAGTCCATTTGCATGATACATGTTTCTCCATCTCCCTCAATTTCAATCTGCAGGTATCTTTAGGTCTGAAATGAGTCTCTTGTAGACAGCATCCATCTAGATGGATCTTGCTTTTTTATCCATCTGTCACTGCATGTTTTTTGATCGGAGAGTTTAGCTCATTTACATTCAAGGTAGTTGTTGATAATATACTACTTGCAAGTTTGTTACTTGTTTTCCAGTTGTTTTTGTAGATCTTCTCTGTTCCTTTCTTCTCTTGCTCTCTTCTCTCATGGCTTGTCTTTATTGATATACTTGGATTCCTTTTTTTAAATTTTTTGCATATCTATTATTGGTTTCTTTTTTTTTTTAATGTTTTTTATTTATTTCTGAGAGAGAGAGAGAGACAGTGTGAACAGGGGAGGGTCAGAGAGAGAGGGAGACCCAGAATCTGAAACAGGGTCCAAGCTCTGAGCTAGCTGTCAACACAGAGTCTGACGCGGGGCTCGAACCCATGAACCATGAGATCATGACCTGAGCCGAAGTCGGACACTCAACCAGCTAAGCCATCCAGGCACCCCTGTTATCGGTTTCTTGATTTGTGGTTACCATTAGGTTTTTATATAACATCTTGTGCATATAACAGTCTGTATTAAGCTAAGATCACGTAAGTTTGAACTCATTCTAAAAGCACCAAAATCTATTTCTCTCCCCTCCACATTTTAGATATATAGTGTCATTCTTTACATATTTGTATTTTGTGAAACCTTTGGTTGTTATACATGTACTTGATTTTACTGCTTTTGTGCTTCCTACTTTTATTACCCCTGCTTATGATCCTTCCTTTCCATTTGAAGAGTCCCCTTTAACATTTCTTGTAAGGCTGTTTTGGTGGTGATATATTCCTTTAAATTTCATTTGTCCTGGAAACTCTTTATCTCTCCTTCTATTCTGTATGATTGATATAGCCTTGCTGGATAGAGCATTGTTGATTGCAGGTTTTTTGCTTTCACCACTTTTAATATATCGTGCCACTCCCTTGTGTCCTGCAAAGTTTCTGCCAAAAAATTAGCTTATAGTTTTATGGACTTTCTGTTGTATGTATTGTTTTCTTTTCTCTTGCTGCTTTTAAAATTCTCTCTTTATCATTATGTTTTGCCATTTAATTACTGTGTATTAAACTATATATAAACTACTAGTTTATATATATATAAACTACTATATATTGGTGTGGACCTGTGTGGGTTCATTTTTTTGGGGGCTTTCTGTGCCTTCTGCATCTGGATTTATATGTCTTCCCCCGATAAGGGAAATTTTTAGCTATTATATCTTCATATAAATTTTCTGCCCCCTTTCTCTCCTTCGTCTTCTGGAATCTATATAATGTAAACATTGTTATACTTGAACATATCACTGAATTCCCTTAATTTATTCTCATTCTTTTTTCTTTTTTCTTTCTCTTGTTTAGCTTGACTGTTTTCCATTACTCTGTCCTCCAGGTTACTGGTCTGTACTTCTCTTTTCTCTATTTTACTATTTATTCTCTCTAGTACATTTTTAATTTCAGTTATTGAGTTCTTCCTCTGATTGGTTCTTTTTTTATGTTTTCTGGTATTTTGTCGAGAGTCTCACTGAGATACTCCACTCTTCTCAAGTTCAGTGAGTATCTTTATGACCCTTAGTTTAAATTCTCTATCTGGCATACTGCTTATTTCCATTTCATTTCCTGTTCTTTCATTTGGGGCATATTCCTCTGACTCCTCAATTTGCCTTATTCTCCATGTCTGTATCTATGTGTTAGGAAAGTCAGCAATATCAAGTCAGCTGTTGCAAGTAGTGGCCTTATAAAGAAGAGATCCTATGGTGCTCTGTAGTACAATGTCCCTTATTTACCAGAACCTGGCATTTCAAGGTGTCTTGTATGTGTGTTGTGTGCACCCTCATGTTGTGGCTAAGCTGAGTTTGCCATCAGTGAAGTCATCTGATTGAAAACTCTGTTGTGGGCAGAGTTTTGTCCTGTGTTGTTAATGGACTGGTTTGGGGCCGTCTTGGACTTGAGTTGGGTCAGATCAGATGTTTGCCAGAGCTGTGATTACACTGAATTGCAGAGTGCTCTCCCTTTGTTATTCCCTGGGAGGTTTTTGTTAGTGGATGGGGCTTGCGGTCAGACCAGATGTCTGCTCCCAGCCATTGCTAAGGCTGCAAATTGATGTGTGTGGTTATCTTGCCCTCTCCTTTGGACAGGAGTCACTTTGGAGTGGTATTGGCCCCTGTTGGGATTGTTTGCAGAATGCCACGCCTGTGGCGCCACTTTGGATATACTCCTGCTGAGACCAGGTTGCTGGGGGTGAGTCTACAGAAGAACCCAGGGGTGAGGCACAGTGTTACCAATCCAAGTGGAGAGTGTTTGTGCTGCACTGGTTCCTCCAGGCATCTGCATATGTAGGCTGGGAGGGGTTGGGGGTGGGAGGGAATGGCACCCACCAGCCCTTTTGTTCTTAGAGAAGTTTCCCAAAGATCCCTGGCCCTCCAGTACACTCTGAGATTAATAAATAAATCTCCTTCCTGTATACCCCAGGCATTTTTAAAACTGCTGCTTTTATGATGTATCTCAGCAGGGCTGTTTGTTGTGCTCTTTATTGGCAGGGACTTAATTTCCTCTTGCCCTCCCACTCTCCCAGAGCCAAGCTGTTCATCTTTAAAGTTCTAGGTGGTAAGCCCCACTGATTGTAAAAACTCTAGCTATTAGCCCCCTTTGGTTCTCAAAGCCAATGTTATGGGGCTTTGTCTTCCTAGTGCAGGTCTCTGTGACTGGGGTGTGGTATGGGGTCTGCTCTTCTCCCTTCTCTGTGCTTGTGGTGTCCTTCCTTCCCATGGACAGTCTCCTGAATCAGCTTGGCTCTTGACTGTGTTTCCACCCTTCCTACCAATTTTTGATATGGTCTCTTCTCTATGTTTACCTGTGGAATCTGTTCTGCCAGTCTTTGGGTCATTTTATGTGTTATTTACACTGATTTGGTTGTTATCTAGTTGTATCCATGGAACAAGGTGACTTTAGGATCCTCTGACTCTGCCATCTTTTCTGGAAGTCCCCTATACTCATTTCATTCTAAAAATGACTTGAAGTAGCATATAAAGATATGAGTAGTTTTCCACGATAATATAATGCAAGTAACTGGGAAGGAAGAGAAAATGAGGATAAGAGAGAGAAAGATTAAACCAGAAGTAAATTTAGTATCCCAAGGAGATGTCACAATATCTTTTTAGAAAGATGGGTCATCAAATTTTTTCCCCACTTTCTGGCAGCCATCAGAAATAGGGAATTAAAAATCCATATACATGAATCACAATATTTGTGTTTTAGGGAAAAGGAAGAAAGAGAAGCTACTTTGTTCAGTATAAGAATAGTTTTAAGTATTGATACCAGCAAGAAGTTTTTTCTGTGTTTCCATAGAGAGGACCGTATGAATTTATGAAACAACGTTTACTTCCCTACAGTAAACATAATAGTTATTTTATAGGTTTAATTTAGCTGTTCCTTGCTGTAACTGCGTAGCAAAAGAATTTTGCATAATTTCCTAAAAGTACTTCTACAAATAGTTAAATTGCAGTCCCAGACACACAGCTTTCTGATGATCTAGTCTATTCCAAGATTAACATTTAGAGTATCTGGATTAGAGGAGTGAATAAAGATTACATTTAGTGCATAGTTTTTGTTTTAAAACAAAACAAAATGCTTTTATTTTCTCTTTTTTTGTTTAAAAAATAAAGTTATATGCAAACATATGTCACTAAATTCTGCATGTTTGATTAGAAAAACAGTACCTCTAACTCTGATTCTCCTCCTCGCAAGACAATTTGCTTTTAACTCTTATTATTTTGGTGTTTTCTCGGTATCTAAATATCATACTTGTAATGCATCTTGAGTTTTCATTCTTTGTATTAGCTTTTGGCTGTCTTTTATGCTAACAGGGTTTATTTAGTTCACTTTCGTCTCTGCTTCCACGTTACATGAGCATATTTTCAATATACAGCCCCATTTCTATTCTACTAATGTAATTTACATTTTGGTTAATTCATTATTCAGTGTTTACATTTTTATGACTACAAACAAGAGCTGAGACATGTTACTTTTATTTTCCTTAGCATCATTTTTCCCCAATACAGTTAATAGCTGTATTTTTGTTGTTGTTACTAGTTTTCTTTGTATTTATCAATGTAATTTAACTCCAGGTTTACTGCCATTTAACCACATTTCCTTTTAAGATGTTTATTTCTATCAATTTTGCATGTATAAAGAAAATTCTGGAGGTTTTTTTCTCGCTCTTACATGAACCAGTTGTCCCGCACTCCTGGTTTTCATCCTAGGATATCTCCCCCCACCTCTCTCCTCTATTCTTTTTTCTTGTATTCCAGGTCTTCCTCGTCTTGGTTTTGTGTCTTCATTTTGTTGGAAGAAATCATTTAGTAGCTCCTTATGAAAAGATACAGGGGTGGTAAATTTATTGAAAATGTCTTTTTATCTCTCATACTTGATTGTTTGGCTGGCTAAGGAATTCTAGGCTGAAAATAATTCCCCTTCAAAATTGTGAAGACATCGGTCTATTACCTTTTATCTTACCTTTTTATCTTACATTATGGTTCAGGAGTCTAATGCTGATTGCTGATCCTTTATAATCTGTTTCTTTATCTCTTTTTGTTTTTGTCTGTCTCTGTCTCTTTCATTTCTTTCTGGAAATGTGCAGAATTTTTTAGTCCTATGTATTCTGAAATTTCATGATAATGTACTTTGATGTGGGTCTATTTTTATTCATCATTCTCTCTAGTCCTTTGAATCTAAGAACTCAGACTCCACAATTTTGGGAGATTCTTTTGAATTCTGTTTTGCCATTTTCCCCATCCTTTTTCTCTGTTGTCTTTTTTCTGAAAAGACTGTTATTTAGATTTAGGACCTTCTGGATTGGTTCTATAATTTTCTTTTCTATTCTTTTTGCTATACTTTGGGAAGACTTTCTCACTTTTATCTTTAGAACTCTATATTGAGGTTTTGTTATTTACAATCATGTTCCTAATTTCTAATTTTTCTTTTTCTTGTCACATGGATATATGTTCTTATCTTATTTCTCCAAGAACAGTGGTGGCAATTTTGTTCTTTGATGTTTTCTTATAATGAATTTTTCTTTATTTTTTTATTTCTGCTCTAATGTTTCTAATTTTCAATATTCTCTCTTAAATCTTCAAGTATATCATATTCTTCCTCCTGCTAATCTCTTCTGAATTACTTCTCTTCTAGTTTTTTTCATCCCAGACTTCATAATAGCATTCTTCAGATGAGGATTAATCTTGATTTACTCTTCATGTTTAAGGGTAAGGTCTAAAAAGCTTATGGATGGGGCTTACCAACTGTGAGGTTGGTGATTGCAGGGTGATCCTCCTGAACTTTTTGTGGGTAGTCCCCATGTTGATATCATTAGTTCCTCTTTGGCTGGTCAGATTTTCTAGAGAAGATTTCTCATTTCTTGCATGGATGGTAAAGGCCTGGGTGCCAGCCCTGTCCAAGCTGAGTAGGGGAAAGACTTTAAGCATTCAGAAGGTGTACATTGACTCGATCACCCTTGTTTCAGAGTAGTACCTTTACCTTCAGTTGTGCCTGGTATTTGACGGCCCAGAGACACTTCTTTTACCTTCTCCGAAGAATAACACTCTAGTTGTCTGTTAGAGTTAACAAAAGGTATGGAACTGAGAAGAGTATTTAGGGATGTAATTGTTTTTTAAGCAGCTTTCATCTAATTCTCCTTATTTCAGCTACCACCTTCTCCCTACCCCCATCACTGTCTTTTCCAGAGGTACCTGGTGCTGTTAATTCCTGAGCCTTTTGAAGATTTTACAGAGTAAGTTCCACTGGTTCTTGGCTTTCCTTACTGCCAGCTTAAGATTTGGCTTTCCCAGATCTATTAAGTCAGTTACCACTTATGCATCTGCTTTTCAGCTTCCAAAATTAATTTTGTTGTTGCTGACTCCTCTCTTGTTCTTCCTGTTCTTGTGTTTTATGCTTAAAAAATGATACCTTTATTATAGCTTTAATGATGTTTCCAAGAGTGGGTGAAAGAGACATGGTTCAAGGCACCCTTTTAGCCCAGATGTCCTAACATTATTTCTTACTACCAAGCTTTTTAAAAAGTACTGGTGATAAAGAGTTTGAAGATATAGCTGGAATGTAGATAGAGAGTTTTGTTAATTAAAGACAAGTCTATCAGCATTTTATTATCATCATCATTACCAGCACCATCACCATAACCATCACCACCACCACCATTAATTTTGTCAGTTAATTCCCATAATCCAATGAGAAGTACCATAAAGGAGGTGAGAGAAATTTTATAGGTAAGGGAAATTAAGGCTTAGAGGATGTGAGGAATGTGCATCGGGTCACACAATGTATGTGGGCAGGATGTTGGACTCCCAAAGCCTAAGTACTCTTAATCACTGGGCCTGGGCATCACTGCCTTCTTTTTATAGCCAACATTAGCTAAGCTAGAGTTAACGTTGATATCCATGTAAGAAAGTTTAAAAGCCTAAGCAGGGCACAGGGCTAAATAGAAAGTCAGTTCATCTTTGTATTTCTTGTTCTGGGGAGTTAACACCCACACAAAGAAACTGTAGGTCCTTAGGTCTGTCCTATGTCCAATTTGTAGATCTAGACTCACTTGGGATCTCAGGAGCAAGAGCCAGGGGTACAAGTTGCAGGAATGGTCAGGCCCTATAGCCTTGATGGCAGCTCTGTGGGGTGGTTCCCACCAGCCTCGCTGCCTATATTTCACCATTGTAGAGATTCATGTTGCAAATATATGTCAGTGGACCTGTTAGGTGCTAATAGTCTGTTGTGGTGTCTGACTTAGCAGGGAGTTGTTGATGACTTACAGCTGGGTAAACGAGATGTAATAAATCACCCTGTTACTTTCCCTTTGGTTAAAGCTGAAGGAATTGAAGAATCTGCAGCAGCAATACTTACAGATTAACCAGGAAATCACTGAGTTACGTCCACTGAAGGCTCAACTTCAGGAGTATCAAGATAAGACAAAAAATTTTCAGATTATACAAGAAGAGCTAAGGCAGGAAAATCTCTCCTGGCAGCATGAGCTGCATCAGCTCAGGTATGATAATCCCTGCTTTCTGATTCTTTTACTTTTAGTTTTCTGGGTTTTTTTTAAAACTTTTTATTATAAAATACAGTTTTATAATAAGTTACAAAAATAAGACAGAGAGACTTCCTGTGTACTTTTCACCCAATTTCCTCTAATGGTAATCTTATATTACTGTAGTATACCCAAATCAGGAAATGACATGGTGTGATTCAGAGACCTTTTTCAGATTTCATCACTTTCACTCACATATGTTTGTGTGTTGTGTGTGTGTGTAGTTCTGTGCAACTTCACCATATGTGTAAATAAATACAATCATCACCACAAATAGTCACAGTCTTCCTCGCACTACCATGCCAACATCTCTGACTCTGGCAACCACTAATCTGTTCTCCACCTCTATCATTTGCCATTTTGAGAATTTTTTAAAAGTTTTTTATTAAAATTCCAGTTAGTTAACATACATTGTTTTATGTAACCTTTTGAAATTAGCTTTATGCACATATCATAAGTGTCCTTGAGGTCCATCAACATTGTGTATCAATATTTCATTCTTTTTCTTGATGAATAGTATCCCATGGTATGAATATACTGCTTTAACCATTCACACATGAGTGTTGCTTCTCATTTTTAGGTGTTATTAATAAAGCTGCTATAAACATTTATGCATAGGTTTTTATGTGGAAAATAAGTTTTCATTTCTCTGAGATATTTGTCCAGGAGTACAAATGCTAGGTTGTATGGTGTCTTTTTATTTTTTTAAGAAATTATAAAACTATATTCCAGAATGACTGTACTATTTCATATTCCTACCAGCAGTAGATGAATGATCTAGTTTCAATGTCGAATGCTATATTCTTGTCAGCATTTGATATCATAATTGAATCATAGTTTTTTAATAGGTTATGCCATGCCATCACAGTGTGGTTTTAATTTGCATAATGGCTAATAATATTGAACATTTTTCGTTGTTTATTTGACATGCGTATGTCCTTTTTGATGAAATTTTTCATGTGTTTTGTCCATTTTTTATTTGGGTTGTTAATGTTTTACTGTTGAGTTTTGAGCATTCTTTCTATGTTCTGGGTATAAGTTCCTTATCAGATATGTGGCTTGCAAATATTTTCTCCTAGTCTGCAGCTTATCTTCTCATTCTTCTCAGTGTCTTTTTAATTTTGATGAAATTCAATTTAATGATTATTTTTCTCTATTTGCAGATTCAATAGTTTCTGTTGTTCTAGCTTCATACTCACTGATTCTATGATTTTTTTCTTCATCACTTCCATTCTGCTATTGAGCCCATTGAGTTATTACCTTTTTATTTCAGAATATTATATTTTTCAGTTCTAAGATTTCCATTCAGTCTTCTTAGTATTTTCTGTTGCTTTGCTGAGGTTTCTCTTTTTTTAACTGAAGTATAATTGACATTCAATGTTACATTAGTTTCAGCTGTACAACATAGTGATTCAACAATTATATACATTGTGCACTGCTCACTGTGATAAGTGTAGTTACCATCTGTCACGATTCAAAGTTATTACAATAATATTGAGGATATTTCCTATGCTGAACTTTTCATTCCTGTGATTTATCTGTTTTATAACTGGTGGTTTCTGCCTCTTAATCTACTCACCTATTTTGCCCATCCCTCTTCTACGCACTACCCTCTGGCAATCACTAGTTTGTTCTCTGTATTTATTAGTCCATTTCTTTGAATGTTGTTTTTCAGCTTTCACATATAAGTGAAATGAGGTGGTATTTGTCTCATTTTCTATCTGACTTACTTCATTTAGCAGTAAGAATGGACCTTCTAGGTCCATCCATGTTGTTGTGAATGACAAAATTTCCTTCTCTTTTTAGTTTAGTAATATTCCTGTGTGTGTGTGTGTGTGTGTGTGTGTGTGTGTGTGTGTACACACCAGATCTTCTTACCCATTCATCTGTCAGTGGATACTTGAGTTGCTTCTATATCTTGACAGTTGTAAATAAAGCTATAGTAAACCTAAGAATGCATATATCTTTTTGAATTAGAGTTTTTGTTTTCTTTTGGAAAATACCCAGAAGTATACTTCCTGGGTTGTATGGTACTCTATTTTTAACTTTTTGAGGAACCTTCATAATGTTTTGCATAGTGGCTGTACCGGTTTACATTCCCAGTAACAGTACATGAAGTTTCCTTTTTCTCTACATCCTCACCAGTACTTAACTATTTTTTGTCTTTATGATAATAGCCATTCTGACCGCTGTGAAGTGATACCTTATTGTGGTTCTGATTTGTCTCTCTCTCTGCTCTGATGCTGAGCATCTTTTCATGTGTCTGTTGCCCATCTGAATATTTTCTTTGGAGAAATATGAAGTATTCTGTATTTTCATTTGTTTCCAGTGTGTTAGTAATTGCTTGTCCAAGCATTTTTGTGGTGGCTTTTTAAAAATCCTTATATAATTCTGTACATATAATTCAACATCTGTGTCATTTCAGTGTTGTAATCTGTTCATTTTCTTTTCTCAGTCAAGTCATAACTTCCCTGGTTCTTAGTATGATGCATGATTTTCAGTTGTATCCTGAATATTTTAGAGATTATAAGACTCTCAATCTTATTTAAATTCCCTGCTTTAGTAGGCTTCCACTGATACTTTACTGCTCGATGGAGGGTACAGTCCAATAGGCTCCCTACTCAACCTTCATTGATACCCCAGGAGAGGAGGTGCCTTGCTACTGCCAGCAAGAGACAGCTGCCTAGATTCCCCACTTGTACTCCATTGACACTGCACTTGGTGAGGAGTAGTGCCTCATTACTGTTAGGTGAGAATAGAAGTCCAAGCTCCATACATGGACTCCATTGATACCACTGGAGGTGGTGGTTGTAGAAAGAGGCATTTCATTACCACTGGACAGTGGGGGGAAATCCAGGTTCCCCACTCAGTCCCTACTGACATTGCAGGAAGGTGGTTGAATAGGTAGACATCTATTCCTCTTGTTACCCCTGATCCAAACTTTCTGTTGGCCCCTTCTGATACTACCTGTACTGAGACAGGGAACCTGTCTCTGATGCTACCTCTGCTTTGTTACCTTGTTATGGGTCGACGTAGATGTCCAAACCCCACGTGTTGTCTACATTGACACTATAGTGGGGTGTGGGTGGGGGCAGTCAGAATCGCCTCTTTTTCACTGAGTGGTGGTGACAGTCCAGGGTACTTGAGCCTTTTCTGACACCACCCAGCAAGGAGAGTGAATTACACCTACTTATCTCCAGGCAAAGATGTAAGTCTGGTTTTTGTAGATTTGGGGTGGAGGGAGACTGCTGTGGTTTTTCCATGATGTTCACCTAAAATAGAGTGATTATTGTCTTTAATATTTGCCTCACTAGGCTGCCCATTCCTGGTCTTTTGGCATGAGGGAGCAAACTTTATTTGATTCTTACTGGTGTTTCCAGATTGTTGGCTCCTTCTTCACCCAGTTTGGGGTGTATAAAATTCAAGGAGAAAAACCACCAAATTCACTTCCATGTCATTTCTTATGTCTTAGGGTCCCTAGTTGGTCCAGCTCCTTCTCTCCATGTTTCTGGGCCTTCTTGTGTTTGTTTTTATACATAATTCGCAGGGTTTTTATCTATACTTAGTGGGGGAAATAAGGAGATCTGCATCCATTCCATCTTATCTGTATCTAGAAACCCAAGCTCTTTACTTTTAAAGATGAATAATAGTGTTTTATGGTACGAC
>NW_027530544.1:254559-326731 GCF_008692635.1 Crocuta crocuta | reverse complement strand
CTGGTTGGTTTTTAAATTCAGTGTTTCTAAAAAAAAATTTGATCCAAAGAGAAAAGGTAAAGAAAAATGCTTAACAGTATGTAAAAACAAGTCATGCTGTTGCAACCTCACTATTGTGACTTTATTGTTTCAGACCCAAAACTTTCCAAGTTTGGTAGTAAACGAAGAATCCCCATGTTGGAAAGTACTGCTAACTGTGCAGCACCGGCTTTGTCTCACTTGCTGCCTCAGGCAAGTGAATACAGAGAATACAGGTGGAGTCTAGATTCCTATCCAGCTTGCAGAGGGGTTACCATGATGGCAGATAGCAATATAATAAAATAATTATTTTAATGGCCCTAAGGCAGCTCTTAATGTGTGGACACAGACACTTGTTCCTTAACTGATCCTAGATGACATGCATTTTGCTAACATGGCATTTCAAAATAAACCTTAAGCCAGCTTTACAGAGAAAAATGCTTTTTAGAACTTGGTGATTTAAATTTTGCACAGTAAAATTACATCCAAAATATTTTCATATTTAACATCTTTATGGACTTTCTTGTAAGTGAACATATATGAAACCTATTCCCTGGAGTTGACAGATTCTCCAAATAGAACAAGTACACATTTTCAACCAAATGATGTTGATTGCAAAGGTATAAAATTGAATTTTTGATCTCTGGGAATACAAACGACTTATGTTTATTCTTCCTAGAGTTGAATCTCAAGAGAAAAAAGGAATTGCTCCATTTCAGCTTTATCTCCCCGCCCCCCACCACGCTCCATTCCCCACCCAGGGAATAGCTACCCTATGTTTATTCTGTTAGAATATTTTAGAATCAGTGCATTATCAAGAAATCAGGATCTCAGTGTATCTTCTTCCAAATGCATAGTAATACTGACCTTTGAATTTTGGGATCTCCAAAGATGATTGGAACCATCTGAGAGCATCACTTTAATGTTTCCCATATTATCTCCAGGCCACCTGGAACTACACATATATTAAGTGTCCAGTTACCAGTATAAACTTAAGAGCTGCAAAGTTCTAAAGGCTATTGTCTGTAGACACTTATTACCCTTTCAGTTTCCTCAAAGGCCATTCTAAAAGGATACTTTCTTTATAGAGTTGAATCTTAGAAAAGAGAAAAAAAAAAAAAGGATTTCTGGTCTATTGATTCCCCCCCACACACACACACACATATTTCTCTCCCCATTTACCTTTCTCTTAGCCTTTCTCTCTTGACCTTCCACATTTGAGCAATTTTGAAGAAAAGTAAAGTTATATCTCAAGTGACTGTGAGTAAATTAGGGAGAGGAAAAGGAGATATTTTACTTCACATTTAGAAGGAAAAAGAAAATGAGGACTTGACTTTTGATTCCCTGACTTTAGGACCAGTTTCTTTAGCTGAATATCTTCAGGGTTCTCTGTCTTTTGTTCTTGATATACTTGGGGGAAATTAGCTTTTCAAACATGAAAAGGCTGGCACATCTTGTTTAGGCCTCTGTTAGCCTCAGAGTTGGCTTATTAGGAGAGCCTGGATTTATACCATAGCTTTTCCATTCCCCTTGTAGCAACTGGTTTTGCTCTGTTCTGTACTCTCTTACATAAGGGTAAGTAAGGTATAACTGTGTTATGGCTGAATTATGTGAATAATCAGCTTTGTTCCTAAGGCCCTGTTCTCCTTTGAGCATCTGTTTCCATGCCATCACCACCTTCCAGAAAAATGGCAGCTTGAAGCTTTTTATGGAAGATTATGGTCTTCTTCTGCATTCCACTCTTAAATTGTTCTCTCTCATTTTTCACAGACAAATATCAAAGGAGATATTGAAAATTCCTATAGCTTTTACATATAGTGATCTTGTAATAAAATTTCATTTTAGTTTCTAAGTTTCAGCTTTGTTTTTTTGAAAAACTTTTGACTATATTCTAATTCACTTCTTAGCAAAGCAGGATTGTTTCATAACAGGTATGTGCCATTTAGAAAATAAGGGACCATTGTACCTCATTTCTAGAGTGAAAGTAAAAAAAAGTCAGATGCAATTCAAACAAAATCTTATATTATGGGGAAAAATAGAGACATGGGCACTATTCAAAGTGCAGAGACACTGAAGAAATTTGATTACATCCTAATGAGTTCTTCTATACAGAGTACAGAGAGAAATAGAACTACAGAATATGACAGAAATATAGGTTTTGCTAGTACTACAAAAAATTAGCTGGGATCAAATAGAAGCCTTCCTCTTGGCCAAATTCAGGGAATAAGTAGAAATATCAACAGCTCTTATTTGTTGGGTGATTATGACATGCACAGGCTCTGTGTTTGGTGCATGGCATATAGTATCTCATTCAATCCTCAGAATAATCTTCAGGAATAGATATTTATTCCCATTTCACCAGTGAAGCTTAGAGAGTTTAAGAAACTTTACACAGGGTCCAATGCCTAGTTTATGATAGAGTGAGCATTTGAACCCATTTCCTGCAAGATTCTATAGTTGTATTTTTGAAACTATGACTTTAGACTGCATCTGGCACTACCTTTCCAAAGAATTACAGTGGTTCCCATTGCTTATAGAATAAGCTTTATTTAGCATCCATTCAATGCCCCACATGATCCAACCTCACTTCCCATCCTCATTTCCTACCCTATCCACCTTAACACATTTTCCACTTCTAAATTCAGTGTGTGTATGTGTGTGCGCACATGCGTGCACGTGCATGTATGTGTGTATTCATTCTTATGCATTTTGTTCATTATGTTCCTGACACCTGGAATGCTTTTCCATGAAATCATCCTCAGTCCTGCCAGTTGAATTCTTTTATTAGTTCAGCTTCATCAACTTGCTGTACGGTTCAATTTATAATATAAATTTCACTTTGGTTACATATTTACTACATCTCTACAGCCCATACTACAGTTTTGAATATGTAATTATTCATCCTTGTCTCACAAGTATTTTTTGCTTATGAGCATTTCATGTGTTTTTTAGGATGGAAAAGAGCTCCTGGGAAGCTCAGGAGAGGAGAATGAAGGAGCAGTACCTTATAGCTATCTCAGATAAAGATCAGCAGCTCAGTCATCTGCAGAATCTTATGAGGGAATTGAGATCTCCTTCCTCCCATACTGAGGCCCTCAAAGTGCAGTACCAAAGACAGGTGAGTAAATTCAGTGCTGATTGCTACTTAGAGATCACCACCACCCAGGAAGCATCAGCTTCCTGCAAGCCAAGTGCTCATCTACCACTCTTAGGCAAGCTG
Organism: Crocuta crocuta; assembly: GCF_008692635.1. Classification (NCBI taxonomy): domain Eukaryota; kingdom Metazoa; phylum Chordata; class Mammalia; order Carnivora; family Hyaenidae; genus Crocuta; species Crocuta crocuta. The sequence continues at coordinate 323,493 of NW_027530544.1, read as the reverse complement.
TCTTGTGACCTCCTATGAGGTGGACAGGGTTTATTGAGGGAAGGAATTAAGCATGAACAGCATTGGGAGGGAATTTCATCAGTGCTTATATCCTGGCAGGCATCCCCAGAGACATTGGCGTCCCTAGATGGATCACAAAACCTAGTTTATGAGACAGAACTTCTTAGGACTCAGCTCAATGACAGCTTAAAGGAAATTCACCAAAAGGAATTGAGAATTCAGCAACTAAACAGTAAGGTAAGTGTTTCCTGCTAGACTGAAGTTCAATTTCTTATTTCCATGACCAGAAGCAAGACGGTAAGTATGACCTGATTAAACCTGGTTTCTAGCTTTAGGGCACAGAAGATTTACTTGGAGCCCGGGTTACACCCCTCAAAGCACAGGCACAGGACCATATCCTTTTTCTCATCCTCGGAATGTCCTTGCGAATGATTGGAGAAATCTAATCAATAAGAATTTAAAAATAAAAATCCAATTCGTTTAGGAGGACTTGCTCCCCAGCATTGTCTCACCATCTGTCTCTCTGGTTAGTAATATTGAGATAACTCCCCACAGATCCTCCAACACCTTCCTGTCTGTTTCCCAGCAGTGCACAACAGGAAAAATGTCTCCTGAAGGAAGCATTTCAGATGTGATTAGATAGCAGGGATAGAGGTGAGAGGGCTGCTCTTTGTTCCACTCCATTTGTATACTTCTTCACTGGTGTCTAACGTTCTGGATCTAAAGAAGCCAGATTTTCCCCAGACCCCATCCATGCCATCCAGACATTCTAAAGAAGCATCCTGGAGTAAATAGGATGTATTTCTGTAGGGAGGAGCCACTTTGCCATCTGATCCCGAGAGCCAGTCTCACCAATGCAAGATTAAAGAAAATTATTCTTGGAAGACTTCTCACATCTCTGTCTTCTCTCCTCATTCATTCTCTGTCTTCTCTTCCTTATTCACCTGCCTTTCCTCCCTCACCCTCTTATGAATCATTTTACTCCTGTTGCTTTTTGACTGTTCAAATATTCTCTAGTGGCAACTCCCTAGTTCTGCCTCCTTCAGAGGAACCCAGCTAGGTAGTTTATGTTAGAACTAGAAGGGATTTAAGAGGTCATTTGGACTCTAGAGTACAAAGATTGACTTTGAGGAGAGCTGTGAATGTCCAAAAATTATATACAAAATGATGTGTGTGTATGTGTGTGTGTGTGTGTTTGTGTGTAAGTTTCTCATCATGAGAACTCATCAGTTCACCAAAGAATCTATAAGCCAAAAATGGTAAAGATTGGTAAACTGTATCATGGATAAGGAAACTAAGGCCCAGAGGTATTAAGTAATTTGCCTAAGGTGTGTGGAGGAGGTGATTCTGAGATAAATATGATAACAGTGTGTGGAAAAGCACCGTACCTAGCTTATGTAGAAGGTAGTTACTAAATGTTAAATTCAACTCCATTGACATTGAAGTATCAGACACTGATCGTGCTATTAACTTTGTCAGACAAATTTGCATCTTAAAAAATAGGTTTGTTGATCCAAATGAATGGGTAAAACTATAGACCTTTTATTAGGGTAATTGTCTGGGAGTAGTTATTTTTTCATATAAATAAGTTTATTAAATTTATTTATTTTGTTTTGGTGGGGGGAGCAGTGGAGGGGCAGAGAGTGAGGGAAAGGGAAAGGCAGAAACCCAAGCAGGCGCCACACTGTCAGTACAGAGCCCGATGCAGGGCTCAAACTCACGAACCATGATCAGAGCTGAAGTCAAGAGTCAGATGTTCTACCAACGGAGCCACCCAGCCACCCCTGTCTGGGAGTTTTCAAGGGGGCTCCAGAAAAGCTCTTATCCAGTTCACTTTGTTTCCATAAACTAGATTCCACCTCAACCTTGTTACATTTGCTCTCCTGAAAATCACTCTAAATAAGGCTGAGCATTTGTCTTTCTAGGACAGTATTTTAAACCGTGATTCAGGGCCATTCATAAATGATGAGGTCATTTTAGTGGGTAGCAACTAAAAAGTTTTCAATGTAAACTTTTTTTAAATGTTTATTTTTGAGAGAGAGAGAGAGCTAGCCAGCACATATGGGGGAGGAGCAGAGAGAGAGGACAGAGGATCCAAAGCAGGCTCCATGCTGACAGCAGCTAGCCCGATGCAGGGCTTGAACTCCCCAACTTTGAGATCATGACCTGAGCTGGAGTCTGACACTCAACCAACCAAGCTACCCAGGTACCCCTAATGTTAATGTTTTATTGAGTAAAAGGTACAAAAAGCATACAAACCATAAATGCAACAGAACATATTTTCACAAAGTGAAGACGCCTGTATAGCCAGCACTCAGATCAAGAATTAGAACATACCAGAACCCTAGAAGTCCCTCATGTTCTTTTCTGTTTACTGCCACCCCCTTCTTAGAACTACTACTTAGATATATGGAATCACATCTTCTCTCTTACGTTGCTTCATTTATTTTGTGAGATTCATCCATGTTGTATATTGTGTGATTTTTCCTTTCTCATGCTGTACAGTATTACATTGTAGCCTTATACCATAGTTTCTCTGTTCTGCTGTTTAGAGCACTTTTGGGTTTTTCCAGTTAGGGCTATTAGAAGCAGTGCAAATAGTGTTTTGTAAAAAGCACAATAAAAAAGATTGGAAATATGTGTGTAGTATGTAATATGTAATAAAGAATATATCTTGTTTTGGGAAACTTTAGTTTCAATTATATATATTTATATACTGGTTCTGGGTCATAAGCAAAGTTATGTTTTCTTTAACAACTTTATTGAGATATACTTCATCTATCACTTAAAGTATGAGAAGCACTACTTTGGGTCACTATCATTCTGGGTGAGAGAGTGCTTCCTTTAGAAATCAATTGTAAGGTATTATCTCTGTCCCCAGTGTCATTCATTTATTCATTCAGCAAACAAATAACTATTACTTGCCTTCTATGAGCCTGGCTGTATGTTAGGATACACAGTGGCCCCTCATGGAGCATATCATCTGATGAGCTTAGAGTCTCACTCTAAATGGGTCCCAGCTACCTAGGAGAATTGCTTCTTGGGCCCTTGAATGGGAGCAGAGTAGATGGACTGTCAGCATAGAATGGCTCCTCTCCAAGCCACTGACCTAATTCTTTCCATGGATGCTCAGACTTTATATATGTAATTCTGCCAGCATGATTGGATGTTTGTATGTAATGCAAACTTAAAAACATGTAACCTAAAACTTAAAAACATGGGAGGAATGATTATTGGTATAATGTAGTCTAGATTATTCCCTCCTATATCTGTTTTTATAAGTATAGATATGATGAAGTACAACAGCTTATGAGCCTAGAACAGAGGTCAGCAAATTCTTCTTTCAAGGCCCATGGTAAATATTTTTGGTCTGTAGGCTATGCCGTCTCTGTTACCACTGTTCAGCTCTACAGTTGTGTCACAAAAGCAGCTGTACGTGGCACATAAATAGAGTGGTCATGTTCCAATAAAACCTTATTTACAAAAAAGGCAGTAGACCCTGGACCAAAGTTTTCCAATACCTGAGCTATAGGAATCTGTGTCTAATCCTAGACAGAATAATGCAAACATTATAGAATGTGCTTTATATGAGGATGGCTGGCTAATAAGCAATTAGACTTCTCCAGTGAAGAGGGTTTGCTTCCAATGAGTTTTACAGATCTATCTTTTCTCCTCTAGATTTGTGAAGGAAAAAAATGTTGTTGGATTTTTCAATACTGAGAGTTGTTTTTGTTTTTGTTTTGGGGTGATTTTTTTGTTTGTTTCTTGGTATAGTTGGACTGTTCACTCTTGCCAGAAAAATTAATTTTTGTGTGTTAGGAGAAGATTATAATACTCTGTCTCAGAACCCAGTAGTTGTCATTGTACACAGCAGTCATGTCTACCCCTGTCTTCAAATTAGTAGTGTTTGTCATTTATGAATGAGGACAGAAATTGTTCCTCTACCTCTCTCAAATCAGATCATACTTTAAAAAGTGCTTTGTAAACTTGCTTTTCAGAGGTAAGGTTATTTGTTGTGATTTTCATTCTGGCTATGCAAATATTTTTGTTATACCACGTGGATTTCTTATTCTAGTTTTCTGTGAGTATCAAATGTCCTTCCCATGCAGCCAGAGTATCTATAGAAAAATTTATCTTCTCTTTGAACATTGAGTCAACTTTTTTATACAAGTAGTAACCCAGAATACTCACAAAAAGAATACTCAGGAGAAGATTGAAAATGCATTCAGGTACACTGGTTTCCCTTCACATAATACATAGAGTCCTATAGCAGGGACCTTGGAGAGATATCTCTGATTGTTAATGTTTCTGGGTATTAATCAACTAAAACTTGAAACCTGACAGCCTGCAAGTGAGGAATTAGAATTCTAGTTCTAGGGGCCTGAGTTCAAATCATCATAAGAGCTACAATGGGTAAATTTTTCATTCAGTATAGAAAATAATTTTCTGCCTTTTGACATGGTGAAAAATGGCGTGGGCTACTCTGTCAGGTGGTGAGCACCCCTGACACTGGACATGTTCAAGGAAAGACTGAGTACCTACCTCTTACTCAGGTAGCAGAGGAAGTTCCTGCTTTGAGTGACAAATATTTCCACCTGAAAGTCTGTGCTTCCAATATAGTCTCTTACGTGTACATAGAAATTCAGGATTTCTTCTGTGTCTCCCACCTACCACCCATGGTAATTTCTTTTTCTACTTTTCTGACAACTTATAACTCTGCAGCAGTGAAGAATCTGCCCAGTACTGTGGTTGTGTGAATTTTTAGGTGACAGCTCTATGTCTTATTGACTTCTAAGGATTATAGTCATTTGTGAGTCATTTCACTTGGACCCAAGCTTTCTCCTCTTACATACTTGGGATTGTTATTCTATCAGATTGCTTGGGGGTTTCTGCTTTCTGGTTTTCCAGTCAATGTACTAGGCACCACAAATAGTTTCCTATCACTCCTCCAGAATTATTTACCTTTTTCGGTTGAAAAATGATGTTTTCTCAGTTTGAAGGAACACACAATGCTCTTGTTACTATTATTGAAATAAAGGTCTTACATTAAAAAAAAATTAGACTCTTGAAACTCTGAGAGTCTTCCTAAGCACTGCTTGCTATGAAACAGTCCTTCCTCTCTCCACTGTTGCAGTTCTCTCAACTACTTGAAGAGAAAAACACTCTTTCAGTACAGCTTGGCGATACCAGTCAGAGTCTTCGTGAGAGCCAGCAGCACTACACTGACCTTTTTAATCACTGCACGGTCTTGGAGAAGCAGGTCCAGGAGCTGCAAGCGGTGAGCAAGAAGGCCACAAGGGACTGGGAAAAGTGTTACAAAATTGAGTGCAAATGGGAGATCATAAAGAGCAGCAGGGGAGAGGCTGGTGCTTCAGGCTGAAGATGAATTAGATGTGACGGAAGAGAGGAGAGTGTTCACTGAGATGGGAATAAGGCCTAGAAAAATTAAAGAGTGAAGGGATTAGAAGAAGGACGAAGATCAGTGAAATGGTGGGAGAGAAATCAAAAAGTGAGTGGGAAACATTGATGACCGAGGCTTTAACTCTGTCACTAAGTCTGTAGATTTTACTTCAAGAAATAAGAAAGCTATAGGAAGATTTGGCCCTGACAAACAAAACAGGCAGAGCTGGTGACGCAGTCCAGCGGCATGTACTGTTGGAGCTGGGAGATAGTGAGAATTAGCATTGAGCTGAATAGGACAGAAAAGGAGGAGAAGGTTTGGGAGTAGTCGAACAACGGAAGGATCAGAGTAGCTTTTGGAAAGCCCATGAGCCTCCACTAGACGAAAGCAGATTTCAGCAGTAAGCCTTTAAAATTTTAAGAGGACAGATTCAAAAATTATTATCTGGGAGAAAATCTAATCAAGAGTTTTAGGTAGGATATTAATTTCTTAGAGCAGAAGAGTCTCACTTCTGACTCTGTACTTGAATAGAATGACAAGAGGAGTGTTCTTCTCCAGGGTGTCTCATTCTGTCTGGTGTTGAGTGAGTTCTCATTTTGTCCACACAGTTTCTTAAGTGCATTTATCACTGAATTACTACACTTATTCTTCTTCTAGGGGCCTCTGAATATAGATGTTGCTCCAGGAGCTCCCCAAGAAAAGAATGGAGCTCACAGGAAGAGTGATCCTGAGGAACTGAGGGAACCACAACTCAGGTAGGGGAGCAGCCCTCAACGCTGGTGCACACACTACGTGTACAGAAATGGACAGTCATCTGGATGGAACCGGAGCCCAGAGTATGGGTTTAATATGTCTTCTTATCAGCCTCACCGAATTGGTGTGAGGATTGAATAGTACCAACTGTAATAGCAAATTTGTAAAGTTGAAAGTTTGTAAAGAAATAGCAGCACACAGGCACACATGCACACGCACACACCACTAATCCTGTGGTATTCAAATGAAAGATATGCAGTCAATCTCTAAAATCGGAGGCGTTTTCTACAGCTTATTTTGACAGCTACACTTTTAAAATACTCTTTTTTTTAAATCTTTTCCCCCTCCTATTTTTTGTTTGTACAAATGTCTATACGTTTTCCTGCTTTATAATCTTATGAAGGATTTGAATCCCTTGTGTCAGCAACTGTGTTCTGCAGCTACTGATGCTGCTTGATGTCCTTTCATTTTGAAGCTTTTCTGAAGCTCAGCAGCAACTATGTAACACTAAGCAAGAGATGAGCGAATTACGGAAGCTCCTGGAAGAAGAGCGAGACCAAAGAGTGGCTGCTGAGAATGCCCTTTCCGTGGCCGAGGAACAGATCCGGCGGTAAGGGGCTGAGGGAGATAGCCTCTGTTCACTTCTCATCATTTCTGGGTACACTGAGTACATTTCAGGGCCAGACTTGGGAATAAATAGGATCTAATTCCCGTCTTGAGATGGGCGCTGCAGTGAAGTTTGGGGTCAAGATAAGCCACATTGATCTAAGGTTAGCTCCTCCACAGTGTCCTCTTTAGCCCTGATGAAAAATGCAAATGTAGGTAGCTGATCAAGTGCTGCCTGCCCAGGCCCCATGCTGCCATGTTAATGTTAGAGCTTCCTTCACATGTACTCTGTATGTATGTGGAACTCAGTGCACTTGTTATTTCTTCTTAAAGAAATTTATTTTGAGAAGGAGAGTGAGCGAGTGGGAGAGGGGCAGAGAGTGGGAGAGAGAGAATCCCAAGCAGGCTGTGCACTGCCAGCATGGATCCCAACTTGGGGGCTCAAACCCATGAACCATGAGATCATGACCTGAGCTGAAGTCACGAATCGGACACTTAACAAACTGAGCCACCCAGGCATCCCCAGTGGACTTGCTGTTTGGTTCACCAGCATTGACAAGGATTTCATTTTTCCTCGGCCTAGCCTACAGAAGTGGACATACTGACCTGCATAGTGCCAGACTTTGCTGTTCCAGATCAGGGCAGTCCCTGAAAAGCTTATCATCTGAAGGAAAAGACACAGAAGGTATACTGTGCAGTCAGCCTGACTCTCAGAGGAAAACTGGCAAGATGGAGCTAGACTGTGCTCACTCAGTTTCTCCTTCCAGACTAACAAGTCAGATTAAAGTGTTCTTTCTTTCCAGGAGAAAACTTGGCGACCTGCAATGAGAGGCCAGGAGTGTTTGGCTAATGGACATCCCTTCATATGGAGGAGGGGAGAATTCCATCCTTCCCACCACGATTAAAAAGTGCATCCCTATGGGCAAATGTTCCAATGTGCTATGTTACCTGAAGCCCCTTTGATGCAGTTTATGTATTTTGAGAAACCACTGAATGGAAAAAAGACAGCTTCTTCATTAAATAGAGAAGTTCCAGTATTAAACAAATCAGCAAAAAATGAAGAAGAAAGCAGTACAGGCTGCCAGTTCAGTTCAGTCCTAAGAACCCCACAGAAATCTTTCTTGGATGCTTTTGCCTAATTAGCCTTTGGTAAATGAAAAAAAAAAAAAAACAATTTAATGGGTTTCTCTGGTGTATTGGTAAAAAAGAACATGAGGTTTAGAGACACACCTGGGTTTTGAATTCTGGCTCGACCTCTTATTGGCTGTGCTACCATGGGCAAGAAATTTTATCACTCTAAGAAATCTTACTTTGAAGTTAGTAGTACCAACCTCTAACTTGAGGATTAAGTATGTGTACAGCACCCAGTCCAGCATCTGATACACAGTAGGCAGTTAATTCCTCGTAGTCATCCTCACTGTTTACTGCTGCTGAAAGAAACTGATCCACTTGCACACTACTTGTGTGGGGACAGAGACTATGGGAGCAGCCTTTGCTGCAAGTCTCTCATGCTACATCACACAGCAAGATGGCTGGGAAGACTTCACCTGATCAGCGGCTTGTGCTATAAACCAAGCCATGTCTCTTTTTTCCCCTCAACACAGGTTGGAGCACAGTGAATGGGACTCTGCGCGGTCTCCTCTCATTGGCTCCTGTGGCACTCAGGAGCAAGCACTGCTAGTAGATCTTACAAGCAGCAGCTGTCGAAGGGTAAGAAGGGGAGAGGCCTAAGGAGAGGGTACTATGCTAGCAGACAGGGCTGGCTGCACTGAGGGCAAGGGATTGAGGAAAAGGAAGGTGAAGGTCCAGGCACTGAGTACCTGATGGATCTGAGACTGGAAGGGTATAGAAGGTTAGAGGAACCTAGTGTAGTTGGCCAACTGACCTGAGGGGGCTTTCTCTTGGGATACCTCTTTCCTGCAATGTTTGGAGAAGGGAATGGGACATATCCCTGTAGGGCAAACCTCTCTGACTTTCCACTTTTTCTTTCAGACGCGGAGTGGTGCTGGATGGAAGCGGGTCCTGCGTTCACTCTGTCATTCCCGGACCCGAGTGCCACTGCTAGCAGCCATCTACTTTCTGATGGTTCATGTGCTACTCGTTCTGTGTTTCACAGGCCATCTATAAACTGAATTCTCATCTTTGCGACCACTCCCCTCAGAACTTGGAGTTCCCTCATCTCTAACATCCAAACCATCAATTCTAGTGGAACAGTCTTCCCACTTACAGGTCTTCTCTCCAACTCTCCACAGAAAGTGCCTGCACAAACAGAGGTGGATGTCAGCCCAGGGCAGAGCTGCAGGGACCAGCGGGTCTGCTTTCTTCTACTGCCCCGGGGCCAGAGCACTTCTGCATAATCTGAGCAGGCCCCGCAGTCGGTGGTCGAGCCTGGTATTTGTTCAGATTTTGCAGGGCCCTGAGTTTTTGTGGTCCTGTGAAAGATGCTGAAGAATGTCTTTCAGCTTAAAAGATGGTTCTAATAAACCTAATAATCTGAAGTCTAGTATCATTTCGATTGATACTCTCTTTGCTTCAGTTACCTTATATTTTCTCCTGCTTCAGAGGGAAGGTGGACCTGCCCTAAACAAAGTTCTGGGGAACAGTATCTCCTAGAATAGCTGATTAGATCTCTTGCAAAATAGGGTGGGAGCTAAAGAACTTCCCAGGGTTTTAGTTGTCCATTCCCAGGGTAGGACCCCGACTCCTTCCCTGGCTGTTCAGACATAACTGGAGTTAGAATTGAGGTCCTGGACTATAAGGATAGAATCCTATTGTGTGTGTCCTTGATCACATATATACTGAGGTTTTAAGTGGCCCATGCCTTTCCCTTCACTGAAAGGAAGAATTGGCTATGGACAGTGGAGATCAGATTTTTGTCATTCCAGTGTTCTCTAGATATGCTTTGAGTGTAGGCCCTAAAACAGTATACTAGGAGCTAATCCTAGGTGAGGCTTGACTCCCACCAGGGAGATCTGACTGGTCTGATGACCACTCCTAGCCTCTGGATATACCAAGCTACTCTGCTATTGGTGATAGTTAGCCCAGTTTCTCAGCCCATAGCCATCTGCCCTCTGTGGTAACAGAGGTGAGGAAAGTGGAGGGCAAATATAAAGAAGACAATATATCTAAATCTAAGTCTGAGAATGGCAACCAGGATGGAATTCCATTTGTGCCTGTTCCTTGCCTCCCTTTCCCCGACCCTTACCTGCAGGTTAGTTTCTCATTACGCACATGATATGTTCCCTGCCTGCTCTCACCACCCAAAGAAGAGAGAAAACTAGTGGACTGATTGATCTGCTGTGATCCTTTGTTCTTTGGTGACCAAATCTTGGTCACAGCAACCCAGGAACTTTCCTGAACAACTGTAAAATAATAAAATTATTTTCAGAATCAAAACTGGTGGTGGCGCATACATGTGTATGAATGTATGTATACACTGGTGCTTATGTACATGTGCTTGCATGCTGGGCAAGGAAGGGTAAATAGGGGATGGAGGATTGGGGCAGCCAGGAATGGATTCAGGGGTAGTAAGCTCTACCTGTTCAGGCTTCCTTCTCCCAGGCCAACATCAGTAATGGCTACATATGTCATTCTAGCCTTAGCCTCCAGACCCCAGGGTGATAAAGCAGAGTGAGGAAATTCATTCTAGTATTGAACCAAACAAACTGGGCCTTAGAGCCTGAGATTCATGCAACTCAAGCCTGGGCCTGAGAGAACACTTACCTGGTATATACTGAAAACATTAGGTCTCTAAGGATCCCTACGAATGGGATTTGGGGAAAGAGAAATCTAAGAGGGCTAGCAGAATAAACATTATTATGTTATTGTTTTTTAAGTTTATTTATTTTGAGGGAGAGAGAGAGAGTAGGGGAGCAACAGAGAAGGAGAGAGAGAATCCCAAGCAGGTTCCATGCTGTCAGCACGAAGCCCTATGTGGGGCTCAAACTCCTGAACCGTGATATCATGATCTGAGCTGAAGTCAGATGCTTAATCAACAGAGCCACTGGGGCGCCCCTACTATGTTATTTTTATATTAAGTTGCTGCTTAGGAAAAGCTAACTTACTTCATTAAAATATGATAAGTGAATTGAACCAAGGTTTTATGGCTTCAAACCCCATGCTATTTGTATGCTCCACCTCACTGTCCCTCATTAGAAATGAACTTGGGGACACCTGGTTGGCTCAGTCGGTTAAGTGTCAGGCTCTTAATTTCAGCTCAGGTCATGATTCCATGATATGTGGGATAGAGCTAGAGTGAAGAGCCTGCTTGGGATTCTTTCTCTCCCTCTGTCCCTCCTCTGTTCGTGCTCACTTGCTGTCTCTCTCCCAAAATAAATAAATAAACTTAAAAAAAAATGAACTTGAGACTTTTGCTAAAGAGAGATAATAGGGTTAGCACTGTACCTGAATAGGGCACCTGGGTGGCTCAGTTGGTTAAAAGTCTGACTTTAGCTCAGATCATGATCTTACAGTTTGTGAGTTCAAGCCCCACATCGGGCTCTGTGCTGACAGCTCAGAGCCTGGAGCCTGCTTCGGATTCTGTGTCTCTCTCTCTCTCTGCCCCTCCCCTACTCATGCTCTGTCTCTCTCTCTCTCTCTCAAAAATAAATATTAAAAAAAAAAAAAAGAACTGTACCTGGATGGTACAATATCTGGTCTGATCATTCCCTCATTTCTGACACTGAATTAGGATTCCAAATGATCTTAAGGATCTTTTCCCCTTCTACAAATGATCTTTTCCTTAAAATGATTTTGGTGCTGCCATAATAAATAGGTCGTGAAGTAGGAGAGATACATACACTACCACCACCACCCGCCAAACTGGCATTGAATTCTTAAGAAGTGACTAAAGTCTTATTATTTCTAATGGAGAAATCACCTCCACTATATCTTAGACCACTTTCATCTAGTCTCTGCTTGAGTCTGTTGGGGAACTCAAAACTGAGCAAATCAGGTCAGAACTCCACATCAGGGTTAGGAGAGACTAGGTCAGATACAGTAACAAACACTCCTCAATTTTTATTAGCTAAAACAGCAAAGATTGCTGTTTAGTCTGCTTGTGTTGTTAGCATTCTCAGCTGAGGACCCAAGCTGCCAGAGGAGCCACTGGAGAACTGCAGGTCGCCTTGGTGAGCAGTGGGTGGAAGAGCATGGCGAAGCTTGCACCGGTCTTAAAGTCTCCACCAGAAAGTGACATATTTCACTTCTCACGTTTAATTGGCCAAAATCAGTCACCTGAGCAAGTCTGGCTTCAAGAGGGAAGGGAGGGGCAGCAAATCTTGATGAACAGTAATACAAAATGCCACAAAAACCTTCCAACATCTGGTACTATCTAGTTCTTTAAGACTTTCTTCTGCTAGTTAGCTCAGACTCCACTATCCCCTAAGCAATTTCTGAAACTATCTCCCTCCATGACTTGCCTTTCTCCTGTGACTTACTCTCTTTCATCATCCAACTGATCAATGCTTATTTGAATGCAAACCCCAGTTTTAAGTGCGATGGGTAATCTAGAAGTGAGTTTCTTTATAAATCTTACCCTTCAAAACGCACATAAAAATCACATTTCTCATTAAGACTTTCTAGATTACTTCACCTCACACCAAATTACTTTTACCACAAATTCCTTTACCATAGTAGATGCAAGTGCCCTCCTATTTCAAATGTGAATGCTGTTCTACAGCATTCTTTCATGTACTTTCTGTGAATGTTTTGCTTCCCTGACCAGATAAGAACTCTTGAGAGAAAGAGCAGCGTTTCTTTTAACTTCCCTGTGACTCTCAAAGGGTTGCAAAAGACTAGGCACAGAAGCATTTGATCCTTTTTTTTTTTTTTTTTTTAAAGTGCCTAAGCAGAAGGAACTGACTCAAACTTCAGGAAGTAGCTGTGAGGACAGGGTGTCAGGAAATGACAGAAAACCTGCTGAATACGGAACTGAAGCAGCAGCTCAGTTTCTTGCTCTGAAGTGGCAGTACAGAGGAGAGCCCAGTGTCGACGTGAAGAGCTGGGAGCTTAGAGCAGACACTTGCACTACTGGAGGTGGGTACTCTGAGCAGTGGGAAAGTTGGGGAGCACAGGGCAAGAGCTGAATTAAGAGGAACCTACCTAGCTCTTAGTCCTCCGTGAGAGATAAAGTCCTTGCTAATAGGCTCTTAAACTTTTATGGCCAGAGGCCTGGGGGTGAGTGACTGTAGGTAATGAGCATACGGGGATGGAAACAAATGGGGGTTGGGAGCCCAGGGCACATGATGCAGCAGCCATCTAGGACTCTTAGTTTCTGCTGACAATCCACAACCTTCACCTAAAGCCTATGTCTCCTAGGCCCTGAGGTGGGAGGAGGACCACAGGAGATGAAGACAAAGTCTCTGTCCTTAGCAAATGGTCTTGCAAAGCAAAACTCACATAGGAGACATTGTGACAGAGCAGGAAGTAGTTGCTACTGTAGGCCAGTGCTGAGCACCGGTGCGGATGGAGGCCAAACGATGGTTCAACCAGGCTAGTTTGTCCCAGAATGTCAGAAACGAAGGGGACTGGATGAATTAGCTAGGTTACCCTCTTCATTTATTTTCCCCTGAGAAAATGGACTATCAAAGATGTTCCGTGATTTACCAAATTAATATTTTTAATTGCCTACTCTGGTACCTGACAAATAAGTACATATTCTATGTTGATTCCCTTACCCCTGTTCCCATAGGGGCTTAGTAACAGAGCTAGAGTGGTCTTCTGACTTGAGGTCCATGTACTTTACTGATGCTGTAAGATGGCCTCATGATGAGGCCCTTAATTGTGCCTGCAGTCCTGGGCACCATTTCCACCAAGTTACTTGCCATTCCCCTACATTTAATAGCCCCTCTTGGTGTTTCTATTTCTGGCCAGCAGTTCAAGGACACTAATAGTCTCTGCGTCGGAAATTTCCCTTTGTTTCAAAAATACATGAGACTGGGAGACTTTGGGGTGAGTTAGGCTGAGGCCCCAGAGGAACAGCAGGAAAGAGGAGAGGACCATCAGTCCTCATTGCTTCCTTTTTGATCGTTAAGTATTTCAGAAACTTCTCCTTTCCAGTTTTCTATATGAAGTCATTTAGTGAAAAGCAGCCCAGGAGCCAGGACCATAAACCTTACCTACCTGCTCTCTCATCCATAACTGTTGCCCCATAAGGGAAGGCAGGGCTGTTCTGGGAAGGGACTCATCTCACAATGCAGCTGACTCAGTCACTACTTCTCCAGTGTCCTCTTTGCATCTCTCTAACCACCCTCCCTCCAAATTTCCTTGGGCTGGTTTCCAAGGAGGCTATCAAAGAGCACGCAGAAAGATGGAGCTTCCGAGAGGAAAGGAAAATCGGAGTCTGAGAGCATGTGTGAAGACACTGTGGAGTCCTACCACCGGTTGTGAGAGGGCTCAGTTAGGAGACAGTGAAGTGCATAGAAAAAGACACTATGTAGGATGAGGAGTCCAGGGAAGGATGGACAGGAAAGTTGCCAGTTAGCAAGTGATAGCAGGGTCAAGAAGTTTCAGCGTCCCGGGGCGCGTGGGTGGCTTAGTCGGTTAAGCGTCCGACTTTTGCTTAGGTCATGATCTCGCGGTTCGTGGGTTCGGGCCCCGCGTCGGGCTCTGTGCTGACTGCCAGCTCGGAGCCTGGAGCCTGTTTCAGTCTGTGACTCCCTCTCTCTCTGACCCTCCCCTGCTCACACTGTCTCTCTCTCTCTCTCTCCTAGAAATAAATAAAACATTAAAAAAAAATTAAAAAAAAAAGTTTCAGTGTCCCCCATAGCAAATAAGCATTTGTCCATTGTTTCCTCTTCACATAGAGATCTAGGATCCCACAGATGCAGAGCAACTTGCTGGTCCTCATGCAGAAACTGGCAGGACCACTGAAAACACTGCGGATGCCACAGTAGACTCCCCATTTGGTTCCCCTCATCCTAGTTTCTCTATTTCTTTATTACTTAGTTAGTTAATAAAAATCTAATAACTCTCAATGTTCAAAATAAGGGATTTATTACATGCTATTTGAGCCAGTTATCTTTTTTAGAAATATAATTGAATTGTTTTTAAAAATTAAAGAATAGGTGATTCATTCCCAGTAAATAATACTTCCCTATGTGTTAGGAATTTCAGTTGACTGCCCTACTGACCTCCTGCACCTGTTCAGTAGCTGCTCTTAGAGTAGACATGGGATAGCAACTTGCACTGGGGTTGGAATTTTCTCAATAGGTTTATGCATGTGGTAGAGAAGAAGGTGTAGGTGTTCACTTTATTAGGAGCTGCAATACAGAGTTCAGCAACTATAGCAGGAGTCATATATAGAAACTTAAGTGGGATGGTGCTTTAATTTGAAGGATACCCTAGCACCCCTCATTGATTGCCATTTTAAGCCACTGCCTTGTGACACAAATGAATGTTCCTAGCAGTTTTGACGCCCAGATTATTTAACATTACCTACATCATGATGACCTCTCTCCAGAGTCAGTAGGCCTAGACAGTGTTAATTGTGTCTTGAAAAAAATTCTTCTCTCTGCTCTTCTAACTGAGCAAAAGTGTTTTCCTAAAACTTCCATCTGCTTTGCCTCAGCTTCCATTTTATTCTAAGAAAAAATAGCAAAACCACTGGACTGCTATAACATTGACTTCAGCATTTTCCCTCTTCTTGATTTTTCTCTCCCTAATTCCCATTTTGTCATCCTCAGATGTGGAAGTCTGTAGTAGGGCATGATGTATCTGTTTCCGTGGAGACCCAGGGTGATGACTGGGACACAGACCCTGACTTTGTGGTGAGTTTGGAAATAGCTTTGCTTGGAAAAATCAATAAAAGGTGGAGGTGAGGGGATAAGGGAGAGGCGTCTGAGCCACTCTGTAGCCTTTGAGGGGGCTTAGAAAGGACAATCTGGGACTGAAATAGCCCTCATGGTAGAACTAACTGGTAGGACAGTTGGCTGTCATGAGTGGAGGTGTGCATGATAGCTGATGTTGAGGATGGAAAGGGACAGGTGCAGAGGAGTTTGACATTGTGATTGACGGGCTGTGACAAGCTATGCTGAAGGTGAGGTGCAGGTTAACTTGGGTCTCCATTAGCCTGTGAGTCAGGGTATGAGCTAGGCCTGTGTAATTTGTGGGGATTCAGAAGTTGTAGAAAACCTAAAGGGGAAAATATGAGGGATGAAGAGCAGAAAGGGAGTTTTCAGAACCCACAAGTTCTGGGTGGGGTAAATGTAAAGATCTTCAGTGAATGAAGCAACAGATTCAGGGGACCTGTGTCAACTGCATGGCTTCTCAATGTGGCACATCTCTTGCCATCACTTATTGCTAAATGTCTTTTGTAGAATGACATCTCTGAAAAGGAGCAACGGTGGGGAGCCAAGACCATTGAAGGCTCTGGACGTGCAGAGCATATCAAGTAGGTGCCAAAAAGGATTGGGAAGCAAAAAAAGGGTGTGGGAAGAGCCTGAGGAGAACTTGGAAACTCAGAGGAAGGTGAAGCAAGAAGGAAGGAGAGAATGTAGTTAATATCTATGTGTCTATGCATTTGTTTTTTTCTTGAATCTATCCGTGTGTCCCTATGTATATCATTGTGTATTTCTGTTTCATGTCTCTCCTCTTACCCCCTAAACTTATTCTCTCTCTCATTTCTAATACCTATGCTATTTCCCTAAGTGGGTCTATTATAAGGGATTCATAGATGAAGTGGCTGAAATACTGGTTGAGGTTGTATCACTTTATCTATCGTCTATCTATCCACATAAATAGAAATGTGTGTCTAGAATGTAGGTGACTTCAGATGGACCAAGAAGGATTCATTAAAAGATCAAGGAAAAGAACTCAGAGTAGGTATTATAAGAAGAGGATAATATCAGGTCCCATACATGGCCTCGATGATTTTTAAAATAAAAATTTGTATTTGACTACTTGACAGAAGCTGGAAACCATGAATGGTAATATGAAGAAATGTGACACTTGGAAAACCTATTGATTAAAACTACTTTAGTAATAATGGTGTTTAAGGGTGTTAAAGATTATAACCCAATATTTTATCAGATAAGAGAAAAACAACAAAACAGTCTGATACTGTAAGAGAGAAAGAACTTACAGACATATCTAATGGTTTCTGTGGGATATATTATATATTCATATTGACAGATTCTGTCTTCTCTTCCATGGATTACTCAGGATCATTTAAGCAGGGCTGTCTACTTTGGATTGTCAAATATTAGTAGCAAGGTAGACACAATAAACTGCATAACAAGAGCAAAAATAAAATGGCAAAAATTTGGATGCCTGGGTGGCTCAGTTGGTTGAGCATCTGACTTTTGATTTTGACTCAGATCACGATCCCAGGGTCACAGGATCGAGTCTCACACTGGGCTCCATGCCGAGCATGGAGCCTGCTTAAGATTATCTCTCTGCCCCTTTCACCCGTTCACTTTCTCTTTAAAATTAAAAAAAAAATTAATTTTTTAAAAAGCAAAAATTAACAATTACACACAAATTGACAAAATTAGACAGTTTAAAACTCCGTTTTAACTCCCCCATATACAATCTAACAAGTGTTTTTACTTCTTTTACCCTAGATTTAAAAAGTGTCAGTGGGTGACAACATTATACAAACAACACACTATGAAACTTGGCATGTGTTTATATTATTTGATAATATTCAATACTATGCATTATTGTTTGACAAGACATACTGGTTTTTTTTCTTAAGAAACTGTAATGACTATTGTTCTTAAACAAACCAACCAATTCTGGAAGCAGTTGGAAAGATGAAAGAAATGGAACTGGTTCATGCAGGAAATTTCTTGATGCACCTTTGCAATCTCATAGATTAAAAGAAAAAAAGGAAAAGAAAAAGATCCCTTTCCTTTTCTGAGTAAAGGCTTCTTAGCCCTAGTATCCTGAGAACTATTAAGATGAAGATACCAACATTCCTTACACCTTTCCCCAATCAGTACCTGTCTCATGCATAGTAGGGGCAGAACATTTTAAGGAAGACTGCTAAATCTTAGCCATGCTACAGAAAGGCTTGAGTTTGTTAGATTCAACTAACAGCTCTGCAGCTATAACTAATGTGAATTTAGACATCTGACCTCTTGGAATCTCAGTCTGTTTATCAAATGGAAATACTAATAGCTACCCTGCAGAATAGAGTTAAAATTCAATGGGCTAACATGTATCAACATTCTAGTGCAGTATTTAACACCTCTTAGCAGTTCAATAATATTTCTTTTCATTTTTAAAAAATGTTTATTTATTTTTGAGATAGAGAGCGTGAGTGAGGGAGAGGCAGAGAGAAGAGATAAAGGATCTAAACCGGGCTCTGCCCTGATAGCAGCAAGCCCAATGCAGGGCTCAAACTCACATACCCTGAGACAAAGGCCTAAGCTGAAGTTGGACACTCAACCAACTGAGCCACTCAGGCACCCCAGTATATCTCTTTCTTGTTAATATAGATTAGTTTAAATTGGATTTTCTTCCTAAAAACCTAACGTAATTAACTGTGACTAAAGCCCCAAGGGGGCCGAGAGTATATCGATTACTCTGTTGGCCCTTGGAATTATAAAATGTGGTGATCTTAGATGTTCCCTTATTAACTTAACTGGATCTCCAGAGGACAGCATAAATAGTAGAGATATTTACACAAAAACCCACTTTCGTCCCATTTACCCAAGCTACCAATGTGTAAAAGCCCCACCTTTGCTAGTAACTAGCCAGTAACGTGGACAGGTCACTTTTCCTCCCTGATTCTCAGCTTTCCCACTGGGATCAAAAAGACCTCTAGAGGGACTTCCATTATTAAGTCTCTAATACCCTGGGATTCTTTCTGGCTAACATGGGCTAAGCCAATCTTTAAGGTCAGATGGGAATCACTAGGGCTTTGGAAAGGAGGGGGAAGTTGGAGAGGAGACAAGTAGTTGCAGAGTTGAGATCACTCAGAGCAGGAAAAGGAAGTGATTGTGGTTCTCACTAATCTCACTACCTTCCCCCACACCATAATCTTTCTTTTTAAGGTCTGCCTAAGATATATTTAGTTTGGGGAGTGGGTAGGTAATTCAGTGAATAGCTCAAATGATAATATCTCTCCCTCACCTATTGTGTAGAAAAGTCCTGGGTCAGGCAGCTGCAAGCAACCTAGTGTTTCCTAGGAGCTACCTGATGTTCAAGGTCTCTGGCCCTTTCTTCCATATTCTTTTTGCCACTCTTACCCTCTCATGCTCATGTGCCTCTTTACTGTCCATATATTTCATGTCCATCCCTGGCTGGATGTTAACACTGAGCTGCTTCCTGTCACTGTACATTACCTTATACATTATGCTGCTGATGACTGTAACTGGGTTGTTGACACTTGGGAACTATTACAAATAAAGTTGTATGAACACTTGGGTCCAAATCTTTTTGTTGACATGTGTTTTTATCTTTCTTGGGAAATATTTTGGAATAGAACTCTTGAGTCATATATTAAGTATGCATTTATTTTTTTAAGAAATTACTGAACTGAAAGGAATTGACCATTTTTTATTCCTACCAATAATGTGTGGGTTTCAATTGCTCCACATGTTTGTGTATACTTGGTATTGTTAGTGTTTTTAATTTGTAAAACTTTTGTGAGTATGTGGTCATTTTATTAATTTGTATTTTTTGATGCTTAATTTTATTTAACATCTTGTTATATGTCATTCATGTATCTTCATATACCTTCATTTAAAGTGTCTGTTCAAGTGGTACCTGGGTGGCTTAGTCAGTTGAGTGTCTGACTCTTGGTTTCAGCTCAGATCATGATCCCAGCATGGTGGGATTGAGCCCCATGTTGGGCTCTGTGCTGAGTTTGGAGCCTGCTTAAGATTCTCTCTCTCTCACTCTCTCTCTCTCTCTCTCTGCCCCTCTCCCACACTTGTGCTGTCTCTCTAAAATTAAAAAATAAATAAAAACTTTTTACTATCCCAGGACTTTACATTTCTACATATATTTTAGAATAAATTAGTCAATTCCTACAAAAATGTCTGATCATATTTTGGTTGAAATTGCATTGAATCTATAGATCATTTTAGAGAAAACTGGTATGTTAATGATCTTGAATTTTCCTGTCCATGAACATGGATTTATTTATGTCTTTAATTTTTTCAGTAATATTTTTCAATGTTCAGGTCTTGGGCATATTTTGTTAAATTGATGCTAAAATATTTCATGTGATTTCATGGAATGATAAATATATTTATTTTTAACTTTTAATTTCCAAATGTCCATGGCTAGTATAGTCATGCCTCAGCAATATTGCAGGTTTGGCATCTGGCCTTCACAATAAAGCAACTGTCATAATAAAGCAAGTCAACTGAAGTTTTTTACTTCTCAGTGCGTATAAAAGTTATGTTTACATTATATTGTGCTCTATTAAGTGTGCTGTAGCATTATGTCTAAAGAAACAATGTACATATCTTAATTTAAAAACACCTGTATCCTGTGAACTTGCCTAATGTACTTAATAGTTCCGGCAGTGTGTTTTGTAGATTCTTTAGATTTTCTACATTTATGATCATATCATCTGTGGATAAAATCTTAGTCTGTGTGAATCATCTCTGTGCTTTTATTATTGTAACAAAAACAAAAAGATCTATTCCTTCTCTACTTCATCTTTAAGGTCCTGGATTTCACTTGGTTCCCATAAACTACATTGCTTTATCAAATTCCAAGGTATTTTAAAACTTAAAATAGGCATCTGAGAGTTAATGTGTCAAAAGTTTCTTAGGTGTCTTACTTAGCACATTGGATTGTAACTTTTTGTATTTCTTCCACCTGACCACTATCTCCATATACATTAATCATCTATGTACCCTCACAGCCTAAAGGTGCCTTACACTCAAAAGTTTAATTAATATTTAATTAATATTTATTGAGTGAAGTACTAATATAATTAAGGTCTCTTTAGAGTGGCTTCAGCTATATTCTAAAGAATTTGATAAAAAGTTGGTTTTCTTTGGCTCAAACATTTTTATTTAAATTGCATTTTCTATTGGCATGATCCTCTCATTAGCTTCACTGTCATCCATTAGGTGGAAAGTCCTGAATCTCGTTTTCAAATCCCTTTAAAAACTTGTTTTAATGATGATATAGTTATGACCCATGTGGCAATCACTGGACTCATTAAAACTTCTCACATTTTCCTCATTTGAAAGTAATGTTTAGCCTCATTTTTGTCATTATTCATCTGAATATTTTGGTTGGGAAATAACAGTCATTTACATGTTCTTGGAACCAATCGCTTTTTTGACACAGACATTTCTAAAGTGTCAGTGTTATTGAACTACCAACACAGGATCTCTGCCTCCACTGCTGCCAGAGGGTTTAGGGCAGGCATGGAACAGATGGTCCTTCCAGCTCTTAGCTTAATTTCATCTGGTTCAAAGCCAGCTTTCTAAAATTAACTGTGACTAAAGCTGAGAGGGCTTTTAAAAAAGGCTTTTGGTGGGCTTATACTACAAGGCCACCAGATGGATCTATTCTTCCATGAAAGAGGAGAATTTCTGTTGTGGGATGGCCATTCTACCTGTAACCAGTGTATCTGGTTTTCCAGAGCTGGTGAAATCCCAGTAACATCATTGTCTCAATTCCTTAAACCTCTTTTTCTTGCTACAGGAAGTGAATTTTTTTAATTTAGGGTTCTCTTGCCCAAATGTTTCTAAGAATCCCCAGAAGTGCTTATATGTGACCATATATACTGATTATCCCTTATTGGTGCTAGTGCTTGTACTGACCTGTCACTTCATCTCCTCAGAAAGACAGACATGCAGAGGTGCTCTCTACCCTCATGGTGAAGATGACAGTGAAGTAAGAAGGAGAATGCCTCCTTTTGGTGTTCCATTCAATTAGGGATAGAGGTGTCCCAAATCAAGTTTATCTGCATCTTCAACTGTTACAACAGTTAGTGATAAGAGTGAATTTTGTTAGTTTTTATTAGCTTTTTTTTCCCATGTAAGTATAGTTGATACATAATGTTACATTAGTTTCAGGTATACAACTTAGTGAGTTGACAAGTTTATACATTATGATGTGTTCACCACAAGTATAGCTACCTGTCAAGTTACATGGCTATTATAATGTTATTGACTATACTCCTTATGCTGTGACTATTATATCTGACGTATTCATTCCATAATTGGAACCCTGAATCTACTCTCCTTCATTCATTTTGCCCATTCCCTCTGACAGTTTGTTCTCTGTATTTATAGATATGATTCTGTTTATTGTTTGTCTTATTAGATTTTAGTTTTAAGAATTTTAGATTTGGGGTGGAGACAAAGGGCATTCATTTTTTACCAAAATATACACCAAATACTTAATGGATAGAAAATCTCCCAAAGCTACATCTTTCCTAACTGTCATTGTTAATGACTTCCTAGTGTGCTGTTGAAAGGTAATATTGCAATTTACTTAACTATTCTCCAAGTATTAGCTCTATAAATTGTTTCTTAGTTCTTGATATTATATTCAGTGTTTCAGTGAATATCATTAGACATTAAGTCTTGCCATATTTAAAATTATTTCCTTGAAAACAGTGTGGAGCTTCCTCAGGAAACTAACAATAGAACTCCCCTATGACCCAGCAATAGCACTGCTAGGAATTTACCCAAGGGATACAGAAATGCTGAGGCATAGGAGCACATGTACCCCAATGTTCATAGCAACACTCTCAACAATAGCTAAAACATGGAAAGAGCCTAAGTGTCCATCAATGGGCGAATAGATCAAGAAGATGTGGTTTATCTATACCATGGAATACTACATGGCAATGAGAGACAGTGAAATCTGGCCATGTGTAGCAACATGGATGGACCTTGAGGGTGTTATGCTGAGCGAAATAAGTCAGGCAGAGAAGGACAAATATCATATGTTTGCATGTATAGGAGGATTAGGAGGAACTTGACGGAGGAACAAGGGGGAGAAGAAGGGGGGAAATGGTGGGGGAAAGGGAGAGAGGCAAACCATGAGAGACTCTTGAATGCTGACAAAAACTGAGGACTGATGGATGTGGGGGGGAGGAGGGATGGGCATGGAGGAGGACACTTGGGATGAGCATTGGGTGTTATGTGGAAACTAATTTGACAATAAACTATTTGTAAAAAAAGAAAATTATTTCCTTGAGGTAGATTCTCAAGACTAGAATGTGTGAGTAAAGGGGTATGTAAATATTTTTGTGCTTCTTGGGAGAGAGTATCTAATGAATGCTAGCAAGCAGACCCATTCAGAAGGAAAATAACTTCCTTATTTTCCTTCCTTCTAGAAAATAACTTCCTTATTTTCTAGAAGATAACTGGTTTCACTGTCCTCTAACATTTAGGAACATGAAAAATGGGGCAAGCATCAGAAGGTTATTTAGTGGGCAAATTAACAGACTAGAGGAAACATTATCGGCATGTGAAGAGTTTAAATCAGACTATGGTATACAGGCCACAGTAATCTCTTACACCCCACCCCAGCATTGATATACTTTGGGAGCTCAGGTTATTGCTAAAAATAATCAAAACATCTTCAAGATTTTCATTTTTCTGGGAGGGAGAGTTCATTGACTTGTGCTAGATGAGTCTCTGTCATTTGGTTACTTGCAGCATCCACCAGCTAAGGAACAAAGTGTCAGAGGAGCATGATATTCTCAAGAAGAAGGAGATGGAATCAGGGCCCAAAGCATCCCATGGGTACGGAGGTCGGTTTGGGGTGGAAAGAGACCGAATGGACAAGGTGAGTTGAAAGAAAGATGTTTACTTAAAGATAAAAGATTGATTCATTTGTTGGTATTATGGTTTAAAATGTATTCCAAAGTACAGCATTCATTGGGGCTTTAAAAAAGAAGTCCACATATTATTGTATCATTTTTTTCCTGATTTCAACACATAAATATAAATGGTAGAAAATTGGGTCCAAGAATTTAAAAGGGCTGGCCTGTGGTTGGCCCAGCCATGCTGTAACTCCTTAGGAGACAGGGTCACAATTACAGAGGGAAAAATATGTCTTAAAATCATTTACTATTTTCAAATGTTTATATATGTTGATGTTGCAACTTATTATTATTTTCTTTGCTGTGTATTTAGTGTTCTTTCTATATATATATATATATATTATACCTTATATAATGTGTGCATGTAAAATTAATGTAAGTTTATTCATTAGATTCCATCAAATACAAATATTGTTTTCCCTTATCCATTAGCTACCACTAAAGTATGATTAAAATGCTTGTATTATAAATTATAATTTCCATTGACTTTCCTAATCTCAAAGATATGGATATATTCCTATAACAAAAAAACCATTTTATCTCCAAAGAGAAAAAAAAAATTCAATGAAAAGCCTTTAGTGCACTCTCAAGAAGTGTTTTGTTTTGTCATTGTGTAAAGTGTAATATAGGCATTGTTTTGTCACAAAATTCCTAGGGAAAAATTAAAATAGATGAGCATTCATGCATTCTTACATTCATAAGCAAAGTTGACCTACACAGACCTAAAAATACTGCAAAATGAGTTCCTAGGAGCTCTTATAGGCCAGTGCTTCACATCAAGCTATGTATTGATGTTTGTCCCAGCATCAGATTAAAAATACAGTAGAAAGGAAAGGATTTCTAATTTCTTCTTAGTTGGAACTCTGACTTATTTGGTTTGAAGTACTAATTAATTCCCAGATTATTAAAGTATCCACATCTAAATATTAGGAGAGATAAACCTTTCAAAACCAAATAGAAAATAAAACAATAGATGGAGTAAAAAGTGGAGGGGGATGGAAAATTTATATGCCCTCTTGGACTACTTACAATATTGTCTACCGACCCCCTTTGATGCAGAGTCAGTCACTTAATTATCAGAGCTCAGGTGGCACTTCTGAAATGTGATGGTCACACAGAAAACTAGAACCCAGAACAAAAGCACTTGGTTGTTTTAGTGAAATATGCAATCTTGGCTATGGCATCAAGTCAGTCCCCTTTGATCTCTCTTTAATAACTACTTCATTCTATTTTGACCAGTAAATCCCTTGTTTTTAGCTTTCTTTTGTTTCTGGCTCACTGTTCTGCCTACCTCGTCTCTATCCTGATGGTTCCCAGCCCATTCCTGTAGGAATTTCCTGAGTGATAGGTTCCTAATGGCATTAAAGAAGACAAGTAACAAGTAACCTTGCTCTCTCCAATCACATATCCCTTGTGTGATACACTTGTGGAGGCTATGAGACTGACACAGAATGGAATTTCTGGTATTCTTAAATCCCAACTGATGTCTGTATCATTTTAATTTTTACGGTCATTTTTGTCTTTCACTCATTCCATCTGATCATCTTAGAGTGCTGTGGGCCATGAGTATGTTGCTGAGGTGGAGAAGCACTCTTCTCAGACTGATGCTGCCAGAGGCTTTGGGGGCAAATATGGAGTTGAGAAGGACAGGGCAGACAAGGTAAGTCCCTTTGCTACCCAGCTCAAATCATGTGGGATTTACCAGCACTCAACTGTTGAATGTGGGTCTATGCTTCTATGGAAAGATGGCAGTGGACTCAGGAGGGTCCATCATGAGGATAGGTCCATAACCTTCAGCAAGTTCCTTTGTGCCACTTTTGGAGGCCACATGCTGAGCTCAATAGTGTTAATTTAAACGAGACAAAGATTCTCAAACTCTGTTTTGATAAGGAATCCGTCAAACCATTGATTTTTAGTATACCTGCATACATGAAGAAAGACAAACCTCCTCTTTTGTTAAGCATCAAAACCTTATCATTATTTATGCCTTTCAGGAGCACATAGGGAAATTCCAAACCTCCTCTTTTGTTAAGCATCAAAACCTTATCATTATTTATGCCTTTCAGGAGCACATAGGAGTCGGCTTAAGTATTATGGCCACAGGAGCAAACAATCAAGTAAAACAGCTAATTAGGGTTATAATGTTTTTAGAAGGATTTAGCACCAAATCCCTGAAGTCCAGAGGTTTTAAAGACTCCTTTGTACAAAAAAAAATGTAGTTTTAAAAAGAGAGAAAAAGCACTGTACAATTGAAATTATAGAGTGGTCAGGAGAATACTATTAATAACTCATTCATGTTCTCACTTCACACCTATGTAGATTGGACTCTTTGATCTTGTTTTTTATGGTGCAGAATTGTGTCTCTCCCCTTGCAGCTGCACACAGAGAAGACATTTCCTTCACAGCTAGCTGAGATTTTCTTTTTACCTGCAGTTGTTAATTAGGTGCACCTGAATCCTTAAAGCCAAGTGTTAGAATATTATTTGCATTGTAGGGGGTGGACAGAAAAGTTCAAAATATACTGAAAGGAAAAGGAAGAACATAAAGGGTAATTTTTTTTAAGGCAGTAATGGAATAGGGAACATGGTTCTTCTCTAACCAGGATGGAATTTCCCTTCCATCTTGTATTTGCCTGATCACTCATTGTTCTTTCTTTCCTCTTCTGCCTCCTGAGCTACAAAGTGAACTACTTAAACAGTCAGTGTGTCATGTAAATCAAGAAACAACATATAGTAATGGCCCTTAAGGTGCAAAATCTAGTCTTGCTTAGAGGCCCATGAGCCACATGAGGGTATAGATAAGCTATGAGTGATGTTAGGTATTGGCCAACATATCCAGTCCTGGAGCAGCTAGGATCCAGCTTCTCCTAGTTGTCTCTCATCCCACCAAAACACATCTCTGGGTTTCCGCTGCCACGTAGGGAAAGAGAAGAGGCACGGTATAATCAATTAGGATTTGGATAATATTTCTTAAATGTGCATAGTGCTTTATAGTTTACAAGGCACTTTCCTAGGTATTATCTCATTTTAGTATTGTGAGAGTTAGGAATAAAAGC
Organism: Crocuta crocuta; assembly: GCF_008692635.1. NCBI lineage: Eukaryota > Metazoa > Chordata > Mammalia > Carnivora > Hyaenidae > Crocuta > Crocuta crocuta. The sequence continues at coordinate 296,922 of NW_027530544.1, read as the reverse complement.
ACTAATTTTCTGAGAGACACAATGCAAATGCTTTACATACCTTGCCCCACTTATTACTCAAGCTATCCCAAATAAAGAGGGATCATTTCTCCCATTTTATAGTTGAGGTTAGTAAGGCAGGTTTACCTGTTTTCATCTCATATTTGAGGAGACTGAGCCTCAGTAACATTAAAGGACATGCATAAAGTTAAATGACTATAAATAGAGCAAGTGGGGTTGGGGGTTGAATCAAGAGCTGATGAATCCATAGTGCCCACATTCATTGCTCTGAAGCACATTGCTGCTCCAACAGCCTGTCAGGTCAGGGTGCCATCTTTTCTAGGTCAAACCCTCATTCTCAGCCCCGAGCTTCTGTAAACTAACCTCTGGTCTGAGCTAGGGGTAAGGTATGTGAGGGAGGGGAAAACTGTCAGCTCCAGTTCTAACCAATCATCTTTCCTTTTCTCTGTAGTCAGCAGTTGGCTTTGATTACAAAGGAGAAGTGGAGAAGCACGCATCTCAGAAAGGCAAGGACCCTGTGCTTCAACCTTTGCAAACTGATTGACCTATTCAGCTCAGACTTCACCTCCCAGTAGCTGTCATCAACTCCCTTTAGTTCCATGACCCAGTTCCCTACTATTGTATTTATTTTTAAATCCAAGCATGTATTTGCTTCTGTCTTCTTATCTCTTTTTATGAGATTGTTTAGTCCCCCTTTCTCTCTAATGGATTGAAAATAAGGTATCCTATTCCTTTATTTTAGGAAGCTATCCCTAAGTTTTAACACTCATTTTTTACTTAAGTTTAAAATGAATCACTATCTCTTCCTGAGTAATAAAGAAAACGTAGAATAATTTAATTACATTCCTTCTACATCCTACATTCTTTATACCAACTGGCCAATTGTTGCCCAGTGTAAGAATTCTGTGTGGGGTTTTTTTTATGTTTTTATTTATTTTTGAGAGAGAGAGACAGAGAGACAGAGACAGAGACAGAGTATTAAGAGGGGAGGGGCAGAGAGAGAGGGAGACACAGAATCTGAAGCAGGTTCCAGGCTCTGAGCTGTCAGCACAGAGCCCGACGTGGGGCTTGAACTCACAGGCCATGAGATCATGACCTGAGCTGAAGTTGGACACTCAACCAACTGAGCCACCCAAGCGCCCCAGCATTCCATGTGTTTTTAACCCCCACAAAAGTGAATCATTATTGCTATTTAGTGAATGCTTATTTAAATTGTCCAACATATTTACCAGCTTCCTAGCCAACCCTGTTTATTGTATTTCACTGTTTCCTCCTTGCTTCTATGTCCTTCTTATTAAAGTATATCCTTTGATAGTTCTTTCAGTGAAAGCTCATGAAAGAACTCCCAGACTTTGTCTGAAAAATGTATTTTGCTCCATTCTTCATTGTTACTTTCCCTTCATCACTTTGAAGGTATTATTTCATCCTCCTTGGCATCTCTTGTGTGTAGTCTAACCATCATTCTTTTGTGGGTAACGACGGGTCTTGTCTCTCTGCTGTATTTTTTCTGTGAAAGGTTTTCTTTTTTCTTTTTAATTTTAGTGTTTATTTATTCTTGAGAGATAGAAACAGAGCATGCGCAGAGAGAGATACACCCAGAATCTGAAGCAGGCTCTAGACTCTGAGCTGTCAGCACAGAGCTCAGTGCAGGGCTTGAACCCGCGATCTGCAAGGTCATGACCTGAGCTGAAGTCGGATGTTTAACCGACTGAGCCACCTCAGCTCCCCAAAAGGTTTTCTTTTTGTCTCTGATATTCTGAAATATCATTAGGATATATCTAAGTGTTGGATCTATTTATCTTTCCTACATGAGACTTCTTGTTCCTCTTCAACCTGAGAAATAGCTTCCATTATGGAAAGTTATCAGGCGGGTTTTCTTTGGATAGTGCATCTCCTCTCGGCTCATAGTTTTTCTTCTGAAACCCATATTAGATGCATATTGGAACTTATCATTCTCTTTTTAATGTATCTCTATTTTTTTTTAAAAAAACCTTTATTTATTTATTTATTTATTTATTTATTGTTTCAAGTTTTTATTTAAATTTGAGTTGGTTAACATAGAGTGTAATAATTGGTTCAGGAGTAGAACTTAGTGATTCATCACTTATATATAACAGTGTTCATCACAAGTGCCCCCTTAATAACTATCACCCATTCAACCGATCCTCCTACCCACCTCCCCTCCAGCAACCCTCAGTTTGTTCTCTATAGTTAAGAGTCTTTTATAGTTTGCCTTCCTTTTTTTTTTTTCCCTTTCCCTGTGTTCATCTGTTTTGTTTCTTAAATTCCACATATGAGTAAAATCAAATGATATTTATCTTTTTCTGACTGACTTATTTCACTTAGCATAATACTCTCTAGTTCCATCTATGTTGTTGCAAATGGCAAGATTTCATTCTTTTTGATGGCTGAGTAATATTCCATTGTGTATATGGGTGTGTGTGTGTGTGTGTGTGTGTGTGTATGCCACATCTTCTTTATCCATTCAAGAGTTGATGGACATTTGGGCTATTTTCATAATTTGGCTATTGTTGATAATGCTGCTATAAACATCTGGGGGCATGTGCCTCCATTGAATCTGTATTTCTGTATAATTGCTGGGTCATAGGGTAGTTCTATTTTTAGCTTTTTGAGCAAGATACATACTGTTTTCCAAAGTATGCTTGTATCCAGACTGGTTGTTCCACCATTCCCACCAACAATGCAAGAGGTTTGCCCTTTCTCTGCATCCTTGCCAATTCCTGTTGTTTCCTATGTTGTTAATTTTAGTCATTCCGACAAGTATGAGGTGCTATCCCATCATAGGCTTTACATTTTTACTCATTTATTTTAAATTTTTAAATTTTTATTTACATTTGAGAGAAAGAGATAGCGCATGAGCAGAAGAGGGACAGAGAGAGGGAAACAGAGAATCGGAGGCAGGTTCTGGGGCAGTGAGCACAGAGCCCAACATGGGGCTTGAACCCATGAACTGCGAGATCATGACCTAAGCTGAAATCAGGAGTCCGATGCTTAACTGTCTGAGCCACCCAGGTGCCCCTAGACTTAGAGCAGTTTTAGACTTACAACAAAATTGAGAGGAAGGCAGAGAGATTTGCCATACACTCCTCCCCCTCACCCCCTCATACATATAGCCTCACTCATTATTAACAGCACTCACAACAGTGGTACCATTTTTTTTTTTTTTTACATTGACACATCAAAATCACCCAAAGTTCATCCATAGTTTATTTTAGGGATTACTATTGGTGTTATCTTAGGGATTACTACTGCTTTTGCTGCATTCCACATGTTCTGTGTGTTTTAATTTTTATTAAGCTCCCTTTTAATTTTTTCTTTGACCCATGGGTTATTTAGAAGCTCTGTTATTTAGTTTCTAGGTATTGGAAGAATTTTCTAACTCTATTGTGTTAAGAGAATATGATATCTAATATTTCAACCTTTTGAAATGTATTGCAACTTATTGTATAGGCAAGCATATGGTCTATCTTTGTGAATGTTCTATGTGCCAAAAAGTATATTATGCAGTTTGGGGATACAATGTTCTGTAAATGTCATTTCAGTCTTGTTAGACGATAATGTTGTTTGTGCCTTCTATAATTTTAGACTCTTTTTGTCTACATATTCTATCAATTAATGTGAAAGGAGTGTTAGTATTTTCATCTAGGATCAAAGATTGGTCTATTTCTCTTTCGGTTTCTGTCAGTTTTTGCTTATATATAAATATGGATTCCTTTCATAGGTTATACCAGCATATATATCCCTCATAAGTGATGATTTGTTCTCTTATTATTGTGTTTTGGCTCTCTTGACTCATAATGCATTTTGTATTGAGCTCTACTTTGTCTCATATTCCTGCCATCTTTCCGATGCTTATTCTTTCTGTGGTATATATTTTCCTAGACCAGCATGAAATTAATTTCTCAGCTTAGAATTCCTATGTAATATAAGTAGTATATAACTGGAAATTTGCATTCTGTATATTCAGGGTAGGCTTGGAGTTTCTAAGTCCCATAGTAAAATTTCCCACTAACAAATGCTGAACAAATGACAACCCCCCTCACCATTTCCCTGGAGAAATAAGTAGAATTTTTCTAGAACTCTTTTATAGAAGCAGACAGACTGTCATTTCTTGCTTACCCGTCCCCTGTTCTTGGATAAGAACCCCTGACCCTAGATCTTAATCTCTAGGCACTAACTTTGGGACTTAAAACATCCTTGGGTTTTCTGAGTCAGCTCATAATTACTCTAATATTTACTGCTTCAATTCATCTCTTTGTTTCTGGAGCCATGACTTTTTTTCTTTCCATTTGAGCTTCACTACAAAAAAAGAAAGATTGTTATATTTTAGCAGATATTTCTAAATTTTATATAGGAGTAAAAACAGAGTACATTTCATATGTATCTGCCTTTTTTCCCTCTGAAAGTGTCTCTTTACATTCTCTGTACTTTCCCCTTCCTTGAAGAAAGGAGACGATTGAAATGCCCTTCACATCTTGAGATGGAAGTAAAGGAGAAGAAGAAAGGAGTGAACAATGTTGAATTACAGCTTCCAAAAGATGGCTTAGGACACTGTCTTTAATTCACCTAGATGCTGACCCATCTTTCTTCCCAGGCCCCTATCCCCCCTGCACCCACTTCACTTGACTCCTCTCTTCCATAGCACCTTTCTGTGGGCTGAGAGTGGGCTCTCATGACTGCTTCTTCCACCACAGATTACTCGCATGGCTTTGGAGGCCGTTATGGGATAGAGAAGGATAAACGGGACAAGGCAGCTCTGGGATATGACTACAAGGGAGAGACAGAGAAACACGAGTCCCAGAGAGGTGAGTTGGGATTGGAGAGGAAGGAGGTCACACAGTAGCCTAGAGCCCTCCTTCCTTCCTTGCCGGAAGCTACACTAAGGACCCAGAGTACAGAGGTGTAGATGTGCAGTGGAGATGGTGGTGTAAAGGTAAGTGTATGTGTGTGGGGTGGATGGGGAGAAACCAAGAGCGTAGAGAGGAAAGTGGCAAGATTAGCAGCAGGACAGAAGAGGCCAAAGAGAAGGGGTCACTGAGCAAGGGATAAAGACAAACAGCCTGGGTGGATGATTTGGCTTTGAGTCTCACAGGCCCCGGTGCCTCACAAAGACAGAGAGGTCTCTCTCCTCCCTGGGACACATAGGGGATGGCTGGAGGAAACTCCTTATTTTTTCCCCATTTCTTCCCTTATATTACTTCCTTTTCGGTCACTTCTTGCTTTTTATCTTTCCCTCTTCATATCTCTCTCCCGTCCATTTTCTTCTGACTGTTTTTCTCCCCCATCCTTTTCTGTCTCTTTCCATACAGGCTTTCCTCTACCCTCTGATTCTCACTCTTCCTCATCCATCCCTGTTTTCCATATTCCTGTCATCTGGTCTTTCTTCGCATGACTCCTTTACCTATTTACTCTTAGTATTTTAACTCCTCTTATGACTCTCAGATCTTTCTGTCCTGCAGATTATGCCAAGGGCTTTGGTGGTCAATATGGAATCCAGAAGGACCGAGTGGATAAGGTAAAGCACCAGAACACTAGTGTCCTGAGAAAAGGTCACTAAAGTGCATCTGAAGTGCATTGAGATAAGAGAAGCTAAGTGTCCTGAGCTGTTGTCCTACACGCCCCATTGACTGCTTTCAGCATCTAATGAGCAAGTCTTCTAAAGCCTGAGTTTTAAATAAAGAGAAGCGGGGAGGGGAGTCAGAGAGAGACAGAAACACAGATAAACTTCAGGAAAAGGTGATGTTTGAAACTTCATTGATTGCTATGCATTACTTAATTCAATCTATAATCTGTTTCTATTCCATTCACACCAGTTCCTCTTCATGCATTGGCTGGGCCTTGCTGCATTCTAGGCAACTGGATTTAGAGATATAAAGTTCTAGGTACACTGAGATTTCAAAAAGAAGAGCTGAGCCCACCAGTTTAGAACTTCTTTACCCCTCTCTCTGCCACAAAACAATATACGAATACTCTGTTTAACTATTGAGCATCAAATGGTTAGGGATGCTTCCTATAGTGACCCCAATGCCCAATACTGATTTGGGGTCATTACCATTTCCTTCTCCCCCCTACATTGTGCATACTGTTCCCGTCTCTACAGAGTGCTGTTGGCTTCAATGAAATGGAGGCCCCAACTACGGCTTACAAAAAGACAACACCCATAGAGGCTGGTGAGTCTTAACAATTCCTTTTCTTTATGTTTGTCAACCACCTCTCCCTTCTCATTCTTTCTTATGTCTAGACTACCCCCTCCATGCCTTTAACTACCTAAACCAGCTGAATTAGAGTTGATTTTGCCCCTATATTTCCAAATTCTCTTCTCCTAGAAAAACTAGGTTAAGTGGGTAGAGAGATAGAGTGACATTGGGAAGGAACAGAACATAGGAAGGGAGGGTTGGGGAGACGTTTGGGAAGAATACAGAAGTATAAGAACTTGGGATGAGAGAGGACAAGGTGGGTGGTGGTTAGAGGGCTTAAAGATTTAAGGAATGTGGATAGGGGAAGATGCTGGTTAGGAAAACAAAGCTTATAATTTAGAAAGGACAAGAGTCTGAGATTGCATGGCTTGGCTATATGGAAATCTAGGCTTCAGGGCTACATTCTCTTCCTAAAACCACCTTGTTCTTCCATCAGTACCTCTTACCTTCCTTCCCATGAGTTCTCCCTCCATCTGCTCTATGCCTGGATATTTAACCAATTCCTTTTCTTCTTTCAAGTGCCATCCCCACCACACCTGATCCAAGACAATCCTAATTCTTCTTGCCTGTGTCTGCAGCTTCTAGTGGTGCTCGTGGGTTGAAGGCAAAATTTGAGTCCATGGCTGAGGAGAAGAGGAAGCGGGAGGAAGAAGAAAAGGCACAGCAGATAGCCAGGCAGCAACAGGAGAGAAAGGCCCTGGTAAAGATGAGCCATGAGGCTAAGCAGCCTGAGGACACTGTGGGAGAGCCGGAGGTGCCAGCCCCAATGCCTAAGAAAATCTCTTCAGAGGTGAGTGCTTGGCCTTCTATGGTTCACATTCAGGATTCCTTGCCCAGAGAGCCCGAGGAGTCCAAATCATTAGTAGAAAATAAGACACAGGCCTCCCTGGTGTTAGGCAAAGTCTATAACTCCTGTCTCCACCTTCAGGAAGATTTCAGTCCAAATGTTAGGTCTTTTATATACCAAAATGTTAGAGGGGAAAAAAATCAAGATTTATAATAGACCAAGATTTGCATATTTGGCCATGCAGCTAGTCATTCCTACAGGAACAAGAGGAAGGAGCTATCACTTCAGGTTGGAGCACATCTAGAAGGATGATTGATTTGGATTGGCAGAGACAGGAAGGGAAGTGTAAAAAAGAAGTTTGCATACTTACAAGAGAGATGCTTTATTCTCCACAGGCCTGGCCTCCAGCAGGGAGCTGTCAATCATCAGAGCCTGGGCCTGTTAGAATCAGTAGGGAACACCCAGTGCCTACCCTGCCCCCGAGGCAGAATCCCCCAGAGGTGAGTAGAGCCCCAAAAATCCTCTGCCCTTTCCCCATGTCCTAGAAAGGTGGGCCATATGAAGTGACCAACCATCTTGGTTTGTCTGGTCCTGTCCTGGTCTTAGCACTGAAAGTCTTGTATTCTAGGGACCACCCAGTCCTGGGAAGATCAAGACAGTTAGTCATCCTAGCTGTGGTATTCTCAACAATGTGTTTTGCTTCAATCTTTTCCTGGTCATTCAAGGAACCAGACTCACTTTCCACTTCCCACCCTTCACATTCTCTACACTCCCCTCCTATCACCTCTTGGCAGATGTTTTGAGTGGGTAGGCATGGGAGGAAGTTGAGGAATAAAGATGAATGAAAGCCTGTGTTCTCTAGAAGAGTCTATTAGGTGGAGGTGAGGACGGAGGGTAGAAGTGGTAGGATGGTGATGGGTAGAGTCTTAGTAGTCCTCCACTGGGAAGTTTTGGAGAAGCAGTTCCTGGTGGATGGAAGTTGTTCTGATCCACACTGTCCCTTCTCAGGATGAGGAGCCCCCGGCCCTGCCTCCCAGGACTCTGGAAGGCCTGCAGCTGGAGGAAGAGCCAGTGTATGAAGCAGAGCCTGAACCTGAGCCTGAGCGCAAACCTGAGCTGGAGCCTGAGCCTGAGCCTGAGACTGAGAATGACTATGAGGATGTTGGAGACATGGACAGATATGAGCAGGATGGTGAACCAGATGGGGACTATGAGGATGTACTTGAACCCGAGAATCCCTCTTTTGCCTCCACTACAGCTGGTAAGTGGTGGGGGTGGGGGAAGCAGCTCCTGCATTGGATCCCGTCCAGGGGCCGGGGGGGGTGGGGAGGTAAGGAAGAGGAATTTCCCCCATTACAGAGAAGAACCGGTTTTCCTTTTCCATGTTGGCGAGACCATGTTTATATTTCTCTTTATGCAGAATCATCTGGCTACCAAGCTGGGGCTGGAGAAAGGATCTCAGCTATAGCCCTGTATGATTACCAAGGAGGTAGGTTTGGAGTGGCCTGAGGGGTCTGGTGCCTGGAGGCCCTTACTACAAGAGAGGGAGATAGATTCTGAGGGTCAGGGAAGGACCCAATGTTGGCATCAAAAACAGTGCCCTTCTTTCCTTGAGGTTTAAAGTGGGCACAGGAATAGAAGGATTATGGTCTGACCATCCTAACATCCCACCCATTTCCTCCCCAGAGGGAAGTGACGAGATTTCCTTTGATCCTGATGATATCATCACTGACATTGAGATGGTGGACGAGGGCTGGTGGCGGGGACGTTGCCATGGCCACTTTGGACTCTTTCCTGCAAATTATGTCAAGCTTCTCAAGTAACTGGCTCTGCCTGTCTCCTGCACTGTGACTTCCCATGTCCAAAGTGGTTCTACCTTCACCCCCATCCTATTCCTACTGCAAGTATCATGAGTTACCTGAGATTCTAGAGAAACTTTCCTCTCCCTCTCCGCTAGGGGTTGGGACAGAGACAGTGTGAGGAAGGGGTCTTCTTCCCCTCAGTGTCCTTCCTACCCTAGATGAGCTCATGGACATTCATCTTGTGCTCCCGTGTCCTTTCCCATGAATACTCCCTCAAATACCCCAAGTTCCACCTTCCTCTGTTTGTGAGCTCTGAGCTTTCTGGTTTGCTTACATGAGAAGGTATGTCTAGATCGTCTGGTTTGCCCACTTGCCCACTTTCTTTTTCTGCAGAGATGTTTATTTTATCTTCTCTCTGTTCAATCTTAAATCAGAAATAAAATGGGACTGTGGTTCATTTGTATGATGAGGTAAATAATACTTTTTTTAAAAAATAGTTTATTGTCAAGTTGGTTTCCATATAAGTAAATAATACTTTTTATGCAGCCCTCAATGGCCCTACTTTCATGGCTCCAATTCTCCTTCCCTCTCTCAGATGTATCCAGAAGACCCCCTCCTGCCATTACCCATTGCCCTGCACCCTGTATATCAAGGGTTGAATCTTCTCCTTATACTGACCTTAAACCTAATCCCAAACAGTTTGACCTGGAAAATGGCAGTAAAATGAGAGGCCAGAAGACCAAGAAGTACCCACATTAAGGCAGTTCAACTTCCACTGGCTTTAGCAGTTGTTGAGAGGCCAACCACCTTCTTCCTGGGAGTAATAACTGCGTTCTTTTAGGAAATGATTATTCGTTCTTTTTTTAAGTTTGTTTATTTCTTTTGAGAGAGAGAGAGAGAGAGAGCATGGGAGGGGCAGAGAGAGAGACAGACAGAGAGACAGAGAGAGAGAGAATCCCAAGCAGGCTCCACACTGTCAGCCAATGCAGGGCTTGAACTCACAAGCCATGAGATCATGACCTGAGCCAAAGCCAAGAGTTGGACACTTAACTGACTAAGCCCCCCAGGCACCCCAGGACATGATGATTCTTGAGGAAGAAACACAAACTGGGGAATAGAAAGGAGGAAAATGGAGATTTGGACCGAAAAAAAAAAAAAAAAGAAAAAAGACTAAAGCTAAAGGAATACAGGCTCCAATGAGGTATTAAGAGGATTTAGAGTCAGAGACAGTGGCTTCTACTAGAGAAAGTCCAGACTTCCTTGTAGTTGGGTGACTGAAATTGCGGCCATGTAAGAAGGTAGATAGGGGAAACTCATGAATATTCTGTGTGGTCCAGGGCCAAGGCTGATAGGAAAAGAGGTGAGTACATTTAAACAGCTAGTGGTGGGCAAAAGCAAATCACCAAGCAAATTATGGGGATGAGAAAGAATGAGAGGCCTGGGTATGGTAGGGGTTTTTTGTTTGTTTTGTTTTTTGTTTGTTTGGCTTTCCAGCCATTTTTTCCTGAGCCATTGAGCTCAGCGAGGTCTAATAGGAGATCCTAGCAAAATCAAAATAAAAGGCAGGGATTTGGGGGCAAAGATGAAGAAAGCAGTGGGCTCAAGGAGGAGCTAGGATTAATGATGAAGGTCCATAATTGTTCTAGGGCTCCATAAAATGGTGAGCTCCTCCTGTGCCAAGAGCACTGCATGCCTCGGGCTCATTCCTTCTTTCTCCTTCAAGACACACAGTCCTTTGTTTCCACAATGACCTCTGTGCCAGTGAATCACAGATGTGTCTCCAGACCTAACTTACAAGAATCACTCAGCTTTCCAGAGTGCAAAACAGCTTTTATTGCCACTTCTAAAGGCAGTGGGATTTCTAGCACACAGAGGTAAGTCACCGTAGATGTACATAATCTCATTCTTCAGTTTGACTTGACATCACAAATAGATCAGACATTCACCATGGTTTTCCTGTTCCATCTTCAAGTTACACCTTGCTTTTCATTTTTCCCTTCATTATCAGACAAAAACTTCTTTTCTGCTTCAGTTGTACAGACTTCACCCTCCAAGTCTTCTGGTCTCTACTCCAGATGGATTCACTCATCAAGGAATCTATTATACACACTTCCCTGTCCAGACTCCTATTCCTATTCCTTTTCACTCCCCTCTGCTGCTGCTTCATCTGAAGTGATGTCTAGCTGTCTTGCCTCTGTCAGATAATTCTGTGCTCATGCTACTCAACCTAGCCTCCTCTCATGAATCCAGTAATTTTTCTGTCCAATCCACAGCCTCTCTAAAAGGCTTCCTTTTTGCTCCAACTGCCATCTCACCATAAAATTTGCTTGTTTGTGTAGACTGGTAGATACCTGTAGTACCCTGGTTTCCTGCAACATATACAATTAGATATCTTATAAAATGTGTTTGAAGATGTTAATCAGTTTAATTTTGCTCTGGGAAAATAAAGAGTAACTGTAAGTGTGCAGCCCACAGAGCTGTATGGGCTGTCTCCTGGCTGCTCCCCTGGACCCTGGGCTGCCCAGGTGTGAAGGAAAAGCCCTCTGCTCTCCTCCTTTTTCTAGATTTTTCATCCATCTAACAGCAGCCCCTGATTGGTGAATAGCTCCCCTTTCTCTCTTTCTCTAGTAAAAGAAGAAACCCACAATGGACTTTAGGAGCTTTCTTTCTCCAGATAGAAGGGAGAATACACAGAGTTGAGACCTGGAGGACTCTTCCTTTTTTTCCCCACTTTGGTGTTCAGCTGTTTCCAGTTACTCATCTTCACTGAATAAAATCATAGCTCATACTCTAGTTGTATTTTTAGAAAATGGTGCCTTATATACAAATGTGAAATATAAACCAAGCAAAAGGATTATGGAAAATAAAGTAACATTACGTTTATTACATAAAGTGGCACGCTATAATGAAAAGATGAACATGCTTCTACTCTGGGACTTGCTTTAATGCCTTCTGACTCTTCTCACTGGTGTCATCTACTTCATCTATACAAGCTCTGGACCATGTTCAGAGAGAGACCCAGGCAATAACAAGTATTCAGATTAACCAGACTCTTTTTGTTGGCTAAATTCTTTGTCCTCTGCTTCCCCATGATACATGTCTTCTTTTTCCCTTCTTTCTCACTTGTTTGAAGACTGCCAGGAAAACGGCACGGATTAAGGTGAGAGGGAAAGAAACACAAGATAAGTAGTGCAACATGCAGGCTTCCGCTACATCTGGAGAGAGCTGAGCTGAAAGGATCTATTTCTCTGCACATGCCCTAAGGGCATAAAGCCACACCAAACAATCAGCTCCATCTGGTTCCCAACTTAAAATCACATCTGTCTAAGACTTATCTAGTAAATAAAGAAGAGCTACATAAAGTCATAACCATTGTATACACTTATGTAAGATTTTGCTGTACTAAAAAGCTTATCCTACGTTACTGCCACTGGTATGACATTGTTTGGGGTGGTTTTCAACCCAGAGGAATTTCACTTCTAGAGGATATTTAGCAATGTCTGGAGACATTTTTGGTTGTTACAGCTACAGGGATAGGGAACTACTGGTATCTAGTGCACAGAGGCCAAGGCTGCTGCTAAATATATGATAACATACAGGGTAGTCCCTTACGACAAAGAATTGTTCAGTTCAAAATGTGAATAGTTCTGAGAAACCCTGGTTTAGGGGGATGGAAGTTTCCCTTGTGTATTTTTATTTTACTCCTATTTTCATGAGTATTCACTATTTGTTGCCAAAACCCAACAGTGTCACCAATTTCTGACAGACTGGAGTCATGAACAGCAATAGGTAGGAACGATTACAGGGAATCACTATGTTCAGGTGTGTTCCTTCCTATGATCCCCCACACAAGGTACTCAAGTGGTATCTAAGAACTGGTGAGCCCCAGGAACTGCAGTGGGCCTTGTCTGGACTTTGCCAAATGTGTGGTCTTTCTGGACTACCTTGTGCATTCTGGCATGACACTGAAGTTGGTGTTAGTGTCTTGAGGTCATCTCAGCTAGCCCAGGCTGGTGCTGGACTATGCATCTGCTATCCCTAATCCAGATTTAGAATGTAATTTTAAGAAGAAAAGAATCTTGACTCAAGTCATTTTTGACATGTTTAAAAGTAGGCTTGTGGCTTTTGGTGCTAATTTTCTCCATTGATACAATGTCCCATTTGGACTTTTCCTTATTTTGCAAGGCTGTCTTTCTGTATGTTGCCAAGATTCTCCACAACAAACTCTGTGACCTCATTTCTGCCTCTCATTCTTTGGCCTGTGGTGTCCTCAAGGCTGCTGTGCTCAGTCAAGGTCTCCATTTTATTGGGCTGTGCTTGGATTCCCTGGGGTTACAGGTGGTAGAGTGACTAAAAGAAGACCTGGACTAAACCATCAAGAAAACACCAGCGCCAGAACTGTCAAATCATGTGCCCTTCACCCTGGGTGCCCTGAGACACACCTCAGATCCAATCCTGCATTGCCTGCTCCATAAATTTGAAAGTGCTCATCAATTAAAACATTCTCCACCAAAGCATAGGCCTGTACTGGTTATGGAATTTCACTGTTCTCTCATCTCCTAAGACTTGGATTCATCTTTCAAATGGCATCAAGTTACCTATTTTTCTCCTCAGATTGATTTGTTTTAGAAAAAAAAAGGGGGCGGGGAAAGGAAAAACGTTATCAGTATGACACTTATAGCAAGTGTACAAGCCATGGCTTAGGAAATTCTTAGACCCTGTGCTACTGCTCAGGTTTAGGCCAGTGCATGCTCCATATACCTAGAAAAGCACATATGCAGTTTACAGAAGAAAGTCCTCAAAACCACACTCGGTCCTACTTTCAGTAACTCAGAGGGTGAATCCAAGAATGGTGGCATCTGAATCTTTAGCAGATGTGTCTTCCTCGTGGTCTGGCTCTAAAGGTGGTGACTAAGCTCTCTCGGGTCTGCTCCTGGAGCTGACACATGCTCGTCAGAAGAATCGGGTCAGTCTTATGCTCTACAATGTTGAAAGGACAGGCCTTCAGGTGTTCAGACATGGACGCAACTTCATTAAACTCCCAGCTCTTGACTTTGGAGAAGAGGCTGCTGAATTGCCAGAGCTGTTAGGAAACAGAAGTTCAAAAATGAGCATTGGGGAAATACCCTCAGGCTGGTTTTACTTGAAGAGTATAAGAAAATACCTTTCTGTTCTTCACGTTCTTAGCTTCCAGAGAGTATTTAGTGGCTGCTGCAGACATTTGTTCATTCCTTCTCCAGCATCCAATTCCTAATCCACCCTTTCAATTGATAATCTTCCCAGCCAGCCGTGTAATTGTATGGAAATGACTACAGTGATCTGCATATTGACACCCGCCCACCACCCTCCCACCAGCAACAGTGATGAGTTCTGGAATAGACACATGGTTCAAATCAGGACAATTAGTGTCAATGAGAAACTACGCTAGAACTTTTGCTTGAGATATCAAGAAACAGATTCTGTTTTTCCTTCTGTTCTTGAACTGGGAAACTGCTATCTTAGGAGCTGCTGGCATTCAAAATGGACCACCAAGGGACAACTGTGTCTTAGAATGGAGCCACTAGTGAGGAAGTAGAGATAAGATATAGACAGTAAAAAGGTCATTTTGGGGCATTTTTGAACTGCTAGATCAAATCTTATCTGAAGCCATTACCTGTGGATTTTTTTAGTTATGTGGGCCAAAATTCCCTTTATTGTTTATGCTGTTTTAAGTTGGTATTGTTTAAAACTAAAAGTATCCCAACTAATAAGAGTCACACTAGAACAGAAACCTCAGGAGAAATCCAGGTATCTGGTACACAATCCCCCTTTTGCCTTTTCCACATAGGATGTGGTGGCAAAGTTACTAGTTTTAAAATCTGGTAAGGGCACCTGGTGGCTCAGTTGATTAGGCATCCGACTTTGGCTCAGGTTATGATCTCATGGTTTGTGGGTTTGAAGAACCAAACCAGCACCATGACAGCCTTCAGAAGGCCCCAGAGATTAGAAGACCCAAGTCTCTGAGGCCTGACTCAGCAGGCTTGAGCCACCGCCCTTCCCTGTGTCCCAACCAATCACCGGAGGTTGGGAGGTACCGGACGTTCCGGCCACTCTTCCAGCCCACCTTGCTCTAAACTCACCAATCCCTCTGCGCCGTAACAACCTCTGCCGTCACCTTGTCCTATCGCGTTGTAGTCCCTGCCCATCACCCCTTTCCCGCCCTAGAGTTAATAAAAACCCTACTCCTCCTTTGTTCGGGGCTCTCAGCATGGATTCATTGCGTTGGTGAGGTGTGGGAGCCCAAGCTTAAGCCCGTAATAAAGCCCTTTGCCTTTGCATACGTGACTCAGACTCGTTGTTGGTCTTGGGATTTTGGGGAGATCGCGATCTGGGCATAACAGGTTCAAGCCTCATGTTGGACTCTGTGTTGACAGCTTGGAGCCTGCTTCAGATACTGTGTCTCCTCCTCTCTGCCTCTCTCCTTCTCTCTCTCTCTCTCAAAAAAATGGATAAACATTAAAAAAAAATTTTAATCTGGCTGTGAAGGTAGGCATAACCTGATATTTTAGAATTTCAAAATGCCTATAACAAAGGCAAAAACTCTTTTTTTTTTTTTTTTAAATTAGTTGATAAGAGACTGAGGAGAATTTGTTGGCATACTGTATTGGAGTCCAGGTGGGAAACAGATGGCACACTTAAACTGGGTAATTTGAAGAGAATTAAAAGAAATAATGATATACAAATGTATGGGCAGAGTGTAGGAAAGCTACAGGATATAGTTCAGGACCCAGGCTAGTAACATTAATATCCTAGGCCTAAAAGGGAAGAGGAAAGGAGGTCATTGGATCCCAGAATGAGTAACTGTGTGGAGAAAGCCACCTGAAACAGTCACCTTCAATGGAAGGACTTGGCCAGTGCTAAGTGTCATGGAGGGGGAGAATGCATGCAGGGAGGAAACCAGAAGAATAGATACATCAACTCAGTCTTCCTCCGTCCCATTTCCTGTTGACACATTCCCGTTTGATTAGCCCAATTAGAAGCTGGAGGGCAAGGCTGCTGATTGAGGCAGTCTGTGGAGATCAGCCTCCCAGGGGAACTGATCACAGTGGACAGGGTTGGAGAATAAATCATGTGAGCAAGCAGAAGATATCCAGGAAACATACACAGAGATAAACAGGTACTACCATTTGTATTGTCATTTATATGTCTATAGGTCTGTCTTTCCTACTGGACTGACCTCCTTGAGTTTAGGAATTATGTCTTATTCCCAGTAACCTAGTACATTGCCAGTGGCTAGTACAGTGCTTGGCACATAGAAAGGTCTTAGTAAATAGTTGTTGAAAGAGTGAATAAATGAGTAAGAGTTTACTTGCCTCTCTGTGGACTTTCCAGGAGGTGCCTCCATGAGAATATCTCTTCTTTTTCCACTGTAGGAGGACCATCCCTCTCTCTTGTAACAAAGTAGAACAGATATTTCTCATCAGCACAGACACCTGAGAAAGCTGGGACAGGCTGATGCTGTCCAAGAACCCAGCAATGTATTGCAAAATCTCCAGGGGCAGGCTGGTGAGAGAATTCTGGCTTTTTGCTCCACGGCCTGAGAGATGGTTGTTTTTCTTTCTCTCACTCAGCTCTGAAGCAACCTCTGGCTTGATGGCAAAGGTCTTGAGCTCCTGACTATAAATCACTTTGGCCTTTTGTCCTGGGGGACGGAAATGGTTTTGAATAAAAGTACATCCCAAGTAGGCGAGAGGGCATCGATGCTGGAACCAGCCATTGAGACATGACTGAATGTCTGTGTGGACATTCTTGAAATGTAGGGGGAATTCATCCCTCCTGAAGAATTTGTTGCAAGTGAAAGTGAAGGCAGAGCTACTCTTGTTATGTCTCCTGGTCACACACTCACTGTGGAGTTCCACGTGGAGGCCCCCTGGGTTGGCAGTGGTTAGGAGGTCAGCCAGCACTGTCCCGGAAGAAAACTGCTCTGGCTCAAAATTGTATGTCTGTGTAGCAAAATCCATGAACAGCCCATCAATGCTCCTGGATTCAGAGATGACATGCCCTTTAAGCTCTCTTTCTAAAGCACACAGGAGGGTGGTCTTGATGAGATCTGATTTGGGCAGGTCCTCCACAGTGATCCCTAAATCTGAAGTATCTACTGCCTTGTGTTCGCTTGGCTTACAACTCAACATGGCATCTCCAAGGCGAGCCCGCTTCCCACAGTAGCTCACAGGAACTTTGAAGGTGTAAACAGTCTTTACTTCCTGAGCCTCAAGTTTGCCATAAACAAAGTCTCTCTCCTTAGGTGTACAAGCAGGCATCTGACCAAAGTGAATAAGCATTCTCCCATTGTGTACCAGATACATGTTATAGTCCTTTGCATCCACAGCTGTTTTCAGTCTTTCCAAAACACCATCCTGCCAAGGGGCAAGCCCTGTCTTTTCCATGGCTGCATTAAAGTCCTGCTGCTTCTGGCTTTCCTGTGGTTCTTTCTCTTGGAGAGCATCCTCCACTACCACATTATTGTCACTGGAAACCTGTTCTTTTCCTGGGCTGTTCCTGCTATTGCTGTCACAGCTCACTGATGTACTTGTTAAAGCAGAGGCTGCATGCTCTTTGCTGAATATGTTTTCCCACCTGCCAAACTTGACCAAGTCCATCCCTTCTTTAGTTTTGGCTAACACCTCTCGTTCTTCTTGACTCAGCTCTACCATTTCTCCATTAGTTGCTGGCAGAGATCCATGTGGTACCAACCCAGCGTCCACTCCACCCACTGCTCCTCCCACTTCCTCCCAAGTGGATTCACCATTCATGGTAGGTTTCTCCTCAGTGGCTTCTCTAGTTTCTGGGAAAAGTTCTACCATTTTCAAAGATCTGAAAAGGACCTTTTGGTCCTGGAGGGCCAGGGCTGTGTCCAAACACTCCTCACTGGGGGCCTCTTTCATGATGTTCTCATGAAGGATTGTTTCAGAGTCCACATTTGGCCAGCGATTCCACTCCATGGAGCAGCAGACCACACTGGCAGGGCACACTTGCAAGTGCTTGGCCAGTTTGTGGCGGGACATGGAAAGGGGGCAGCCATATTCAGAGTTGAGGCATGGAACCTGCTCTAGAGGGCAGAGTAGCTCATGCTCTGCCTCTTTGCACATGTGGAAGGTAGCACCACAGGACAGGTGGCAGTTTATCACCAGACAGGAGACATCAGGCTCCACAGGAATGTGGCAGTGACGGTCGAAGCATTTCTCACAATGCCTGTGCTGCCCAGGTAGAGGCCTGCGTGCTCTACCCTGAAGACACCAAAGCAAGAGGAAAGAGAAAACAAATGGAGAAGAGAAGCTCTATGCATGTATGTGACTATGTTTTAATTGGCTTATTTTCTGTTTATACATGCTTACTATAGGCACCTTGGACAATCTACAATATCATAGAGAAGAAAGCAAAAATCACTCCTAATCCCACAACCCCAAAAATAACAACTACCAACACCCCTTCATTTTTCCAATAGTTTATTCTAGGTATATAGTAGATGTGTTGAGAATAGAAAAAGACAGGGGAGCCTGGGTGGCTCAGTCGGTTAAGCGTCCAACTTTAGCTAAGGTGATGATCTCAGGGTTCCTGGGTTTGGCCCGAAATCAGGCTGTGTGCTGACAGCTCAGAGCCTCAAGCCCATTTTGGATTCTGTGTCTCCCTCTCTGTCTCTCTCTGTGCCTCCTTGGCTCACACTGTCTCTCTCTCTCAAAAAAAAAAAAAAATTAAAATATTTTTTTTCTTTCTTTTTTAAAAGTTTATTTCTGAGAGAGAGAGAGACAATCTGAGCAGGGGAGGGTCAGAGAGAGAGGGAGATACAGAATCTGAAACAGCCTCCAGGCTCTGAGCTAGCTGTCAGCACAGAGCCCAATGCGGGGCTCAAACCCACGACCGCGAGATCATGACCTGAGCTGATGTCGGATGCTTAACATACTGAGCCACCCAGGTGCCCCTAAAATATTTGTTTTTAAGAATAAAGAAAAAGTTGAATGTAATGCACTACAATGTTGATAATTGTTTTTGAGTTGTGGATTATGGGTGATCTATATTATCTTCTTAATAGTATGAATACAATGCTGCATCCTGCTTTTAACTTGCTATTATAACAAGAGACTAGGCTGTTTTATTAATGATTCTTTGAAAACTGTCTTCATCATGACAGTGTCATATTCCAGGGTGGGTGTGCTGTCATTTATTTAACCAACTAGTGCTGGGAAAACAGGGGCCATGTCTAGTTTTGTTCACATCTGTAACCACAGAACCTGGATCATCCTAAGTACTCAATTTGCTGAATCAAGGAATTGTTAGCCTCTTAGTTTATTGCTGGATGTTTGGGTTTTTCATTTTTAAAGTTTTAGTGTAAGTATGTTCTCACAAATCTTTCTTAGCTCTCTGCTTTTCTCCTACTCCATGTCATTTTTTTTCTAGGTCTGCTCTCGCATCTCTCATTTGGCCAAAAGTCAATAAATATCATCAAACTCTAACTGCCAGCTGCTTGGGCTATAGTTAAATGAAGCCAGATCTGGACCCCTGAAAGATGAAAGTCCAATAATTATGTGGGTACTTACCATAGCTTCCTAATTTCTTCTTGCTTTGTAAATCTAGGGGAAAACATGAAAATATGTATATGAATGATTAGTAAGAAAAGTATTTTGGTTACGTATATTAACAGGAGACAAAGAGACTTCACATACTCTAATTCCTTTAACCACTCTGGGGGTAAATGTCATTGCCCCCATTTTATAGTCCAGGAAATGGAAGCTGTAGAAGTTAAATAATTTGTCCAAGGTTATACAGCTGATAAGTGATGGAATCCTGGGCCATGCTAGTCCATGCTCTTCTCACTGACACATTCAGCCCTCTGGTGCGGCATCTTACCAGGCATGGGATATTTACATTTTGGTTCCTGTAACTTTTCTCCATTGTCTACCAACAGTTGTTCTGATATTCCACCCATCCATGCCTCCCATCACTATCACACATACACACACACACACACACACACACACACACACACACACACACATCTGGCCCAAGTTACCCTTCTAGCTTTCTCTACCACTAGAGCTTCATGCCCACTGAGAGGTCAGCCTGATATCCAGCTTGGTCTGGGGCAGCATACAAATGTCTGTGATGTAGCTGCCATCTGTCCTTCACCCTGCTGAATTCATCTGTGTTCTGTTTAGAGCAGGGGTCAGATCCCAAGGCCCCAGAAGCAGGCTGAATGGGGACTCTGGCAAGCAGGAGAGAAATTGCCCTGCCTTCAGGAGAATGTAGCTCGTTGGCTCTGGTCTCTTGGTCCCATGTGGGACTATGTTGCCAGATCATCTGATTTTTCCAGAAAAACTGGGGATGCAAATTTTTGTGAGTGATGGTAAAGTATAGTAGTTAGGAGGCCTACTGTGCAAGAATCAACCTGGAACTATAAATCCATAATTGTAAAACTTTGAGAAAGTTACTTAATCTCTTTTTCATCATTTTCCCCATCTGTAAAGGGAGAATAAGAATAGTGCCTATCTCATAGTGCTTTTGTGGGAAGTAAATGAATTAAAAACCAGAAACTCTTAGAATAGTACTTGTCTATAGGAGATGATCTCTACATGTTTGCTATTATAAAATAAGTGTTTTATTTTTACTTTTTTTTTTTACAACATTTAAAGTAAGCTCCACACCCAATGTGGGGCTTGAACTAAAGACCCTGATATCAAGGATTGCGTGTTCTACTGACTAAACCAGCCAGGTGCCCCTAAAATAAGTGCTTTATATTTCATTATATTGTAAAATATTTTGCTACATAATATATCATGATAAAAATCCTTGGAATTTTAAAGTTGGCAACTAACTTAATTAAAACAAGCACAACCTCTATTTGGGCCAAGGAAAAACATGTATGCAAACTACATAGGATCTATAGGTTGCCACTTCGCAGCACCAGGTCTAGAGAGTTTGCAGCATAATGTCAGCACTATGTTAGTCTTGGATGGAGTGGGGCAGGGTGGGGTAGGGTGGAGTTAGCACCCAAAAGTCACAAAATACAATATTTTGAAATTTTAATTTATTTTACTTTAGGATTTGCCAATTCATTGTGGGTGAATATTCCTATAACTTAAAAAAATTTCAAATATACAGGAAAGGTGAAAGAACATATACAATGAACACCTGAATATACTCTACCTAGATTTCAAAGGCAACATTTTGCCACTTTTGCTTTCTCTGCCTCTCCACACACATGCACACGCCCGCGTGCACACACACACACACACACACACACTTTCTACCAAACCACTTGAAAATAAGTTGTTGATATCATGACACCTCATCCCTAAGTACTTCAGCACATATTTCCTAACACTAAAGAAGTTTTTCTTTATAACTGCAATAACATTATCTCACCTAAGAAAACTAAAAAATATTTTCCAGTATCATGTAATATGCTGTCTGTATTCAAATTCAGCCAACTGTCCCCAAAAATGTCTTCAATACTTCTTTTTTAAATGTAACTTTGGAACCTGGGTCCCTTTAAGGTCAATTTATTACATTTGGTTGGTAAGTCTTTTTAGCCTCTTTTAATTTGGAAAAGTCCCCTCAACTTTCTTTTCCAGAAGAGATAGCCTTAAATCTTAAGGAAATTATGTTCAAATTTGTTCATGTATTCATTTGTTCATCCATTCCTTCAGCAAACATTTGTTGATTACCTACAACATGCCAGTAAGGGAGCATAAATGTCACACTGCTTGTTTAAGTAGTTCTTCAGCATTATTGCTACGAAGAATCAGTTGTGATGCTTGTTAAAGCTATTACTCTGCACTGTTCACAATGGCAGCCACCAACCACATGTGGCTGTTTAAATTAATCAAAAGAAAACCAATAATTCAACTTTTTGGTCATACTACCTACACTTCAAGTGTTAAATAGCCACATGTGGTTAGTAGCTACTCTATTGGACAACACAAAACAGAACATTTCCATCTGCATAGAAAGTTCTTTCAGACAGCACTGCTGGGCTGGCTACACCTCAGACTTAACTGAGGGCCGTATCTGGAATTCATATCCTTAACACATTACCCATCTGATTCTTATGCACTAGGACTACTGAGTGTGAAAGAGGGGTTATGGCAGATAGCTTTATATCCCTAATATCCTGAATCAGGAAGTAAGAAGTTGCAAGCAAGAACATGAAGTGGATTCAGGGCCCACGAGAAGACAAATCAAGGTGTTAAAGCCAGAAAGGGAACTGAGGAGAGTGAAGGGCTGTGAGGGCTGGACTGAGGTGGAGAAGGATAGGATTGGGCAAGAGGACATCTTTCGGATCCAATAGTCCAGCTACTTGATCATTTACCATATAATTTAACATTCAGTTAGGGTCCTTCTATATTCTAGACTCATCATTTCTGGGGTGGGGGAATTTCGTAAATATGAGGCTAAAGCATCTAGAATTATTTGGTTGCTCAATAAGGGACCATTTAACACTGTGACTGGGTGTTAACCAGCAGTGGAGGGACAGTGTGGAGGGACTGAGAGTAAGAAACTGCTTCATGGCGGGTGTTAAAGCTGCAGGGGCGGAACTGATGGTGTGTACTCGACAAGATGAGGCAGACAGTAGGCATCGCAAGGGAATCACAGCATTTTGTTTTCTGGCTGGAGATGGGGAAAGAGGAGGAGTCAAAGTTGATGCCAAGACTTTGAAACAGGAAGAGAGAGTATTGAGTGTAATTCTGAGAAAAACAGAAGAGGGAATTGTTTTAGGGGGAAAGATGAGCCTGGCAAGTTTAATACAAGATTTTAAGGTGATGACAGATATTGAGGATAGAACGGAGAGATGCAGATTTGAGAACTGTTCACTTAGAGGTGAGAGAGGACGCCATAACTGGAAAGAGAAGAGTATAGAATAGGCATCTGAGCCGTGAAGTACAGAGCAGAATATGACCACTTTCAAGACAGCAGGGAGAAGTAAAGCCAGAGGAAGGAGAGACCAGAGAGCTAAGAGTCAGAACTCTGTGGCCCTATGTAAAGGAAATGGTGTGCTATAGCCTCGAATGCTGCCTCAAGATTAAGAACAATGGTAACAATGACACTGCTCATGGCAGATCCCCAAAAAGCTCTTGCCAGAGCAAATGTGGCATTTCAGCTGTGTGGTGGGACCCTTGCCATGCGAAATGTGGTGTTTGCTTGGAGGGGAGAGGGAAACCATTAAACACACATTCCAGTATTGGCAGGGCCTGTGGCCTGGCTGGCAGAGTGTGATCATCTGCTTTCTATTCATAAAAAACCCTCATGAATAAAGATGCAGTCTGGATGATTCAGAGTCCCCTACTGGTTTTTAGCTGGGAAAGAAGAGGCAGATCATACATGGAATAAGGCGAAGTGAAAGAAGCTACCAGCAGCATGACTGTCCAACTTCATATTTGTCAGCCTGGTTCTGTCACAAAGCTGAGACCAGTCTCTATGAAGGGACAAGCAGGCCTAGCTAGTTTTGTGTGCTCTGTGCATGTGGTGACAACTCAGCGCCAGCAGCAGGGATATGTTTGGCTGGAGGGACAGTGGTGATGAACTCTAAGCCTAATCATTTCGTATCCTTCAGCATTGTAAAGTATGGTTTCTTTGGAACAGTGCTATTGAAACTGGAAACATCTGTGGTGGAGCCCTATTGCTCTCCATGTCTTTGAAGTTACTTGAAAATATCCCTTTAAGAGAAAAAAAAAAACAATACATGCAGGAACAAAGATACCGTTTCTTTGTTTTGTTTTTAATGATGCTATTTAAAGATCTTCTGCCAGGCTCTGGAGCTACACCAGATAAGTGACTTTGAGAGAGGACATGTACTGAGCAGAAAGGCACAGTAAGTGGAGACCACTCTTGGAGAAGTTTGACAGTGGAGAGGAGAAGAAAGATAAATATATTCTAAGGGTGTAAAAAATCATACCTGAACCTTTTGTTGTATATCTAGGGGAGATTGTTACCACTGAGATAAAGGAGAATCCAAAATTCTTGATTGTCTAATGATTGCTTGGTAAGCATGGTGACCAATCATCCTGGTTTGCCTGGGACTCTCTTGGTTTTAGCGCTGAAAGTTCCAGATCCCAGAAAGCTTTTTAGTGCCAGACAAACTTGAATACTTGACTGATCATCTTAGGTTGTAGCCAGTTGGTCTTGCCCTAAATTGATCAACTTATATATATCATTGGTTATCTTGTGACATAAGATGATGTGTTCTCCTAATCTCTGTTCCAGTGCAGTGACTGGATCCTTATTCTCCATGGTGTTTGTCTGACTTTCCTAGACTGAGTAATTTTTCTGCATTTTGTATATCAGGGAGAAAGAAAAATAAGATTTCAGTGCCTACCATGTGCTTTAAGTAACACGTTTTTTAATCCTCACAATGGCTATGTGATGTGGGTATTACCCTTTACACTTTACAGTGGAATGCAAAGAGGCCTAGGTTTGTCTGGCTTCAAACTCTGTACTCTTTGCTACATCACACTGTGTCCCTTAGAGACCCACAGAGACATGTGGTCTATCCCCATGATTTGGGAAGAAAGCAAGCCCCTGACTAGAGCCCATCAGGGGAAGAGCCTCCCTTCCTCCATTTGAGGCACAGAAAGTGTCTAATATATAATGTTTCCAGATTGTAGAGGAACTGGATGTTCTTTATTCATAGGAAGTTCATAAGAAGCACCTTCATCCCTCTGATGACTTTCTTTTTGTCCTTGTCTGGATCATATTCCATACTGTGCCCCATCTGAACAGAGGAAATATGAAAAGTATCCAGGTCCTGTGGCTTTGCATTTGAGGTAGTACAAATATGAAAATACAGTTTTAGGTTATAACCTGTAGAATAATATAGATTCTGAGATTTAAACTCAAAAACCTACTAAATTAAAGCACATACATTATAGAAACTCTTCACGGTGGAAAAAGTTGACAAAATTTAATGACAAAAACAATGTATTTTTATCCAGGTGCCATTTCCTCCTTCAGTTTCTATGCTCTTATATTCATCTTTATTTTTTTTATTTTCTTTAAATATTTTTATTTATTTCTAGGAGAGAGAGAGAGACAGCGTGAGCAGGAGAGAGTCAGAGAGAGAGGGAGTCACAGACTGAAACAGGCTCCAGGCTCTGAGCTGGCAGTCAGCACAGAGCCTGATGGCGGGGCTCGAACCCACGAACCGCAAGATCATGACCTAAGTGATAGTTGGACGCTTAGCCGACTAAGCCACCCAGGCGCCCCTCTTATGTTCATCTTTAAATTATTACTTCCTGGGGTGCCTGGGTGGCTCAGTCAGTTAAGCATCTGACTCTTGATTTTGGGCTTATAAGTTTGAGCCCTGTGTCAGGCTTTGTGCTGACAGAGCAGAGCCTGCTTGGGATTCTCTCCATCCTTCTCTGTCTCTCTCTCAAAATAAATAAATAAACTTAAATAAATAAATGCATTCTTACTTCCCATCTGAAAAGACAATACATTCTCTCCTCTTAAAAATGAACTTCAATGAAGCCTATGGCCAAACGCTCTCTGAAACATTCTCCCCAAATTATGTTTTAAAGTTCCCCTAGATAGAGGAGATAGCAGTCAAAATAATATAATTTAGGCTTAAATAGTTTAAAAAGTCTACACAGAATTGTTACTGGTTTTACCAGATGCAGTTTACATGAAATGTGAGTAAGTGGAGGGGCCAGGTACATGAGTTTAACTGTTAGATATTTCTTTACAAAAATAGGGAATAAGTTAGAACCTGGCAGGGGAGGAACATTTGATGAAGGTTGTGCTTCTGTGTGGACCACTCAGAGAGGAGTAAATTAATTTTAAAAAGACGAGTCAGCTAGAACAGTGGCCCTTAAAATGACCCACATACTGACCCACAGTGTCCGTATTACCTAAGAACTGGTTAGAAACGTAAATTATTGGACCTACCAAATCAGCCCTACAGAATGGGAACTATTGCATCCAGCTGATTCTGCTGTAAGCTCAAGTTTAAGAATCGCTGAACTAGAAGCTGGTTGATTTTGTGCTTTCAATCACAAAGGAACTACCGCCCAGTTAGGTAGGAAGGCTTTGGGAAGAGATCTGAAAGGGCAGTGGGCACGGCTGTTCTTCTCATCTCCACCACCACTACCTGGACACAAGCACCATCGTGTTCATTCAGTCTGGTGCAAAAGCCTATAATCAGTCTCACCCTTCCCATCTTGTGCTCTGTAATCTATATTCATCAGTAGAAAGAGTGATTTCAATAACTTTTAACACTAGGTCATTATTCCTACTTAGAGTCTCCAGTGGATCCCCATCACAAGGAGTAAACTCTGACACCCTTATCTTGGCCCACAAAGTCCTGCATCAGTGTCCCCTGGTGACCTCCTTTACCTCATCTCTCCTTTGAGCACTTAGGTCTAGCCTTGTCACTTAGTCCAGTGTAGGGACTTTGTGTTGGTTCTTTCTACCAAAATTTTCCCTTTGCTCTTTATTTGTGTTATGGGCTCCTTCTTGCTGTTTAGATTTCAGTTTATATGTTACCTCCTGTGGAGGCCTTACCAGACACCCTCAATATAAAGTAAATTCATGAACATTGTCATGTGATAGCTAAGTAATTTTTGGCAAGTTAAGTTCCCTAAAGCTAACTTATTCATTGATAAAATGGAACTCATAATAACCCAGAGGATTATGACAAATGAAATAAAGTAGAGAAAGTGTCACTCAATTGTTAGTCCTTCCCCTATAAGGAAGGTCATTCCTGTGGTCACTTCTGTGCCCAAGTCTTTGTGTCTTCCCATTGCCTCCTGCCACTGTTGGCCCGCCTTTCAGTGTTCAGTTCTCCATCACGCCAATGTAGCTTATGTTCCACTGCCTGCTAAATCATCTTCAAATCCATTTAAGAGAAAAGTCTTGCCTTAGTCCCATAGGAATATGAGTCTCCCTAAAATCCCCCCACTATGGTGCCTTGTATTCACCACATTCATTCTTGAAACTCTTAGGAATTTAAACAGTACTGCATCCAGGCTGGAGGACCTTTCGGATGTCACAAAGGCAGAATGAGGCATCTTTGTTTCCTAGGCCCAAGTTTGTCATTTTTATTATTTAGCTACATAGATTATTCTGTTCATTATGCAAAAAGGGAAGGTGTAAGCTAAAATTGGCTTCCCTCTTGCGATGGGCTGCGGGGTCAGTACTCCCTAAGGGAAGGTGCTGTGATGGAGAGCTCGGGGATGAAGGCCATCAACGGAGCAGATGTTATCTGCCCAGGAGAGTGTGTTCTGGTGGGAAAGGGGCTCTGACTAGAATCCCAAAGGAGAACACAATGCCCCTCAAGAATATAGACAATAGTTTCTGAGACACTGAGAGAGTGAATATAGCCAATGTGTTCCTGGAACTCAATGTTTATTCAATGGGATTGAACTGAATGAAATAAAGTAGAACCTTAAAGAAAACAGCATTTTGAAAGAGCTGTGTGAGAGCAATTTGAAACAGATTTAGTAGGAAAGTTGTAATGATGTCAGATGTATGCTAATTTGGGGCTTTTTTTTTTTTTAAGAAAGAAAAAGAAATGTTTTCAATGTTACTAGGTGAATATAGCCTTAACTGAATGGAAAAGACTTCTGCAGGCTTGAGTTATAATAGACTCTCTGAATGCTGCCAGAATTGTTTTCAGGAGGTTGTAGTACTTGTTCTAAATCCTTGCAGTCCTAAATCAGAAATCTGGATCAGGCACATAACCACAAATCCTCTGCTTTGGAACTTCTCAATCTTCCATGTGTGTAGGAATCACCTGAGCAATCTTTTTAAAATACAGATTTGGGGGCACCTGGGTGGCTCAGTCAGTTAAGCATTTGACTTTGGCTCAGGTCATGATCTTGTGTTTCGGGGGGTAAAAGCCCCGCGTTGGGCACTGTGCTGACAGCTCAGAGCCTGGAGCCTGCTTCGTATTCTATGTCTCCCTCTCTCTGCCCCTCCCCCACTAGTGTCCTCTCCTTCTCTCTCTCTCTCTCTCTCTCAAAAATAAATAAATATTTAAAAAAATAAACTGCAGATTTGGATGTGGTAGGATTGGGGTGGGGCCCAAGAGTCTTACCATATAAAAAGCTCCTGATCATGTTGATTGTCTAAGAACCTCACTTTGAAAGGAAAGTGTCTAGTTTAACCTCTTCATTTCATACAAGAGAAGTTGAGGCCCAGAGAAAAGTAAAACGTCTTTCCCTTGCTTCTCACCTTGATGTAATAGTGAGAATTCTGTGGAAACCACAATGCCACACAGAGCTACCTGTATCGTAGGGGTGGCCAAGGGCATGTGGGCAGCTTACATGGAACCAAGGGCAAAATAGGACAGAGCCTGGAAGAATGAGGAAGAGGTGATGCCTGACTGTCACTGGCCAACAAGGTCATGAGAAGGCATATAGCAGGTATATTTAAATCACTGACTCAAGCAAAAGAGAATGGGATTAACAGATAATAACTTTAACATTCTTTACTATAGTTTTAAAATTAGTAGGCAAACAGGGTTGATGTCAGGGAGATATTTTTAGGCAAGGGCCCCTTTCAGCACCCCTCAATGATATCAGCAACTAACTATTTTGCCTCCTCATGTGGCTGGCCCTGGCGATAATTGTTTATTCCTGAGGTTTATCTTCAGTGGAAGTGACAAGGTCAAAAGTTAAAGATCAGAGATATTCTTCAACTCTTAACCTGTTACCCAGTTAATTACTTTAATTATACATTGTTAACCTATTCCCCTGCTATGGCGATATTTAATTCTAGGGAAAGAAAATGTATAAAGGTAAATACTAAAGTAATCCCTTTGCCTCTTGAGATTTTAACACAACCAGTTGGCTGATAATTCCCATATCTGGGTCCATAATCCTAGGCTTCTGGGCTATGGTTCCTGCATTTTCATTATACCTTAGTTAATTCTCATATCTGGGGCTTATGTTATTAGTATCAGTATTTTTAGTTACTGTTTTATATTGGCCAAGAAAGTGCTAATTAACCAGATTATCTTGGGGTAGCTGTGAGGCAACCTGTATGCTTGGTTACTCCTAAACCACCATGCCCCAGTCTTGCCAGCACAGCATCCCAGAATATACCTTGAAGACCTTGGTGTTGTGGAAACCCTGACAAAATTAAATGAAGTGAGTCAGTTCTATACAATACATTGTGCCTAACAAACAGGGGTGATTATAATCTAGACATCTACAGCACAGTTCTGGGACATGTCTGGAAGTTACAGAGGCAAGAAGGAAGGAATCCAGGAGTTAGGGCATCTGGGTAGGTCTCCTTTTACTTGGCATTGGTAGCTTTAGCCTGCACACTGCAAAGTTCAGAGTGTACAGACTCCCTTTTGCTGCATAGGCTACTTCCTAGGATGTCCTTAGCTGAACTTTGAACATTAAAGCAAGGCTCAGAGGGAAACAAGAAAATAAACACTGCACCCTTATCCCTGACAATTTATTTGTGCACGCAACACCATGCAGTTATTTAAAAAACTAGAAATAATCTATGTTTTAAAGTTCTTGATACCTCAAGTACCAGTCATCATTTTCCTTTTGTCCCTCTGGATGGGAAGCTCCAAGTTTGAAATAATTTTGGTTTGTGTGCAAAAGCCTGGATGAATTGGTCAACTTGTAAAATACTTTCACTTCTATTCCATGGATGCATTTTGGAATCAAGAGATTTGGAGAGGAGATAGCCACATTTAGGGAATATTGTTAAAGAAAAACAGGTTTTAAGCTCTGCAAACAGAGTTTAAATAGTACATGAAATGAACATAATTGTGCCACATCATTAATCGGTAGTGTGACACAAGATGGAATTTAAGGTACATAGAATGACTTGCAGCTAACGTAGCAAATGCTAATTGGTGAAAAGACCAGAGAACCTGGACTTCGGAAAATAGGAATCCTGGTGTCTGGCCCTTCCTCCTATTCCCTCACCATCTCCTCCATCCTGACCCAACCCCCCTCCCATCACTACTGTATAACTTTAGAGATATCACATAGCCACTTTGGTTGATTGTAGAAGAAAGAATGTAAGCTGTCAGAAAGCAGGTAATTTCTTCCCGCTGTAAGATTTTTGACTTAAACCAAGAGTTTACATATGGTTGAGTCTCATTCTCAAAGCCAACCCCTTTTCTCCACCACATCTAATTAATTCACTTAACCCTCTTCTTACTCAGAGCAAAAAGGTGATGCGCAGCCCAGCTTCTGTCTCCATGTTCACCACTCCAAATGTCTCTCTGGTGCACCTGCTCACCTTTAAACAGCTTACCTTAATAGCACCAGCTGAGTCAGCATCTGCTGCACCTGTGTCCCTTGATTGTGAGCAAGCAGATCTCAGGAAGTGGCCGGGGTGCATCAGCTGCAGCAGAGGACGGAGTTCTGTTGAGGAGGCAGGGAAAGGAGAGAAAACTTCAACAGAAATAGTTCAAGTGTTTCGAAGTTAAAAATAAAACTATATCACAAGGGGCAATGTGACCAGGCTCAGCTTACGATTTTTTTCTTTCCCCGGCATTCATCAACACTTGGTCTCTACTGGAATAGCATTTAGCAGGGGAAGCTGGTAGGGAAATAAGCTTTTATATCAATAGGTTTTCTTTCCCTTGAGGAAGGAGGCAAATCCTTTCAAGAAGGATCATCTTCAAGGTCGGAGCAGCCTCTCAGACTCCTGTGCGTGCAGTCGGCAGATCCAGCTGTGCTCACTGTGGCTGGTGGAGCATTCAGGCCAGGCTGCTGCTCTAATTATAACCATGCTTTTCACCTAAACCCATCACTGGCTGAAGCAGCAACTTGTGCAAGTGACATGCGGTCCTGTTTCTGTTTCTCCTATTTCTTGTCATGACAAGTAAGTGGCTGTCCTCTCCTGGCCCTCTTCCTTCCCCCATGGCTGGGAGAGGGAGGATTTCTAAGTCAGAAATCAGACACAGAGTTAAGTCCCGTGTGAGGAATATGAGGTGGTAGGAGCTTTGCTTTTACTTTGTCCAACTTCCCCTTTTTACAGATGAGGAGACAGAGGTTTAGAGAAGTGAATTGTCCAAGGTCACACAGCTGGCTGGTGGACAAGCCAGAGGAAGGACTCAGTTCTTCCAACTCTGAGTCTGGTGCTCTTCTTTACTTCCTCTTCAAAGAAACCCTTTTAGCTATCTTTTTTTTTTTAAGTTTTTTATTTTTGAGAGAGAGAGAGAGGCTGAGTGGGAGTGTGGGAGGCACAGAATCCGAAGCAGGCTCCAGGCTCTGAGCTGTCAGCACAGAGCCCGATGCAGGGCTCTAACTCACAAACGGCGAGATCATGACCTGAGCTGAAGTCGGACACTTAACCGACTGAGCCACCCAGGCACCCCTTTAGCTATCTTTTAAGGAAAGAAAATATATAATCCTGGCTTTGCTAATTTATGTATGTGGCCAAACTACTTAACCCCTCTCTACCTCAGTTTTCTCAATGGTGAAATGGGGATGAAAATACTTGGTGTGACCCTGTGTTAATAAGCTTACATATTAAGGCATTAATATATGTAGAGCACATGAATGATGCCCAGCACATACCAAGTTCACCAAAGCTGTTATTTGAATATATGGACCAAAAACAGATACTGAATTCCCCTCTCCCTGGATTCTTCCATGCACTGTACATATGTCCACATAGCTAAACTTATTTGGGGATGAACAACTAGCAGTTGAAAATTATAAAAATTTTACATATTGATCTTGTATCTTGAAACTTTGCTTAACTTATTTGTTAGTTCTAATAGTTTTCTTATGGGTTCCTTAGGATTCTTGTATATACAAGATCATGCCATCTGTGAATAGAGATATTTTTACTTCTTCCTTTCTAATTCAGATGCCTTTTATTTCCTTTTCTTGCCCAACTGCACTGCTTAAAACTTTCAGCACTGTGCTGAGAAAGAGTGATGAGCGTGGCCATCCCAAATTTGTTTCCTGTTTGTTTTTTAATGTTTATTTATTTTTGAGAGACAGAGACAGAGAGTAGGGAAGGCCAGAGAGAGATGGAGACACAGAATCTGAAGCAGGATCCAGGCTCTCAATTGTCAGCCCAGACCCCAACGTGGGGCTCAAACCCACCAACTGCAAGATCATGACCTGAGCCAAAGCTGGACATCTAACCAACTAGAGCACCTAGGCGCCGCTCCTGTTTTTGATCTTAGAGGAGAAGTATTCAGTCTTTTGCCAGTAAGTATGTTACCTGTGGATATTTTGTAGATGTCCTTTATCAAGTTTAAGAAGTTCAAAAGTTTATCCCAGTTTGCTGAGTCTTTTTTTCATGAAAGTGTAAGGGATTTTGTCTTCCTGTATCTATTAAGATGATCATGTGGCTTTGTCCTTTATTAATATGGTATAGATTTTTTTTTGTAATGTTGAACCAACTTTGCATTCCTGGATGAATCCCACTTGGTCTGGTATATATTCCTTTTTATATGTTGCTGGATTTGGTATTCTAGTATTTTGTCAAAGATTTTTGCATCTATATTCATAAGGGATATTACTCTGTAATTTTTTTATGATGTTTTTGTTCCATTCTGGTATCAGAGTAATGTGGTCTCATTGAATGAGTTAGGAAGTGTTCTCTTCTGTTTTGGGGGGAGAGTTTGTGAAGGATTGCTGTTAGTTCTTTAAACGTTTGTTAGAATTTAGCAGTGAAGCCATCTAGGCCTGGACTTTTCTTTGTGGGAAGTTTTTGATTATTAATTCAATCTTTTTAGTTGTTAAAGCTCTACACACAACATTTCTATTTCTTGTTTAGTCAAATTTGGTATTTTGTGTCTTCTTAGGAATTTATCCATTTCATCTAAATTATCTAATGTGTTATGAATAATTGCACAATTTTATAATTTGTATAGTATTCCTTTATAATGCTTTATCACTGTAAGGTTGGTAGTGGTATCATCTTTCACTTATGCTTCTAGTATTTTGAGTCTTCTTTTTTACTTATTTTCTTCTGTTTTTGGTCAATCTAGCTAAAGGCATCATTTTTTTTATCTTTTCAAAGAACTGGCTTTTTTTCCTTTCAATTATTTAAAAATATTTTTTGAGGATAGTTGACACACAATGTTACATTAATTTGGGATATAAAACATAATGATTCAACATCTCTGTATGTTACATCTCCATGCTCAAGTGTAGCTACAATTTGTCACTGTATGCTGCTATTACAGTACTAGTGACAAATTGTAAAAGGGACTAGCTGTCCCTTTTATTCCTGTAACTTAGTTATTCCTGTGTCTCTCACTCCCCTTCTCCCATTTTGCCTGTCGCCTGAGATCCCTTCCCTTTGGTAGCCAATAATTTGTTCTCTATATTTATAAGTCTTATTTGCTTTTTGTTTGTTTATTCATTTGTTTTGTTTTTAGACTCCATTGATAAGTGAAATCGTATGGTATTTGTCTTTTGCAACAACATGGATGGGTCTAAAGGGTATTATGCTAAATGAAATACGTCAGATTAAGAAAGAGATAGCTTTTTATTTTGTTCACTTGCTATTTTTTTTATTCTTTATTTGATTTATTTCAAATCTAGTTTTTATTTTCTTCTTTCTGCTTACCTTAGACTTAGTTTGATTTTCTTTTTCTAGTTTCTGAAGGTATAAACTTATTGGTTTGATGGCAAATCTATGGAGATAGTAAAAGGATCAGTGGCTGCTAGAGGTTAGGGGAGAGAGGATAAATAGGTAGAACATAGAGAGTTTTTAGGGCAGTGAAATTATCCTATATGATACTATAATGATGGATACATGTCATTACACATTTGTCAAAATCCATATAATGTACACCACCAGGAGTAAACTTTAACGTAAATGATGGACTTCAGGTGATAGTATGTCAATGTAGATTCATCAGTTGTAANTCTAAAAAATAAAGACTATTAAAAAAATCAAAAGTTAAAAAAAAAAAGACAAAGAAATGTCACAGGCTCAGGGGACAGTGTCTCTCTCCCAGGTCTGCAGTCTTGCCTGCAAGATCCCTCTGCAGTGATCTGAAATGTGATGGGTAACAAAGACCTACAAACCTACTACTGTTAGTTTCCCTAGTACATATGGATCTAGTTATCATTATTATTATATACCAAGTTATTCACATAATTTCTTCCATGGTTTATTGATTACTTAAAGATTTACTCTTTAATTTCTAAATGGAGAGAGAAGTTGAAGTTTCTGCTAAATTGCCTTGTGACTAAAAAAGTGTTGCTTATATCTTATTGGTTCATTTAAGTTTATTAAGGTATGCTGTGTGGTCTTGTACATGATCATTATGTGCTTTAATATAATGTGTATTCTATATAATTTGGATGAAGAAATCTTCTCTTAAGTCAAGCTTATTTACTGTGTAGTTAAAAACCTTCTCTATGCATACTGAATTTTAATCTGTTTGACATCCATTGTTGAGTATTGTATTAAAATGTTCCATTATGATTATGTGTTTAAGTTTCCCCAAGAATTTTGTTAATTTTTCTTCATTTATCTTGAGAATATTTTGTTAAATAGGTACAAAGTCAGAATCATTATATTTTCAGGTTAATTGTTCCTTTTGTCCTTGTCTAATATATTTTTACTTCTAACAAAGTGTTTTGTCTTAAAGTGTAACTTCACATATTAATATATATATATGCCAGCTTCCTTCCTATTTAAAAAAAAACNTTTAAGTTTCCCCAAGAATTTTGTTAATTTTTCTTCATTTATCTTGAGAATATTTTGTTAAATAGGTACAAAGTCAGAATCATTATATTTTCAGGTTAATTGTTCCTTTTGTCCTTGTCTAATATATTTTTACTTCTAACAAAGTGTTTTGTCTTAAAGTGTAACTTCACATATTAATATATATATGCCAGCTTCCTTCCTATTTAAAAAAAAAGTTACTGATTTGAAATACCATTTTTTAAACAGGCTTTTGTAGCTATAAATTTCCTTCTAAGTAGTAATATAACTTCATCTCATATGTTTTGGTATGTTGTGTTTTTATTTTCATTCATCTCTCAGTATTTTCTAATTTTCCTTGTGATTTTGTCTTTATCTATTGGTTGTTTAGGAGTGTGCTTTTTAATATCCATGTATTTGGGAATTTTGAGAAATTGCTGAATTTTCTTTTGCTATTGATTTTTATTTTCATTCCAAATGAGTTTGTAGAACACACTTTATGATTTCAGTCCTCTTAAATTTATTATTTTATGGCCTCAAAAGCTTTGTATCCAAAACATCTCCTATATCCTTTATTCAATTCCTAGAGAGGTGCCTGGGTTGCTCAGTCAGTTGAGTGGCCAACTTCAGGTCAGGTCATGATCTCTCAGTTTGTGAGTTTGAGCCCTGCGCCTGGCTCTGTGCTGACACCTCAGAGCCTGGAGCCTGCTTCGGATTCTATGTCTCCCTCTCTCTGCCCCTCCCCTGCCCATGCTCTGTCTCTCTGTCTCACAGAAATAAATAAATGTTAAAAAAATTGTTTTTAAATTCCTAGATACTTATATGTTTTTTATTGAGAGGTATTTATTTTATTATGTTTTGTTTTGTTATTGGTTGTGGGACATGCTATTAATTTTGTAGGTTGATCATATACTGGAAAATTTCCTGAACAGTAATTCTAAAAGTTTGACAGTTGATTTTGTCAATTTTCCTAGATAATCGTCTCATTTTCAAGATCTGTTTTCTTTCTTTCTACACCAGTTCACACATTTCTTATGGATTTCTATATTAAAACTAATGGTAATGGTAATTTCCCTTTAAATTTTGACTGAAAATATCTATTAGAAAACCCTAGACCCTAAAGATTTTAAATAAAATATAAATTTATATACTGGTCCCTTTAAAGGTTGATGACCAACCCAACCCTGCTGCTGACCCTTTTAAAAAAAAAAGTCTAAGGAAAAAATATTACTCAGCTATAAAAAATAAAATAAAATCTTACCATTTGAAGCAATGTGGATGGAGCTAGAGAGTATTATGCTAGGTGAAGTAAGTCAGTCAGAGACAAACAAATACCATATAGCTTCACTCATATGTGGAATTTAAGAAACAAAACAGACAAGGAAAGGAAAAGAGAGAGTGTCAGAGAAAGATTCTTAATTATAAAGAACAAACTGATGGTTACCAGAGGGGAGGTGGGTGTGGGGATGGGTTAAATAGGTGGTGGGGATTAAGGTGCTTGTTGTGATGAGCACACGATGATGTATAGAACTACTAAATTACTATATTGTACACTTGATACTAATATAACACTATATGTTAACAAACTGGAATTAAAATAAAAACTTGAAGTATTCTCCTGTAGGATTTTTATGGTTTCATGGCTCACATTTAGGTCTTTAATCCATTTTGAATTTATTTTTGTGTATGATGTAAGAAAGTGGTCCAGTTTCATTCTCCTGTGTGTTGCTGTCCAGTTTCCCAGCACCACTTGTTGAAGAGACTCTTTTTCCCATTGGATATTCTTTCCTGCTTTGATGAAGATTAATTGATCATATAGTTGTGGTTCATTTCTGGGTTTTCTATTCTATGTATCTATTTTTGTGTCAGTACTATACTGTCTTGATCACTACAGCTTTGTAATAGAACTTGAAGTCTGGAATTGTGATGCCTCCAGCTTTACTTTTCTTTTTCAAGTTTGCTTTGGCTAATTGGGGTCTTATGTAGTTACATACTAATTTTAGAATTGTTTGTCATAGCTCCGTGAAAAATGATATTTGGATAGAGATTGCATTAAATGTGTAGATTGCTTTGGGTGGTATAGACATTTTAACAACAGTTGTTCTTCCAATCCATGAACATGGAATGCTTTTCCATTACTTGGTGTCATATTCAACTTCTTCCATCAACATTTTATAGTGTTCAGAACACAGGTCTTTCTACCTCTTTGATTAGGCTTATTACTAGATATTTTATTATTTTTGATGCAATGGTAAATGGGATTGTTTTCTTAAATTTTCTGCTGATTCATTATTGGCATATAAAAATCCAACAGATTTCTGTACATTGATTTTTGTATCCTGCAACTTTACTGAATTCATGTATCAATTCTAGCAATTTTTTGGTGGAGAACACAGGTAATAATATTTTTGATACTGGCACTGCAACTTCTTTCTAGATATATCTCCCAATGTAAGGGAAACAAAAACAAAAATAAACTATTGGGTCTTCATCAAAATAAAAAAGCTTCTGCACAGCAAAGGAAACAATCAACAAAACTAAAAGTCAATCCACTGAATGGGAGATGATATTTGCTAATGATATTAGATAAAACATTAATGTTCAAAATATGTAAAGAACTTATAAAACTCAACCCCCCCCAATAATCCGATTTAAAAATGGGCAGAAGACCAGAAAAGATATTTCTCCAAAGAAGACATGCAGATGGCCAACAGACACATGAAAACATGCTGAACATCACTGATCATCAGGCAAATACATGTCAAAACTACAATGAGATTTCATCTCACACCTGTCAGAATGGCTAAAATCAACAACTCAAGAAACAAGCGTTGGCAAGGATTCAGAGAAAGGGCAACTCTCTTGCAGTGTTGGTGGGAATGCAAACTGGTGCAATCACTCTGGAAAACAGTATGGGGTTTTCTCAAAAAGTTAAAAATAGAACTGTCCTATAATCCAGCACTATTAAGTATTTACTAAAAGAATACAAAAATACTAATTCAAAGGAATACATGCACCCAGTGTTTATAGCAGCATTATATACAATACAATATAATATACGATAGCCAAATTATGGAAAGAGTCCACTTGTTCATTGACTGGTGAATGGAAAAAGAAGATATGGTGTTTGTTTGTCTGTTTGTTTGTTTATTTTATAATGGAATATTCCTCAACCATCAAAAAGAATGAAATTTTGCCATTTTCAAGGACGTGGATAGAACTAAAGTGTATTATGCTAAGCAAAATAAACCAATCAGAGAAAGACAGGTACCATATGATTTCACTCATATGTGGAATTTAAGAAACAAAGCAAAAAAACGGATAAAAAAAAGAGAGAACCAAGAAACAGACTTTTAACTATAGAGAATAAACTGATGGTTATCAGAGGGGAGGTGGGATAGGGGGATGGGTTAAATAGGTGATGGGTTAAATAGGAGTACACTTGTTCTAATGAGTAAAACGTGTTGTATATTGTGTTGAATTACTGTATTGAACACCTGAAACAAATATACATTGTATGTTGACTAAGTCTAAGATAGTTTTGAGAAGAGAGGATTTTGGAGTCTCTTTGGCCATCTAAGGAACTAGGAAGGCCTACCTCCTGGGAGAGTTATGAGGCTGATGTGTAGTACTGAGCTATACTTGTTAAAAAATATCTAGGGGTACCTGGGTGGCTCAGTTGGTTGAGTGTCTGACTTCAGTTCAGGTTATGATCTCATGTTTTGTGGGTTCAAGCCCCGCATCGGACTCTGTGCTGACAGCTGGCTCAGAGCCTGGAGCCTGTTTCAGATTCTGTGTCTCCCTCTCTCTCTGACCCTCCCCTGTTCATGCTCTCTCTCTCTCTCTCTCTCTCTCTCAAAAATAAATAACAAACATTTTAAAAATCTAGTTCTTACATTTCTATGGGAATCAAAGTGACACTGACCCAGATATTTGGGTTTGGAAGCATAAAAAGGAAAGAAAAGAGACCTGTATAAGAGAAAATCCTTTTTCCATGTGATCTGGTATTTATTTGTATTTTAGGCAAAGAAATCCAAAGTCCACTATATTGACGTTGTTCTAGAATTCCAGGCTACCTCTTAGACAATGGGCTGCAAAGCTCCAGTTTGTCATACTTGACCTCACTTGTCCAGGAGATAGAACTACAGCTGGACCAACAAATATATGGAGAGAGGAACTCTTTTCTTCTAGCTGGGACCTTGTTGGTGAGGGATACTGATACAGATAATGTAAAGAAGAGCAGGATGTCTCACTTTCATCAGGAAAGCTGTACATTTTCCTTATTTGGACTATGTCGTAGGTATCAGAGTACAAAGCAGGAAACTGAGGTCACTAGCTTCTCCAAGTAAGGATCTTACATTTGAATATCACTTATGGGACTTTCAGTGATGAGAGTCCCATGCCCCGTTAAAAGGGCCTAAGGGCTGAGGTGGAAGGGAAGTATAGAAATTTGAAACTGCAGGGGAAAAAAAAGAATGGAGACTGACTGATTTTATGAGTGAGATGTGCACATTCTTGGCTGGAAGAGTCTGGTTTGGTTGCTTTAGTAGTTGCTGCCGCTGCTTCCCTTATTTGAATTGTTGGTTCCTGAACCAGATATAGGAGTTGGAGAAGTGAGAGGATTATAGTCAGTTAATGGAGGATTTTGAGGTTTGTCTAGAGTGGAAAAAGCCAGATTAATACCCTCATGTCGTCTCCAAGTTCTCATGACACTGAGTTCTGAGAGAGCAGAGATGGGCATGAGTGGAGGGATAGCAAGGGATCAGAACTGGGACTCCAGAGAAGGAAGAAGGAAAAAAAAAGGGGGGGGGGATTGTTTCAGAGGCTGTGCTGGAGCTTCAGAGAAAGTTTCCTGAACTCTAAAGAAGAGAAGCTAGGGGCGCCTGGGTGGCTTAGTCGGTTAAGCGTCCGACTTTCGCTTAGGTCATGATCTCGCGGTTCGTGGGTTCGGGCCCCGCGTCGGGCTCTGTGCTGACTGCCAGCTCACAGCCTGGAGCCTGTTTCAGTCTGTGACTCCCTCTCTCTCTGACCCTCCCCTGCTCACGCTGTCTCTCTCTCTCTCTCCTAAAAATAAATAAATTAAAAAAAAAAAAAAGAAGAAGAGAAGCTAGTCCAGGGATCTGCCAGGGAGGTAAGGAGTTTGAACTGAAGAATTTTCAAGGATTGCTTTAGAAGGCCTTAAGAGTAAGGAATAGTCTAACAAAAACTTTTGGGCCTCAACAGATTCAGAGGTTGGGGGGAGCTGTTTGTCTGTTGGTAGCATTGTGAATTAAACAGATTGCAGGACATTGCTTGAGAAGACCCTAAGTCAGGAGTCTGTCTGGATAAGAGTCCTTCCTCTATTTAAGCTCCATAGTATGAGAACTCTGAAGTTCTAATTCCAGTTATACTGCTTATTATATCTTTGATCCAATCACTTTACCCCTGAACCTCAGTTTTCCTCATCTTTTAATCTAGATGATAGCAAGGCCAGCATTTGCAATGTTCCCAGTTCAGTACTAGTGCACAGTATGTACTCAATAAGTGAATTATTATTATTATGTTTTGAAGGAAATGTCCAGGATTAATAGTAGAATGTGGTTTGGATGAAGGTACCAAGCGCACTTCAGGGGATCATACAGACCTTTACTGCTGACTTGGGTAAGTTGAGTTTCAAAGATAATTCCTTCTGGTGATTTTTATCCAGAAACATGGTGTGGATAAATAGAGTATCCAATTTTTCATGCTGTGTAAGGAAATGAGGTGTGTTTTCATACTTCCTCCATAACACTACTTCCCTTCCTCAAAACCCCCAAGAAGCCACAACTATGAAACTCTCATGACTTCCTTCAACAAAGCTTGGACTTCAGGACATAAAGGTCCCAGGTCTTGACTATGGGTGGCTGAGCCCTGTGTAACAGTGCTTTGTCCTTTGTTTTCTGAGATTTAGTTTTTTCCTCTGGGAAAAGTTACCTCTTAACTTTTTCTGTATCCAGTTTGTTCATTCTAGGAAATGGCTCCTTTGAGTTTCAGTTTGCCCTGAACTGAAAACAGAAAATCCCTTTTCTCTGGTACTATGCCTATCCTACCTAACCTCAAGATAATGGACAATTGTTTCCCTCTTCTTTTTCATACTTGTGTTTCCTTTAGAAATGAGGAAGAAACCCTATGTCCCTGCACCTGAATATAACACACTCTTCAAAGTGGATTTTCTCTCTTTGCATACTTATTTTGGAACTCAATTCATCTTGTCTGGTAAATAGGACTTTTCTTTTCCAGGATTTCTGAAGCTCTAATCACTGCTCTGGGAAAAAGTTCATAAGAAATGGGAGACACTACTAAATGTGTAGTGGCAACCAAAAAGCTATAGAGTATTTTTTTTTAATGGCAATTGAGATGGCACAAAAACATACACATTTACCAATGGAATAGAATAGAGAACTCAGAATTGAACCCACAAATGTATGGACAACTAATCTTTGACAAAGCAGGAAAGAGTATCCAATGGAAAAAAGACAGCCTCTTTAACAGATGGTGCTGGGATAACTGGACAGCAACATGCAGAAGACTGAAACTAGATCATTTTCTTACACCATACACAAAAATAAACTCAAAATGGATGAAGGACCTGAATGTGACACAAGAAACCATCAAAATCCTAGAGGAGAAAGCAGGAAACAACCTCCTTGACCTCATCCGCAGCAATTTCTTACTTGACACCTCCCCAAAGGCAAGGGAATCAAGAGCAAAAATGAACTATTGGGACCTCATCAAGATAAAAAGCTTCTCACGGCAAAGGAAACAATCATAAAACTAATAGGCAACCAACGGAATGGGAAAAGATTGTTGCAAATGACATACTGGATAAAGGGCTAGTATCCAGAATCTATAAGGAACTCACCAAACTTCACACCCGAAAAACAAACAACCCAGTGAAGAAATGGGCAGAAGACATGAACAGACACTTCTCCAAAGAGGACACCCAGATGGCCAACAGACACATGAAATGNCTGAGAACAAACTGAGGGCTGATGGGGGTAGGGGAGAGGGGAAGGGGCGTGATGGGCATGAAGGAGGGCACTTGTCGGGATGAGCACTGGGTGTTATATGGAAACCAACTTGACAATAAACTATGAAAGAAAAAAATATTTTCTAATTGTAATCTTAACAAAAATTGAGAGATTTGAGAGAAAGGAATATTTCTAAGAAAATATAATTACCACAATTTACTAAAAACAATAGCTG
Organism: Crocuta crocuta; assembly: GCF_008692635.1. Classification (NCBI taxonomy): domain Eukaryota; kingdom Metazoa; phylum Chordata; class Mammalia; order Carnivora; family Hyaenidae; genus Crocuta; species Crocuta crocuta. Next base: position 255,262 of record NW_027530544.1, on the reverse strand, counting down.
TAGAAGCTGAATAAAGGAATAACTACACAGAAACATAGCTATGTTATAGAATTCAAGGCAATGCTGTGCTAAATTTCCTGTTATATGCCCATTTCAGTGAAAGAAGGAATGGTTCTTCACTTGAACTTCACTTCTTATATTTGAAGCCCATAACACCAGTACTAAAAACAGGCAAGAACAAACACTATAATTTTTTTTAAATTAATGTTTATTTATTTTTGAGAGAGACAGAGCACAGTGGGGGGAGGAGCAGATAGGGAGGGAGACACAGAATCCGAAGCAGACTCCAGCCTCTGAGCTGTCAGCACAAAGCCCGGACACAGAGTTTGAACTCATGAGCCATGAAATCATGACCTGAGCTGAAGTTGAATGCTCAACTGACCGAGCCACCCAAGCACTCCAAGAATAGACACTATAAACAAAGCTACAGACTAATGTTGCTTAGGAACATAGATGTAAATAACCTATATGAAATATATTTAATATAATCACATATTTATATGTATATATTTCTAAACTTAGAGTATCTAATTTATTTTTGAGATTCATATATATGTATTTGAAATCAAATATATGAAGTATTAAATTATATTGATTTTTCTACTCATATTTTATAAAATTATTCTATTCAAACTTTGATAGTTGATATCTTCATCAACACTCTGAGGTTACTCTTTTAATTAAGCTGTATAGTTTTACCAAG
>NW_027530544.1:239187-254248 GCF_008692635.1 Crocuta crocuta | reverse complement strand
TGTATATTTCTACCAAGCACATAATCTTACTTCCAATGAAGCTGTTTCTGATACAGCACTTTCAGAATGTGTTTTTGGAGTGCTATTACTGGGAATTTCTTTCTAAGTTACAAGAATATACTATTAAGATAACTGTTTTGCCTCCACATTCATCCTTTAGGGGTGCATTCTTGATCTCTACAAACTTCTAGTTACTATATGGCTTTAAAACAGGAAAATAGTTTATTCATTTATTTGGATAAGTTATGTATGGAAACAGTACAAAATTGTAAACTACTTTGTTCCTTAGCCACCCAGTTACTCTCTAGAGCTGTTTTGTCCAATATGGTAGCCACTATCCATCATGGCTGCCAAGCACATGAAATGTGGCTAGTTCCACTGAGTTACTGAATTTTTAATTTTATTAAACTTGAATTTAAATTTAAAAACAGATAATATAGTTACTGGTAACTTTTTTAGTATGCTTAAAGCAATATGTCTACTATAAAAATTTTTTAACATTTATTTTTTTGAAAGACAGAGAGACAGATCATGAGTGGGGGAGAAACATAGCATCCAAAGCAGACTCTAGGCTCTGAGTTCTCAGCACAGAGCCCGACACAGGGCTTGAAACTCCGAACCATGAGATCATGACCTGAGCTGAAGTCACATGCTTAAATGACCGAGCTACCCAGGTGTGCTTCGGTCTACTTTTTAAATTAAATTTTACTGGGGCGCCTGGGAGGCTTAGTCGGTTAAGGGTCCGACTTTCGCTTAGGTCACGATCTCGCGGTTCGCGGGTTCGAGCCCCGTGTCGGGCTCTGTGCTGACTGCCAGCTCAGAGCCTGGAGCTTGTTTCAGAGTCTGTGACTCCCTCTCTCTCTGACCCTCCCCTGCTCACGCTGTCTCTCTCTCTCTCCTAGAAATAAATAAAACATTAAAATAAATAAATAAATAAATAAATAAAAATAAATTAAATTTTATGAACTCTAAATGCATATAAAGTATTTACGATGAAAATTTAGCATCTAGATGGAGATATGCTGTTAAGTGTAACGTATTCATTGGATTTCAAAGTCTTAATATGAACAAAAGAATGTAAACCATCTCATTGGACTTTATATTGTCTAGCCTAAAGTCTTGTTACAATTTAAGATGTTGAATTCTGAGGGCTCCTAGGTGGTTAAGTCGGTTGAGTGCTTGGTTTCTACTCAGGTCATAATATCGTGGTTCATGAGTTTGAGCCCCACGTGGGGCTTCATGTGTGCTGGCAGTACAGAGCCTGCTTGGGATTCTTTCTCTCTCTCCCTTCGTCTACCCTTCCCCTACTTGCTTGCATGTGCAGGTGCACTGTCTCTCTCAAAAGAAATAATAAATTTAAAAAAACTATAAGATGTTATATTCTGTATTACATATACATTGTCTGATTTAATTATGCATTAAAAGTAAAGGTAAAGGCTTTAAATTTATTATCTATTTGTGTATGGTGAAACACATCATATAAAAGTAAATAAAGAAAAAACTTATAGGTGATAAAACGAAGGAAAAGATTAATCTTTGTGTATATTTTTAGCTTTTATATACTGGAATCATTATTGGTACGTGTTTATTTGAAATATTCCTTTTAGTAAAACTGTAGTAATTTTTTTGCATCTAAGCTTTATGCTTATATCTTGGTGTAGTAACTAGTCTCTTCTGAGACTATTCTTTGTGTTTTTCAAATGGGTCTTGGAGCTATTGATTGTTTGTGACTTTCCACTTATCTGTGCACAGATATACAGAAGAAAGACAGCAGGGAATCATCAGGGCTTAAGAAGAGGGCCCTCAAAACATCAACACATATACATTGGAAAGTTCAGCAGACCATTCTGAGAAAAGATGATTTTGGACATACAAGAGCTGAAAGAATCCATCCCCAACAGACTTTCACTATAGGATATGTTAAAGGCCATCCTTCAGGCACAAGGAAAATATATATCTGATTAAGGACTTGCATCTGGAATATCTAATAAACACATCTCAAAAATGAAGAAAAAAATTCCAGTTGAAAATCTTTTAATCCTAGTTAAAAGATTTGAATAAGAATTTCACCAAAGAAGACATATAAATGATCATGTGAAGGAATATGGAGAAATTAGAATTCTCATATAGCAACTGGAGATTGCTGGTGGGACTATTAAATGATACAGCTACTTTGGAAAACAGTTTGGCATTTTCTTTAAAAGAAAGTTTAACATAATCTTACCGTACAACCCAGAAATTTCACTCCTAGGAGTCAACCCAAGAGAAATGAGAACATTTATCCTTTCAGAGATAAATGCACAACTATTCATAGCCCCATTGTTCATAATTGCCAAAACCTGATAACAATCCAAATATCCTTGTTGAATGGATATACAAATGTATTATATCCATAAAATGGCATACCATTCAGCAACAAAAAGTAATGGATTGCTGATGTATTTTACAACATGGATGAACCTCAAAAATATTCTAAATAAGAAATGTATTTCCTAAGATTGAATGATGGACTCATAGAAATTCATTATACTATTCTCTGTTTTTGTTTATAATTGAAATTTTTATGTTAAAAATAAGTCAGAAAATGCAATCTTTAACAATAATTTTTTTTCCAAAAGGAGAGAGATCCACTCTGAGATAGAACTATTATGGGCAGGGACTATGTTTGCCAAGTTGAATGACTGGAAGAAGTGGAGTGGATATTCAGAGTTCTGAGTCACTTATGTCTAGTGGTAGAAATTTTGCTCAGAACATAATTATCTAGGAATGTGATAGGAACAGGTTACTTAAACTCTTCACTGCAGTTCATAAGTCATAAATAGGTCATACTCATAGTGCTATTTTATAACAGAGTCTGTAAATTTTTACACAAATGTATTAATGTCAGGCATTAACGTACACAAAGCACTAGAATAATGCATGGCACATAACATACACAACATAAATGTTTTCTTTTTAAACTTTTATTATTTTAGAATATTTGTCATTGATGAGGCATCTGGGTGGCTCAGTTGGTTGAGTGTCTGATTTTGGCTCAGGTCATGATCTCACTGTTCGTGAGTTCAAGCTCGTGCTGACAGCTCAGAGCCCGCAGCCTGCTTCAGATTCTGTGTCTCCCTCTCTCTGCCCCTCTCCTGTTTGAACTCTTTGTCTCTCTCTCTCTCAAAAATAAAGAAACGTTAAAAAAATTTAAAAAGAATATTTGTCATTGAAAAAGAAGTCTCTTTACTTGAAATTATAAACTATATTTAACATAGGCTATGTAACAACCTTAACACATTTCTGATAATCAAATCACTGCCTCTGCACCTGCTGATCTTATAATAATTAACTCCCTCAGCATATCAAGTGCAGGAAAATATTACCAATTATAATAGTTAAATAGTTTTGTTGAAAAAAATTTTTTTAAACTATTTTACTAATTTTTATTATTTGCTTATATGATACAGGAAATATACTTTTTTAAAAAAATTCATGAAATTATAGTTTATATATAATATATACAGAAAACTACAATATTTAAAAGAAACCTACATTAGTGACTGCCTCAGAGAAGAAAGAAGGTGGGATAGAACTGTTAAGAATGATTTTTAAGTAAGTGCTTTGGTTTAATCACTATCATTTTTTTAAATAAATTGACTAATTTATATATTTCTTGTGTGATTTACTTAGAGCATACAGTTGGAAAAAGCAACTGGAAAAAATGTGATAATATGTTAACAAATTTTTTTCTTTTTGGTGATGACATCGTAAGTATCTGTTATAATATTTATTGTTCTTTTCTGTGTTTTAAGACATAGAATTTTATTAAGACAAACAACTACATTAACAGAAAATTTTCATGATCATATTAAAAATGATAGAAAATTTAAAAAAATTAAACAGTCATTTCTGATAAAACTTTGGTCAAGGTATGAATAGAAGGTATTTCCTTAACCAAAAGAGTTATATATCAAAATGGATAAATACTTGGGGCACCTGTGTGGCTCAGTAGGCTAAGCATCTGACTTTGGCCCAGGTCCTAATCTCACAGTTTGTGATTTCAAACCCCATATTAGGCTGTTGGCTGTCATCACAGAGCCCAGTTCAGATCCTCTACCCCCACTATTCCACCCCTGCTTATGCTCTCTCTCTCTCAAAAATAAGTATTTTTTAAATGATAAATACTTAATAAGAGACATTAAGAGCATTACTATTAAAGTAAAGAAAAGGTAAAAAGGTCCTCTAACATAGGTACTGTGCATCATTGTACTGGTGTACCTAGCACATGAAACAAAATATGAATAAGAAATAAGTACATTTGACCACCCAGCCTCTTTTGCCCCTCAATTTTTACCATCAACTGCAGCAAGGGCAACAATGTAAGTAAGCCTTTTAAAAACCTTGCATAAGATACAGAAATAGATTTTTTCTTTTTAAAAATTTTTTTAAAATGTTTTTATTATTTATTTTTGAGAGAGACACAGCATGAGTGGGGAAGACTCAGAGACACAGAGTATGAAGCAGGTTCCAGGCTCCGAAAGCCCAATGTGGGGTTCCAACTAAAAAAAAAAAAAAAAAAAAAAAAAAAAAAAAAAAAAAAAAAAAAAAAAAAAAAAAGGAAAAGAAAAAAAGAAATAAGTAGTACAACAAAAAAGCAAAAGTGTCATTATTTGCAAAATTCCAAAAGGTTTATCTTTGAAAAATCCACTGAAAAAAAATAATATTGTATAAAATAGTTCAACACATTGGAAGAATAGAAGATTGTGATGCAACCATCAAGTGTTTTAAAGCAAATAAGAAATGTAATGTCAACATTATACTGAATGAAATAAGTCAGTCAGAGAAGGACAGGTATCATGTTTTCACTCATATGTGCATCTTGAGGAACTTAACAGAACACCATGGGGAAGGGAAGGGGAAAAATAGATACAAACAGAGAGGAAGGGAGGAAAACCATAAGAGACTCTTAGAAACAGAGAACAAACTGAGGTTTGATGGGGGTGGGGGAGAAGGGAAAATGGTTGATGGGCATGGAGGAGGGCACTTGTTGGGATGAGCACTCAGTGTGCTCATAAATATAATTTATTGTCAAATTGGCTTACATACAACACTCAGTTTGTATGTAAGCCAATTTGACAATAACTTATATTTTTTTAAAAAAGATCCTGTATGTAAGATCCTCAAAATATAGAGAATGCCTAAGAATATAAGAATATATCTAAATGGGGGCGCCTGGGTGGCTTAGTCGGTTAAGCGTCCGACTTTCGCTTAGGTCATGATCTCACGGTTTGTGGGTTCAAGCCCCGCGTCGGGCTCTGTGCTGACTGCCAGCTCAGAGCCTGGAGCCTATTTAAGAGTCTGTATCTCCCTCTCTCTCTGACCCTCCCCTGCTCACGCTGTCTCTCTCTCTCTCTCCTAGAAATAAATAAAAATATTTTTTTAAAAAAAGAATGTATCTAAATGAAATGTCTACAAACTATATGAAATAAATTATAAAACCGTGTAAAGGGTGTAAATGATCATTTCACTCATATGTGGAATTTAAGAAATAGATGAACATACGGAGAAAAAAGAGAGAGAGAGACAAACCATAAAACAGACTCTCAACTATAGAGAACAATCTGAAGGTTGCTGGAGGGGAAGTGGGTGGGAGGATGGGTTAGATAGGTGATGGGCATTAAGGAGAGCACTTGTTGTGATTAGCACTGGGTGTTATATATAAATGATAAATCCCTAAATTCTACTCCTGAAGCTAATATTACACTGTATGTTAACTAACTGGAATTTAAATAAAAAATTGAAACTAGAAAGAAGCATATTACATTCTTGAGATAAATGAGTAAATATCAGAAAAATGTCAATCTCCTCTTCCAAATAGCTCTATAACTTCAGTTTGATCCCAATCAGTATCTTTTTTTGTTCTTTCATTAATTAAAACAATTTTTAATTTAAATTTAATTTTAATTTCAGCCATAATTTTTAATTTACAGTTCAATGCAATCGATTTCATAACATGAGAAGTTGCTCTGAATCAAAGCATAAATACACAAACACAATATACAATCCAAAGTAGGTGGACAGCATTCAGGCATGAAACAAAAACAAATGTTCATTCACATACAGTAGCTTGAGATCTGTTGGAAATGGTTGCTGGTGTGGGTTCCTAAAGTTGGGAAAAATGCTTTGGTTATCAAGACTACTGTGGCCACATGAGATACTGGAACATTTAAGCATCAGTGGATGAACATGTGAACAAAAATATTAGAGGGTCTATTTTTAAAAAGCTTTCTATGCATCAGACAGTTGTGAAAAGATGTACTTTCCAGAATCAAGCCTTCTTTAGGCTTAGGTTCTAATCATCTAAAAATATTGACTAACAAAAAATGTTTCAAATGTGGTTATTCTTATTCAGAGTTAAAAAAAAAAACATTTACAGAAAGACTATAAAAGTTTTTCTGAATTTATTGTAAGTAAGCTTCCAGTCTTTACTTCACAAATACTTGATTTACAATTTTGGCTCCTGTCCATATTTTGTTTTTTTAATTTCAAGATTTGTTAATTTTATCTTCACAATAGAGTTTTTTAAATTGTAAAAAAGTATTCAACATAAGGAGAAATAAAAAGCATTTTGAAATTAGTTGAGGTCAATGTACTCCTACTTTTTGGAATCAGTTTAGATAAATGAATCTAGCACTCTTGTTGAATAGGAATGGGTGATATGTATATATGCAAGATTTGCTCATTATGCTTCAGTCTGGGGTAGATTCAGTGCCTTGGCACATGTCAACTACTACATAAAAACTCAAATGCAATGTCAAATTCAAAGCCTCAGAGGAAAGAGTTCAGTTCCCAAGAAAGAGTGATAGCTCAACAATGTAAAACTTTATATAGACTACACTGGCATTAAATCAGCACTGCTGAGACAATACATTGAGGATTTACAGCAACACTTGGAAGTTCCTTCCAATGTACACATAAATAGAATTATGGAAGCTTTTTGTATTACCTGTTTCATGGCCTTAAAGATTTGAAGAACCAAATGAAAACGGAATCTGTTGACATCCCATCCTTTATATCTAGGTAAGATAAGATGTATTCTCATTTTCAAGGTAGAATTTTACCTGTCCATACTTCTTAAGCCAACTTTAAAGACCATGTCTTAACTAATCTTGGATGTTGTCTCTTCATCTTGTACATGAAAGTCAAGTAGATTTAATAGACATTCATCATCCATACAATAGACTCTTCATATGTTCCTCAAACCGATCAAACTTGATCCTCAACATTTTCTATGTCAATAAAATAAAGTGTGCAATTAGCAGATTCAACAAAGAAAGACCTGTTTTTTCCTTGTCACACTGGATGTCTAGACATCATTTGGATTGGGCATAGAAGTTGGGGAAGTATAGGTGTTTCTTGGCCTGAGTCTCTTAACAGTAGAGATGTTGAAGAGAACAAGATCAGGAAGAGACTGGCTGTTGACTACCCAGCACGGCCAGTTGTCATGGTGATGGCATTAGCTGGATTGGAGGCAGTTAAGGTATTCTGGGAGGGGTTACTTGAAAGTGTTACAACAGTTGTTTGATTTGAATAAATCTGTGTGGGTAGGAGTAGTTCCAGAAGAAGCAGCCCCAGTGTAAGCTTGACCACCATCGCTCTGCCCAGGTCCCTTTCACCAGCATCCGTGCGCTGCCCCTCTCACTCGACGCCACATGAGTGGAGACCCACTGGCTCAGGGTGGGCGGAGGCAAGGTCTCTAATCAATATATTAATAAAAATTTTTATGGAGTTAAACAAGATGGCTCCAATATCGGGAAAAGAAATTATCCAAAAATATGTATTATTTTTATTTTTATTGTTAAAAGGAAGAGAATGAGCAAGACTGCCATCTAACATATTTTAAATAGGTAACATATGGAATGCTGCAGTGTTGTGCCAAAAAGGTTAAGTTAGAGCTACAACAGCATATAGAAAAAAACACTAGTATAGATGGAAAAATGGCATTTCCAGGCAGTAGGAATAGAATGAGTTGACATTAGTGTATAAGAAATTATGCTCTAACTCACAAAATTCAAAAGCAATTACAGATAGATTCAAGTTTATTTTTTAAAGTTTATATTGAAATAATAAAAGAACAAAAAACTTAAATGGTTAAAATAAATTGCATCAGACTAGAGAGACATGTAATATATATGAAAGGATTCATATCCCTATTTTGTAAAAATTTTTTTTCAAAGATAATGAGAAAAAACAAATTACATCATAAAATTGGGTCAAAGGTATGAAAAATAATGTCTAGAAAGGAAGGTAAAAATGTTTAAAATGGTGGAAAATGCTTACACTAGAGATTTGTAATATGTAAATGAACACAATGAGTTAATTTTTCTCCCAAAAGATTGGCAAGAAGTTTAACTATAAATCAAGCCTTATTGATAATGTTGGGGAATGCATACCATTATTTATAATTAGTGGAGATACGAAGTGGTACAAAATTAGAAAAGAAATTTAACAATAGCTTTCATTTTAATACACTTCATACCATTTAACCCAGAATATTTATCACTGGTAATTTAAAATGTTAAATTCATCAGTAAAAAACTGGTGAAATAACCTTGTATATCCATAGCTTAGAATAGTACCCTATCATATATATTTTTAATTGTGGTGAAATACACATAATTTAAAATTTATTATTGTCATCATTTTTTAGTGTATGGATCAGTAGCATTAAGTACATTCACACTGTGGTGAAACCAATCTCCAGACTGTTTTCATCTGGCAAAGCTGAAACCCTATACCCATTAAATAACAACTCCCCATTCCTCCCTCCACCAGCTCTTGACAACTACCATTTTGTTTTCTTTGTATGAATCTGACTACTCTAGATACCTCATGCAAATAGAATCATATAGTGTTTGTGTTCTTGTGACTTGCTTATTTCATGTAGCGTAATGGCTTCATGTTTCATCCATGTTATAGCATGTATCAGAATCTCCTTCCTTTTCCAGGCTGAATAATATTCCATTATATGTATATACCACATATATACATATACACAACCCCACATATTTGGGGTTTTTTTTTTGTTTTGTTTATCCATGTATCTGCTGATGGACACTGGACTGCTTTTATCTTTTGGCTATTGTGAATAATGCTGTTATGAAAAAATATATACAAATACCTCCTGTAACCCTGCTTTAAGTTCTTTTGGGTGGAATTTCTGGATCATATGGTACTTCTATTTTTAATTTTTAAGGTATCACCGTACTGCTTTCTGTAGTGGCTGCACCATTTTACATTCCCACCAACAGGGCACAAAGATTCCAATTTCTCCATATTTTTGCTAGCACTTGTTATTTTCTGTTTGTTTTTTGATAGTTGTCATCCTAATGGGTGTGAGAGGGATATCTTATGGTTTTGAACTGCATTTGCCTAATGATTAGCTATTTTGAGAATATTGTCATATGCTTGTTGGCCATTAGTATATCTTCTTGGAGAAATGTCCTTTTATTATCAGATTTTGCTTTTGTTGCTATTGTTGTTGTTGAGTTGTAGTTCTTTATCTATTATGGATATGAACCAGAGATATGATTTGCAAATATTTTCTCCCATTCCATATGTTGCCATTTTACTGTTGATTCTGTCCTTTGGTGCATAGAAGTTTTTCACTTTTACATTATCTAATTTATGTATATATACTTTGCCTCTGTTTGTGGTACAATCTCTAAGAAGTCATTGCAAATCCAATGCCATGAAGCTTTTCCCCTATGTTTTCTTATAGTTTTACCTCTCACATTTAGATCTTTGATCTATTTTGAGTTAATTTTTATATATGGTTAGGTAAGAGTCCACATTCATTTTTTTGCATGTGGATGTCCAGTTTTTCCAACACTATCTATTGTAGAGACTCTGCTTTCCTAGTCAATGGTCTTGGCATCCTTGTCAAAAATCAGCTGACTGTATACATGTGAGGCTATATTTCTGGGCTTTCTATTCTTTTCCATTGGTGTATATCCGTCTTTATGCCAGTATTGGTGTGATCACTGTAGTTTGTTTAGAAATCAGGAGTATGAGACTTTGTTCTCCAATTTTGTTCTTTTCAAGATTGTTTTAGCTATTTGTGGTCCTTTAAGATTCCATATGAATTTTAGGATAAATTATTGTATTTTTGCAAAACATACCATTGGAATTTTGATAGGTATTGCATTAAATTTGTAGACTGCTTTGTGTAGTCAATATGATGCCTTCCAATTTATGGTCACAGGATTTCTTTCCATGTATTTATCTACTTTTTAATTTCTTTCAGCAACATTTTGTAGTTTTTAGTTTACAAGTCTTTTGCTTCCTTGATTTATTCCTTAGTATTTTATTCTTTTTGATGCTATTATAAGTAGAATTGTTTTATTAATTTCCTTTTCATATTGTTCATTGTATATAGAAACTCAAATGATTTTTGTCCAGTGATATAGTTTTTAGAAGGTAGATATGAATGTACAAAAATTTTAGGATACATTATTGAATAAAAACAAGTACATGTTTCAGAATTCAGTAAGATACAATTTATGAAAATAAATATCTATATACATTTATATACTACTCCTCTATAAATGAGATTTTTTTCACATTTGCCCTCTATGGTGGACCACAATATTCCTGTGTGATATTATGATTTATAATAAATATATATGTCAGTCTTTGTCTATGGTTCCTGGCTCACAGCTTCTAAAACCCTTGAAATTTCCTAACTGATAAGAACAATGGGAGCATCTTTTGTTATAATAGCATTTGGCCTCTTGTCCTCAGTCTTGAAAATTCCTCCATCATAAAGGTGAAATGGGTGTCTTGATATTTATAAATGCCCCTTTCAATCACAACTGAGTTTATGTTAATAAGGTGACTTTTCTAAATCCCCTAAAGATGGAGGTAGGGAGCTATTTGCCAGGGAACTAATCCTGATTAGAAGATTGGAAGTTTCTAGTCCTACCACTGATTTGGGGGGATGGAAGAGGACATGGAGGCTAAATAAATCACCAGTGACAATTATTTAATTAATCATGCCTATGTATTGAAGCCTCCATAAAAACCCAAAGGACATGGTTTGGACAGCTTCCAAGCTGGTGAATCAGATGCAATGATGTGCTGCTCAGCCAGGCCCAAACAGATTCCAAGCAGATAGAAGTTCCTTTGTTTGGGACCTTGCCCTATATATCTTGTCATCTGGCTGTTAACTTGTATCCTTTGTGATAAACTGGTAATAATCTAGTGAGCAAACTGGTTTCCTGAGTTCTGTGAGCTACTAGAAAATTAATTGAACCCAAGAAGGGGGTCATGGAAACCTCTGACTTAGAGGCAGTTAGTCAGAAGCAGAGGTGACAACCTGGACTTTGGATTGGCATTTGAAGTGGGATCCGACTTGTGAGACTGAGCCCTTAATTTGTAGAAACTGAATAAGGCTATCTCTAAGTAGATAGAATCAGAATTGAGATGAATTGTAGGACACCCAGACGGTTGACATGGTTTTTCTGCCCCCCCATAAGAATTGGGTGGGAAATAATACCCTGCACTGGGAAAGGGGTTTTCAGTCCTTTTCTGCATCAGTCTTTCTCTCCCAGAAAAACATTCTCTCTTCCTCTATATCTTGTGTTTTCAGTGTATCTATCCTAATTTAGTCAAGCATGGGTGAAAGACTCTTGGCCTTGATTATGAAATTTATAACTTCCCCTTTTATAATGGGGACATTTTTAAAATAGGTTTTTGAAAAGAAGGTATAACAATGAATAGCTGTTTTAAAATAAATATAAAATACATTTATAAGGCCCCGTGTGAAGAGGGTAATAGTGGAGGAGGGAGGGCAAAGGAGAGTTATAGTCACTGGGACCCCCTAGATCTGGTGGTATCAAGTTCTTACTGGAATCATCCATATTGATAAGAGAATATGACTGGGGATTCTCTGGGGCCAGTCTGTTTATCAAGGGTACTGACATCTGGGGAAGAAAACCTATATGATAAAGGAATGAGGTAGTCATTCATTCCCTGGGAAACAATGTTTTCAAGGGGTCTTGTGTAACAATCTTGGACAATTAAAGTTAATCCTAGGAGCCTCTACATCAGCTGGAAAGTGATTCACATTATACACCATAGAAAAATACTTCAGATGTATTAGTCCATAATGAAACTTTGGTAATATTAAGAGATACTGAACCAATCTTTGCGACTCAGAGAAGGGGGACTTTTAAAAAACGAGATTGTTGAAATACAGTCCTTACATGAATAGATGAGTAAATTAGACAATTAGATGAGATAAAATGCCCATAGATCTCTCATCAAGAACCAAGGAGGACTGACAGTGGGCTAAAATCTTTAAAATGCTAAAATAAAAGACCTGTCAACTTGGAATTCTATATCTATATCCAGGAAAAGCATATTTCAAGAATGAAGGTAAAATGCAGACATTCTCAGGTCAAGGGAAACTATGAAACTCCGTGGCCAGTAGTCCTGTTCTATAGAAATGTTAAAGAAAGTTCTTCAGACAGAAGAGAAATGCTACAAAGGGAAAATTGGAACTTCAGGAATGAAGGGAAGAGCCACAGAAGTGGTAAATACCCAGTTAAATATAATGGGCTAATTTTCTCTTCTTAATTCTAAAATACTGAAAGCAAAAAATTACCACATTTTCTAGTGTTGTATTTTTTTTTACTTTTACTTTTGAAATAATTACAGGCACACAGAAGTTGAAAAAAGAAAAGAGGACAAGGAGTTTCTGGGTACCCTTTATTCAACCTCTCCCAACAGTGACATCTTGCATAACTGTAGTACACTTTCAATACCAGGAAAATGACATTGGTACAATCCATAAAGCTTATCAGATTTCATCAACAGCATTACACAACTTAGACTGCATGGTGGATTGTCTAAGATTCTTCCCAGTCTTCCCTTCTCCTTCACTAGGAATCAGATTTGTGTTGTGATCTGACAGCCCTTCCAGCCTTCCTCATTTTCTCGCACAGGCATTTCTCCTAAAAAAATCCTTGAAGATTTAATCCTACCTGATGTGTGCTTCTTATAGAACCCAGACTGCACCAAAATTCACCTTATTTTTTATATTACCAGTTAATCTACCCTGGAAAATGGGGTTCAGCCTGAGCCAGAAGCATTTACAATTCATTTGACCATTGTAACTACTCCTCCTTTAAGGAGTGCTGTGGGCCCCTAGAAGATGGGGGTCGGGCTGAAATGAAGGCTCACTGTGATCAACTTTGTCTGCTGTATCATGTCAATGCTGTAATCAGTCATATAGATAAAAAGGGTGAGTTTGGGAAGTTCCAGTGACCCCTCTGTTCATTCAGGCACTAGAGGGCTGCACTGGTAAGTCTGTGGAATAAGGTGGAGTGGGGAGTAGAGAGTGATGAGCTCATTCATTTCTTGAGATGCAATGTATTGAAGGCCACTGGTCACTCACATAGTCCCTCTGTGAATTTGAGAGTGACTTTACCTTCCTAAGCCTCTTCCCTCAGTTGAAAAGTAATTGTAATCTCCATCTCACATGACTATAGTGATGATTCACTAAAAGCCTATCTGTAAACCACAAAGCTTATTGCAATATAATGCTCAAAGGATGGGAACTACTGTTATTTAGACAAGTAATTCAGACCATGTAACTGTTCTCCTCAGAACTTTTCCATGACTCCCTAGTGCAGGTGGGACAAATCCCACATCCTCAGTGACCTTGGCCTAGGGAGACTTACAGGAACAGGCAGTACTTCTTATAAACCTGGCAAAAATAGCCCTTGTCTTGAATTGAGTTCTACATCAAACTTTAATAGGTATACAAATCATCCAGGGATATTGATGAAATACAGATTCTGATTTGATAGATCTGGGGTACAGCTTAAGATCCTCCATTTCTAATAAGCTACCAGATGACGCTGATATTACTGGTCTGCAAATAAAGGCTTAGCAAGACTCTCTTTTGCTCTTTAGTATGTGCTCCCCCAGTGGGCATAGAGTCTGCAATTCAAAACCGTCATGACCATTTGGAATATGTGCCCACTTCTAAATCATACCTCCATGTACCAGGGATCACAGACTTCTCTACCCCATGGCCTCGAGCCTGCACAGCCCTTTCCCTGAATTCATCATCCTCAGGGAAAAACATGCTGTCAGTGTGCACCCCTCGCTGTCCCAAGAGGTGACTGTGGGTCAAAGAGGTGTCAACAGAGCCTGGACCTAGGCATGCAGGCAGGGATAAGAATGAGGGCGGAGGGGGTTGGGGTAGCTCCCCCTCTACTGCCATGTTCTGTGGAACTTCAGAGAACACAAGAATTCAAAATCTGAATCTCAACTGCTAGGAATATATATCTGTCAAGGTGAGCAGGTAGAACATATTTTACTTAACAGTTTGATAGCTTAATTTACAGCTTTTAAGTACTTAGATATATAGTATGTGAGCCTCCATTTGTACTCTTGTCTTGGCCTTGAAAATAGCACCTACCAAGCTTTCCACTCTTCTTAGCTGTCTGTGTTGTGGCCACCATGGATTTACTTCAATTCTTTGAGCAAGTCATGAGTTTTCCTGTTTCCAGGTATTTGCATCTGCTCATCTTCTTTTATCTCCTCCTCAACATGACTTGTTACCTACTGCCTATCTTTTCTGTTTAACCAACATGAACACGTAGAAGCTGACTTCTCTTCCCAAATAACTTCACAGTGTTCTCTTAACTCTTTCTTAGCACTATGTACTTTTCCTTCTAAAAGCAATTTCAATTTTAGTTACTCATTTATTTTTCTATTCCTGCTTTATTGTCCCTTTATTTCACCTTTGGAAACAGTTGGCTATGAAGAGGTGATGTGTCAGTGGGAGGAGAATATAGATTATTTTTGCTTTTGCTTGGAAAGTGTTTACAAGACAGGAAAGGAGGGAGGAAGGGAGAGATGGAGTAAGAGAGAGAGGTAGTTACTATGAAAGTTTGGATAATCTAGGGCAGCAGTTGTCAAGTGTGCTCTGAAGGCTCTTGGGGGTCCCTAAGATCTTTTCAGGGGGTTCCTGAGGTCAAATAATATAATAATATATTCATGAGAT